>NC_090447.1:82154170-82457201 GCF_031143425.1 Pleurodeles waltl | reverse complement strand
CAGAATATCTGCAACAAAAATATTGTGTGGACAGAATATTGTGTCAAAAATATTGAAGACTAAAATATTGAGATAGTAAGTGCAAATTGGTAACTATAGATTTACTATTCTTAGCTCCACAAATATGTACCTTGAAGATATATATCATCAAGACATATATATAAATAAATATATATATATATGGAGTTACATAAAGTTAAATTTTGCTTAGCCCTAGATACCTACCTTCACAATATTTTTGGCCTCGATATTCTTGACATGATATTTTGTCCACACAATATTTTGTCTGATATTTGTCCAATGAAACAAGATCAAAATGGCAAAAATCCAATCAGTAGAACAGGAGCTATGATTTGTTAAAGATTTTAGTGGAAATAGCTTCAAAAAGCACAAAGTGCCAACTCTGGATATCTGGTCCTACTAGACTGGGCCAAAACTACACTTTCAGGATGGATCGCCTGTCAGAGACAGTTACCATGTTAGGCCCGCTGATATTTACCTTCTCAAGTCCGTACTAAGAGTCCCATTAGCATCAAAGAGGGATGCTAGGGGCAGAGAGAGTGTTGCAGGAGGCTGTCAGTGTCACGTGAAGAGCCACCCTGCATCACAGGCTGGCTTTGCTGGAGATTCACGTTGGCGGTCCCCTTGAGCAGTCAATGATGGAGCGCAAGGAGCGTGAGAAAGCAAGCTGAGGGAGATTTCCACTGAATTGCAGTGCGAGTGGCCAGGTTTGGTGTGAATGAGCCAGTATGCGGTCGCAAAGAGCTCAAAAGCTAGATTTCTGCTCACTGAGCCACACAAAGGTCTAGGACCTGAGGGGCACCTCTTTGGGGTCAGGAACTCATTGCATCTGGGTCTAGAGGCTGGTGCAGCACGTTGGAGGGCCTTTTTTGTCACTGTGCTCAGATCGGGAGGCCAGCAGACTAGCCCTTGGAGTCATTCTGGGAGCCCTGAGTTCAAGGTGAAGTTGCAGGTCCAGTTCTGCCTCCCCAGGCAAAAGGACAGCAGGCAGGTCAGCACATCAGGAAAGCAGTTCCTTCAGAGCAGCAGTCCAGAAAAGTTGTGGTCCTTTCAGCAGCACAGCAGTCTTTCCTGTACGAGTATTCACAGGACCAGAACTGTACTGATGAGTATGTGTCTGAGGTCCCCTTTATATACCTTTCTGCCCTGGTTCTGAAGGGGGGAGAAGCTTTTAGATAGTGCCTTTGAAGTGCATGGATTTTCCTGTCTCCTCTGCCCTGGCCCCAAGATGGCTGCAGTGACAATGTAAGGGCCAGTAGGCCCTTTGTATGAAGGCAGCGCATAGGCTATTCAGTTGTAAGTGGGGCTGTTCTCAGCTTCGTCCCCCATCCTGCCAGCAGATTGCCTATTCAGGCACACCTACAACCCTCTATTGTGTGACTGCCTGGCAGGAATTAACAAAGTCTAACTGTCAGTTACACCCAATCATGTGACCCAGGCCAGGCTGGCTGGAGTGCCAGGCTGTAGCCCCAAAAGGGCTAAGGGCAGAAAAATGCTAACTTTCTAAAAGTGGCATTTTTAAAACAGTGAGCAAAAGCCGGGCTTTACCATTAAATAGGGTTCTTCATCACAATTTCAGAGACACCAAATTTGAGATAGCTACTTATTCCAAATTGGAAATTACAGTGAATTAAATGTAATAAGGAATTCCAAATGTTATCCTGTGTGGGGGTAGTCCTTGCAATAGTCAAAAAAGAATTTAGGCGTTTTTTACTACCTGGACATGTAAAACTTAAAAGTACACACCAACCTTTTTAATTACACAGCAACCTGCCCTATGGATGACATATGTAATAAAAGGGGAGTTTAAGGCTAGGCAAGGGGATTTTAATGCCAAGTTGACATGGCTGCAGTGGTAGACTTGGGACATGTTTTGAAGTGTTACTTAGGTGGGTAGCACAATAAGGGCTGTAGGCCCACTAGTAGCATTTAATTTACAGACCCTGGGTATATGGTATAACATTCTAGAAGGGAGTTATAAGTAAATTAAATATGCCAATTGGGTATAAGCCATTTCCACCATGTTTAAAGGACTGAGCACAATCATGTTAGCACTGGTTAGCAGTGGTAAAGTGTGCAGAGTTGCAGGACCAACACAAATGAATTTAGCAAAAAAATGGAGGAGTGAAAGTAAAAGGATGACCCTGCAGAAAGGGCCAAGTCCAACAGGGATCCTTTGACAAACCACCATGAAATATCACTAAATGCTACACTGAACAAACACCCTGTTACAAAGACATTATAAACAAATAATTGGATACCATGAGAGTGCACAATAGGAAAACTGAGACCACGTGGAAAGGCAGGATTAGATGTCAACAGCACTGCTTGGCCATATAAATGGCAAAAATGAGTTATACAAATGGTTGTAATATATTAACAAAACTCCCTGCCCCCTTAATGGTCCAGACAGCCTAGTGTTTCAAAGTCTAGCTTCAAACGAAAGGCCAACAATAGTTCAGCCATTGAGAAGCACTGTGAAGCACTGGCATTGAGGTCTAACATGCTTAGCCATTGGCAAGCATTGGCATTGAGGCCTACCAAGCTAATGGGTGCATATTCTGGCTTTGGTAGCAAGCCTAATCTTTCTGAAAACTTTTACCATCAGTCTTGAATGCAAAAGAGATGTCTAGGTCTGTTACAGGTCTTACCCATGAATATGGGGCAGAACGTGTAGATTCTGGTTTGTACCATACCAAAGTCTGCTTGGCCTGTTTTGTGGGTCATTTTTTCCCCCAGTAAATATCAACAAATTTGACCTGCTGATATTCACATAGGGAAAACAGCACCAACTTTCCACAAGGCATCCTCTAGAGATGGCCAAATTTGTAAGGCAGGAACTCTTCAACCATCAGAAGGGAAACTATAATGTTCCTATTTTGTGCATAAACATAAGTTACCTATATTGCTTTCGAGACTTTGAGTGTCAATTGATTATGTTTATACTTGTCTTTGTGGCAGTAGGTGTATTGTTATTTCTCTCCTTAGTTGTCTTTGTACATAATTGAAAATTGTGATCTACTACAACCATTGTTCTTCTCCACGTAAATTTTGTATTATGAAAGGGAACACGTACAGCAGCCCATGCACAGCCTTAGAAAGTTAGGGGAGACTGTTGCTGTGGGGCTGTATGAACTGGTAGTTTCTTGATTGCACCATAAATACATATAGTACTTACTGAAACGTTGCTATTCACAACGTCATTCCCCGCAACGCGAATTAATGATTAATATTTTTTGATAATATGACGTCTTAATATTCAGTGTGGGCCATTTAATTAGCTTTCCCTTTTCAATGGCAGGAAACAAACTTAGATTTATAATGGATTTGTTCTTAACGTTCTTAAAAGCTTCTGTTGTGTTCTTTGATAGTGTACACGTTACTTCCAGGATTGATGGAAGGAGTTTCTCCCTAAGGCCTACTGATCTGTTTGCTATTTACCCTGCTTGAATTGTATACCAGAAATTAAACACTACCTCATCCTACTCTGTAGTTCAAGGATTACAATGTCATGCCCCTAAGTGACCTTGGCAGTTGAAGAATTTGGGGTCTCATTACAAGTGCAGAGCTAAATTATGATCATGGTGCTACTGGAATATGAGTTGAGTGATAATTATCACTTCTTCATCAGTTTTCCCTTGATAGATTCCAGCAGGTCAAACCTGTCAAAATGTATTGCTGAACAAAATCTGTAACAAAAGGTAAAGGATTTGATATTATGTGTGGTAACTACAGATTCTGCATGTTATGCCTCATCTGCAAGATAAAACTTGCATTAAGAGGGATTTACCACATGTGGTAAATACCTCACCCCAGGATAGTGGTATTGAGCACATGTGGTAAACACTTCACCCTACTCTATCTAAAGTGCAATGAGGACCTTGATTGATGTGTTGTTCCAGACACTGAAAATTTGACATCATGAGTCAGCACGTCTGATCTCACGCATGAAGAAGAGGCAACGTATCTTCCAACAATAAAACATTGACATTTGTAATCAATGATTGTAAAGATCACTTAGACATAAGCAAACCCAGGTATCCCCAAAACATGGTGGGTGTCCTCTCTACCACCCTCACAGTTGTCTCTCCTCCTTTAGAAATTTAAGAACTCCCAGGTTTCCTCTGGAGGAGGCTCACCTGAATAAGTGGCCCTTTGCCTGGAGGACTGTCCAACACTGTCTCTCTGGCCCAATTTGGGGGTCACCGATGACCATAACTGGATTCCCCTGCCAGCCTAGTCATGGCTCTCCAGGGAGTGGAAGCAAACAGTGGCCCTGATGTGCAGGAAGAACCCTCCTTGAGCATCAAAGCCATTATTTTTATTTATTTATGAAACAAATTCCCAGTTTGGTATTTTGTTTCAGTAAAACAAACAAGCATCGACAAATCCAAAAGGTTTTACCTATGTGAGATCTATTGGCTTTGTCAATGTTTTTTAGACATGTTGCATAGTAGCACCGTGAGCTGCTTTGCAGCATGACTTAAAGAAAAAAAATAAAGTGCTATGATGCTACCCGCATTGACTGCATCAGAGGGAATTGTTTTTTTTCCTTTAAGCCATGTTGGACAGCACGCTGCACTGCTGGGTGCTGTCTGTAGAAACAGCGCGGAGGATCGGAGGGTGAGCAACACGAGGGCGTAGACCCGGGAAACAAACCCCAAGAGGAGGGAGTGGGGACAGGAAACAAGACAGACAGCGGGAGGATGGTGGAGGATGGGGAACGAAACAGACAGCAGGAAGGAAGTCAGGATTACAACGGACCGTGGGGGGAGGAGGAGTGGGGAGTGAAACGGACAGCTGGAGGAGGGAAGGAGTGTTTAGGAATGAAATGCACATACGGAGTAGGGCGGGGTGTTGCAGAATGAAACAAACAGTGCAAGGAGGGTGAGGAAAACAACACAAGTGTGCTGTGGGAGAAGGGAGGAGAGAGAAGCAACAAAGGACATCCCTGGGAAGAATGTAGGAAGAGGTGAGCAACTAGCATGACCAGTAAGAAGCATAAAAAAACTAGAGTGATGTGGAAGTCAACCAATGACAAGCACTGGTATGCGATGACCCAGCTCTAAGTTCATTTTAAAGCTTTTTTTAACAATAGCTTTCGCTGACAGCGCTAGCGCGCTGTAGGCAAAACCTAAAAATAAAAATGCATGCCTAGCAGACCAAAAAACATGGCACATGCTCTGCACTGAGCTGTGTCCTCAGTGCATCCGCAACACCAGTAAAAGTACTACATGTCCAGAGATCCCTTTCAGCAGTCTCTGAAATATGATTGAGAGCCCTCCAGCAGAGGGACAGAGGCCTGAGCATCCATTACCTTTGAAGGCTATTAGCCCCCTGCCAATGTCTAAATGAGTCCTCATGTACTGAAATCCTGGAGTCCAATTTAAATCAGTCTTCAAAAGATGATCTTTGCTGAGACACTTTTGATCTGACCCTCTTTCCGTGTCATGTTGTGACAGAAAAATCAAACTAAAATATTTTTTACAGTTTTAGAAAGACACAGATAAAGGGACACCACGATGCTGGAAAAACATGGAAACAGACCTGAACAAAAATCAGAAATGGAACATATGAAGCCAAGAAACAGCAGCTGCCGTTCTTCCGCTACTTAGTCAAGTGATGTTTTTCATTTTTAAGTTGAGTGACAGAATTGAGAT
Source organism: Pleurodeles waltl (assembly GCF_031143425.1). Lineage (NCBI taxonomy): Eukaryota > Metazoa > Chordata > Amphibia > Caudata > Salamandridae > Pleurodeles > Pleurodeles waltl. The sequence continues at coordinate 82,451,520 of NC_090447.1, read as the reverse complement.
TAACGCGGTTAGGAGTGGTTAATTATGGATCAATTAGTAATCAAAGACAATATCTACATTCACATCAAAGAAATATCATGATCAGTCATGACCAGTAGGTAATGGGGGATCCAGACACTTTATTCACTCCAGTGGAGAGAATGACTGGTCCCTGCCCTCTGGAAGAAGCTCATGCAGTGAACCAGAGGCAGAGTGTCATTCATCTTTAATTACAAAGGTAGGTTTTGCACAAATTCACTTTCATTATTTCAACCTTCTCAGTGAGTTGTTTCTGGCAGGGTAGCAATTCAATGCACATTTGTAGGTCTAGCTTTTGTGACAGGTTTAGCTTTCTCACCAGATTACTATTTTTCCTAAGAATTCGTACAGAATATACCTACAAAGAGGGACCTTTGGGCAGCATGCTTGATCATTGGTCTATTAAATTGTCATTCACATGTTGCTTCTGCCCACCACAGCCTACAACCTGGGGCACTGGGTCTGCCCACTTTACACAATGCTTCTGTTCACTCTGAGTAACTGCACATGGCCTGTGAACATTGATCACATCTGCCTAACAATACTTACAATATCTTCAGTTCCAAACCTAGTTGAAATTTTGTTTTATCATTTTATTCTTTTTTATATTAACTTTAAATACCAGATGTTTACTTTGCCTGCACTACTTTTTGTAAAGTTTATGTTATACAGTCCTCAAGTGGCAATGAAACATTGTAGGAAGGTATAGTCTGAGTGCATGTTTAGGGGGTGATTTATTCTTGCATCAACAAATCATAATGAAATGTACAGTACAACTGAAAGGTCTGTGGTTAAAACAAATGTTTAAAAACATTTGAAGTAAGTCATGGTACTGGTGAATGTTATTTAAATTTAAATTTATATTGCACACATTAAGGCAGCCATGTTTAGGTGAGGACATTATACTTTTTTTCCATTTACTTTTTTTGTGGCATATGCTTGCAAAAACAATTACCATATCTCCGGCTTGGACAGACACATTGGCTTTGCCAATATTTGTTTTTGGAGCAGCTGCTTTAAGTATCATTGGTAGCAGGAGTAAGTTCTCCTGCAACAGGAAACCCTATCCTTCTACAAAAAAGATACTATACGTAAAATAATGTAGAGAAACTGTAATGTCGTTGGGCTTTGAATCAGCTCGCTTATGTCAACTGTTTTACTTTTCATTTTCAATGTATGTGGCAAGAAAAGTCCAGCTAGGAATTTACAATGAGAATAGCCCTAACTCAAGCAAATGCGAGATCCACTGCAGTGCAAATGCTTGTTTGATTTCTGCATTAATATACATTTTACTTTCACATGTTTGACATAAGATTGCCCATACCAACTGGTATAGTCTTACACATGACTGATGCAAAACAGGTTTGCAGGCTCTTGTGAGTGTGTTGCCTGGGTTTGCACCAGAAACCTCCTGCCCAGTAGTGGGAGGCCCTGAGATTGCCACACAGGTCTGTAGAGCAATCTGGAATAAGCAGAAGGGCTTGTCTGACAGGTCAGTGTGTGGGTTATTTTTTGGCTGCTTGTGGGCATGTTTTATGAGCTGGTTCTGCAGTTATTTACTGTTGAATTCTCCGATAATGCCACAATCGCTACCTGCAGCAAGCACACATGCCTGCAGTCCCTCGTATCTTGCAAAACACCTATACAGCTTGTCTTTACAAGTTCAAAATTCCCCTGAATTGCAAATATGGTCCACTCAGATTTGATAATAGGGCCACTTTTATCATGCTGCCAGGGCCTAGTCCGACATAGATGACACGGTTAGTAATTGGTGTTACAAGGGTGCACTATTATCAGTGAATTGAGCAGCCACCCAGATGTGGAGATACAAATGACAGAGGACCTACAGGACATAGCTTGGTCAGTAAGATGGCAGGGGGTGTGAACTTCAGATTTCCCAACAATTAAGCAACACATGAATGGGACAAGAGGGGCAGTGCGTATTGTTAGACACAATGGGCCAGATTTACAAGACCCTATCGCCACCGAAACATCACTTTTAGTGATGCTTCTGTGACGCTATGCACTGTGCCGTATTTACAAGGTGGTGCTAAGCCAGTTTTTGTGGCTAAATGCCACCTTGTAAATATGGCCCCTTCACACGCAGCCCTTTGCGTGGAAGAGGCGTGCAATGGGTGTTGCTGTGGGCGTGACACAGCAACACCCATTGCACTTTAAGGTTGCCCCAGATTTACGAGTTTTTGTAAACCTGAGGCAGCGCCAAAATCTAACGCCACCCCAGGGATGGCGTTAGCATGGCCCAACCAGGAGAAATGCTTTAATTTCTCCTCGTTTTTTGCTTTTTCTATGTGTGCTGCATCCTGCAGCACACATAAAAAAGGCAAATCGCCATTAAAGATTGTTTTTGTGCAGGAAGGTGTCCCTGACTGCACAAAAACAATCTTCCCCACAACGCAGCCATTCTTGCACCATGGTGCAAGGGTGTCTGGCTTGGCGCTCACCAGCAAATTTAGCGCCGGCACAGGGGGGAACACAGGGGTGAGCCATATTGTTGTTAATACGGCACATCCCTGCGTTTTGAAAATGACGGAGTGTGGCACTGCCAAATTCGCCTCAGCGTCACGCTACGTCCTTTTCTTGTGAATCTGGGCCAATATTTTTCAAACTAACCAACATTTTTAAGGCCTCAAAAACATGAGAGAGCGAGCGTGTGTTTTTGTCTATGTGTATGTAAAAATCCCAAGTGAAATCCAACAGACACCTCACCATATACGACTGATAACCCTTGTGCCCAACTATTTACAACGGAATACATTTTTAGGGTGGGGGGGTGTAACCCCCCAAACACCCCTCCGAAGCTACGCCCTGACCTGGCACAAGTGCTGACAGGGCCAGACAGGGGAATCCAAAGCTGTTCTAGCAAAAAGGCTCAAACCAGGCCTGCCCTCTGTCTCATAGCTCCAGCTCTCTCTTTTCATCCATCCAATCTCTCCTCTCTCTCTCTCCTCCCTCTCTGAGCTCTTTCTCTCCTCTCCCCCCACCTCATTGGCGCACCCACACCAGCTGCAGTTTATCCTGGGGAGCCAGGATAAGGTGACAGAGTCCCTGGGGTTTCAAAACCAGCCTCTAGTCGCTTTTTCATCCCAGGCCCTTAATGGTCAAAATAAAACTAACAGCCCCAGAAATAGGGTGACCAGGCATCCCAGATTTCCCAGGACAGACTCGCTTTTTCACCAGCTGTCCCAGAAGATTTATGTAATTTTGGGGCAGGTCCCGGTTTTTAGTGAGGGTCGACTTCAAACAGTGAAGGCGCGTTTTTAGGTGTTACAAGGCAGTACTAGCTAGCAGCTGTTATTACAGAGCCGATTAAATAGCACTATACGGCTGGGCATTAAAACTGACATTTCAATTATTCCACTAGTGCCTTCTCATGAGCGATGTCATTCTGGGGTGAATGGTGAATTGGTCCTTCTTCTATTTTTGCTAAATGTCCCGGTGTTTGGCTTTCCAAATCTGGTCACCCTACCCAGAACACAAATCTCTGTTAGCTAAAACGCTGGAAATGGCTGAAGGTGTCACACGTGCCATTGGACAGTTTTTGGGGGGGGGCGAATAGCCCAAGTATAAATGTAAACAAGCACATCACACTAACAGGAGCACATAGGTGCGCACGCTCCTAAAACGTTACTTACAAGACTTGACCAGAATTTTAAAGTAAAAAACGGGGACATTTCATAAAAATGAAAAAGGGACTAAAAATGTGCTTTAACCGAGCGCGCATAATGTCAGTACTCATCAGCATAAAACTAAAGCAGAGGCACTAACAACATAAATAAACTGCAGTTTTCAAAGACCCTATTATGACAGTTAATTAAATTGCTTTCTTATTACAACTGCTAAGTATCTCTGCTTTGAAAAACATAAAAGGCACCTCCAACGGTATTCAGTCGACCCGCCCTAAAAACCAGGACATGAGCTACATTTCATGAAATCTACCAAGCCGGCTGATGAAAAACCGGGCATGTCCTGGCAAATCCGGGACCCCTGGCCACTCTATTACAAGTACTAAGAATTGCGAAGTCCACCTGTGCTTCCAGGGGAGGGTCGGCTGTAGGTCATCTCAAAACTGGAAAACTTTACATTCCTAGACAGTTCTAATTTATGAAACGTCAAATGTTTTTGCACCGGACCGAGATTATTATGCAGGGGTGGGGGGATTCTGAACTAGGGAAGAGCTGTAAGGCGTGGTATGGAATGCCAAACTTCCGGAAAGCAATTCCCAGCCCCTTGGAATGATGCCCCAGGGACATGGGCACCGTTTTGCTCCACACTTTCCAGCCACTGGTAAAAACAGAGCGGTATATATTCCAGAATCAATAGGCACCGCTGTTTTTTTTCTCGATGGATGTGTAGAGCCAAATCATTTGATGTACTCGTGTGTACTTTCTTTAAACTTCTATTTTTTCACGTTTTTCTCGGCTACCTCCTGCGGCTGACCTCGCGGTGAAAAAACCCTGAACTGGTCTGCCTGTTTATTGCTTTTGTAATAATGTTTGCTGTATGTGGTCCTAATGTGGACTTTCTGTACAAAAACAGAGGGCGGTCAAAAACTTCAAAACAGGCCTCGCTTTGAAGTGCGTTCTTTCTTCAGGCTAGTTCACGTGTAATATATTTAGTCAGGCTGCGGAGGCCTCTGGAGGGAAGCGCTGTTGGGCTCAAAGCGCCGGGGCCGTGGGATGCAGGCTTCTAAAGGGATGGGTAATTAGTGCCTGGGATGGCCTTGGCGGCGCGCGCCTGCGTCGGCGGGCAGTCTCAGCGCGTGAAGGTTCCTTTCTACTTAATTAGGAGCCCCACGTTGTGGCTCATCCGATGCAATTATCGTTACCACTGTCACTGCGAATTAGCCACTGGAGTGAAACTGTAGCAGAAACTACTCGTCGGAGTTGATGGCCACTTTAACCAACACAAACGTGCCAGTTTGCAAGCTTTTATCATATGCAAGTCGGAAGCAGTGCTTAATTTGTAAATAAAAATGTGCCGGTGCCCAAAGCCATCCCAAAGCCCTGCTGCATTTAAATTGGCGAGTACAGAATACAGAGGCAGCGTAATCCTGAAGCCATCTCTTGCCTCTTCAATCCATTTAAAGCCCCTTCTTCCCCTTCAGCTCACTCTTGCAGCGTTCTGCTTTCTCCCATTGTGATGCTTTTTCGTATTTCTCTTCCTCCGTCTTTCTCATACGTGTCTTTTGCTCGCAGTAAATGCTCGAGGCAGAAGAATAAACCCCGGCCCTCAAAGATAAGTGCTGGTGCTCAGCACCGGAAACAATAAGCACTGGTCGGAAGTAGATTAGGGTGAACAGGAGTCTCGGATTTGCCAGGACAGTCCCGGTTTCAGTGGCAGTCCGTCCTTTAGGGCGGAGGGGCCATGCCCCCCCACCTTTTGCCCCTCATGAAGAGTGTCTGTCAGGCTGAACAAAGGTCAGCCTGACAGACACTCTCCATGTTCAGCTCAGGCAGCCAGGAGCAGACATGCGCGATTTGCGCACACTCCTGGCTGTCTGAGCTGAACTTTGCTGGGCTGAGGAGGTCACAGCTTCTATGGGCGTGACCTCCACGGCTCAGCAAAGGTGCCTCGAGGCCCTCCCCCGGGTGACCTGAAGTGCCCAGGGTGAGTGTCAATCAATGACACTTCGTCACAGAGTGGGGTGGGGTCAGAAGTCTCACTGACCCCATCCCACTCAGTGACGAGGCTGGGACTGCCGCCTTCCCTCATTGGCTGGAAGGCAGCAGTCCCAACCCTCCTGGGACCTGGAGGCTGAAGGTAAGTGTGTGTGTGTGTATGTGTGTGATGTTTTAAATTGAATGTTTGGTGCGCGCGTGCATGTTTGAGTGTTATGAGTGTTGTTAATGGATGTGTGTGAAAGAATGAGTGTGTGCGATCTTTTAAAATGAATGTTTGGTGCGTGCATGTTTGAATGGTATGAGTGTTGTTAATGGATGTGCGTGCATGCGTGCATGTCTGTGTGTGAAAGAATGAGTATGTGTGTGTGTGTGTCCCGCCCGCCCCCCTCCCTCCTAAAGCTGCCGGCCGCCACTGCCCGGTTTTTCATCAGCTTTCCAGGCACTTTTCAGCAAATTTGGCTCGTGTCCTGCTTTTCAGAGTGGGTCGACTGGTAAGCAGTGGCGTAACAAAGGCCCCCCGCAGCCCCTGCGGTGCAGGGATTCCTGAGCTCCAGGGGGTCCCTCACCACAGTACCCTGGCCTGAGAGCTCCTGAGTGAGTCCAGAGTGGCGACCCCTCTATATACCCTGTTGGGGCAGGGGAGGTCTCAAGTTTTGTCAGGCCACTGCTGAAAACTGATGGAGGCATGATTTTTTATGTTCCAAAGCAGGACTAGTTAGCAGCTGTTCTCAGAAAGCAATTTAATTAACAGGTGTAAAAGTGGCTTAAAAAATTGCACTTTATTTATTTCCTCAGTCCTGCGTCTATTTTTCTAGCTTGATGCGCGCTGTTGCTCTGTGCCCGTTGGGTGACCAAAAATTGTAGTAGTTCTTCTATTTTAGTGAAATGTCCCGGTTTCTTTTTATATCTGGTCACCCTAACCTAAGCATTTGAGTGGGAGTAAATTATGCATGTGTAAATTCCTTGCGCTTCACAAAGTCCAAAACTTTGAGCCTAATTCAAGAATATTGCGCTGTAAGTAGGTGTGACTCGCTCTTGTTGTAGTCCTGAATTTCAGGGTTGGACTGGCCCTGCTGGCTGCAGGATTAGGACGGCTGTTAGAGCAGGAGCGGCTGCCAAGACCCAATCCTAAAGGCCACCTGGTCGTTCTACTCGCTGCCTCCTGCAGTGTGGGGCTGGTTTCCACATTTTTCCAGTGATAGTTTTAGGACCTGTTTTACAAAGAGTGCATCCGCAAATCCTATTTACAAATAGGCCAGTTCACAAAATACTGAGTCGCAGGAGATCGAAGAATGACTTGCCTAATCAATATTCATTAGACAAGTCACAGCTTGCGACTCCCTATGACTGGCTACAATCACAGGGATGGTGGCCTTCAAAGGACAGCAGACCGCCACCCACATGATTTCTTTCTAAAAAGAATTAAAGGAACCCAGGCTGCTTTCAAAAGAAAACAGGCTTTCTGTTTTGGAAAACTGGACCACTTGATACCCCCATGATAATGCCATAATCATTCCCAAAGGGGAAAGGATCTCAAAGTTACCATCTCAACCCAGTAGTAGATAATAGATGAATGGTTTATGACAGGACCAGCGATACATAAATCACTAACCCATAACACGCACCATCCAAATTGTGCCTCAATAGAGGTTTCTAAACCAATTTTGTGATGGGTTAATACATCAAGAAAGTGAATTAACAATTGCAATCCCTGAAATTCTGGGTTTTCCAACCACTGTATCACTCTGCACAGCAGCCCTTTAGTTTCCAGTTTAGCCCTGCTGAAATTAAGAAGTCATCATTTCTACTACACAAAGTCACAGTGAGCCGGTCCTGTTTATAACACTAGTGCATGAAGTCTAAAACTGCTCAGCGACAGGTGTGATATATGTACATACTGATTTTTGTAGAAAGCAGGCTACCTTGGAACAAGAGTGCCCTTCACATTATGGAGAGGGTGAGACAAGATTGTGTAGATTAAGGGGACATTTACATCCTCAAAAAACACAATTACGTTTCACTTATTTCCATTCACATTTCGTGTAATGACAGCTTTAGGCATGTGCTGATTAAGTGATTTGTCCAGAAACACATGATTCTCAATGATGTACTATGGTGACTTGACAACCACAACCCACCTTAGTCACCTGAACACTAGACCACATCCTCACTGCACAAAGAGAGCCTTGCACTAGGTGAATCGTAGAATCAACCAGTTTGACTAGGGAGATCTTCAAAATAGTAACCTCTTTTACTAATCTGGAATGTCAAAATGAAAACATTCAGAATGTGCAAGGGATTTGGGATTATTTGGTGGCATTCTTGTATCAACAAATACCTAAGGTCTGTGAGACATTCCTCAACTCTGATGAGGGAGAAGTGTCAAGATTGGGGGAGCCCACCACTGCCAGCCTGACTTCAGAAAGTACAATTTTACATTTTGAGCCTCTCACCCTTAAGGGGCCCTTGACTTACTGCTCGCTGTGAAAAGAGGATCCCAAATGATCCCCATCTTGTTAAGCAGTTAACTTAGATGCAAAATCATTGGTACCAGTTCTGATGGACCTGTGCAACCCCTCTGTAAGATCAGCTGCAGTTGCATTGAGGTGGAAGCAAACAATCATCACCCCTACCCTAAAAAATCACAACAGCTGATCCAGCTATCCTTGCAACTTTTTGACCTATATCTTTAATGCTGGCATCAATTAAGATGCTGGAGAAGCATGTGAATGGCATTTTCTCCACATTCTTACAATCCAATTATTGGAAGCTGCTCAGTTTAGTTTCAGAGCTGTGCATAGCATTTTGTCAACATCAATATCAGTGGGTTTTGGATAAATGAGGTGAGACAGCCCTCATACTGTGAGCTCTTTCAGCTGCCTTTGACACCATCCTCATAGGAACCTACTTGATAGGCTCTCAGAGATAGATGTCAGAGGCCAGGGCCTACATTGGCTCAGTGGTTATCGCCAAGTGCCTATGTAAAGAACGAAGACAACTCAGCCTTGTATGACATATTTCCTGGAGAACAGTTCTGCAGCGATCATCGCTAAATTGAGCTCTTTTTAAATATTTATGTAACCCTATCAGCCAACTATTGTTCCATTTTTCAATGCGTGCTGATGCTACCCAGTTGATTTTGAGGATGGATCGTGACCATAGGTTTAGAAAGGCACAGTTTAGAATGTCTGTTCACCACATCACAATGGATGTTCAAAAATTAACTAAACTTATCTCAGCCGACGAAGACAATTTGGTCAAAGCAGGATTGTCAACACTTTAGGTGCTGCAGAATGAGGAAGGGCACTTCTAACTGCATTGAGACATAAACTACATAGTTTGACTGTTGAGAAACGTATCCTATTTAAGTCCCTGTGTATTGTCCATTGGTGTATCTGAAGTACAGAACCACAGTATCCGTAGGCAAATATTTTGAAGTATACCTCTAACTGCCCTCAACATAAGCCAGTCATGATCTTGTCATCTTGTTGGAAATGGCCATTTTTGCCGGGTTATCCCCAAACCTTTTGCCTCTGACCTTTTGTTTTTGACTGTGTGTTGCATTTCTTTTTTGCTGGGTTTAGGACTCTGGGCACTTTTCCACTGCTGACCAGTGCTAACGTGCAAGTGCTCACGGTTTAAACGGTATGGGTGATTGGTCTATCCATGATTGGCATATTTGATTTACTAGTAGGTCTCTAGTACAGTGCACCAGGTGTGCCCAGGGTCTGTAAACCAAATGCTACTAGTGGGCCTGCAGCACTGACTGTGACTCCCACATGAGTAGCCTTGCAAACATGTCTCAGGCCAGCCATTGCAGTGTCTGTGTGTGCAGTAGTTTTAAACTCCCATTTCGACCTGGCAAGTGTACCCACTTGCCAGTGAAAAAACTTCCCTTTTACTACATGTAAGTTACCCCTAAAGTAGGCCCAAGGCAGCCCCATGGGCAGGGTGAGGTGTATTTAAAAGGAAGGATATGGACTGGCAGTGGTGGCTGGTGACCACTAAACGTGGTGGGGCGTGACCCTTGACTTTATTTCCAGTGAATAAGATTGGCTCACTTACTTGGAGGTTTCGAGGGGTTCGCTCACACTTGCTGCAGTCAGTCTTAATCTTTCACTTAATCATCACTCACACTTAGTCACTAGTCACTTTTACTTACCTTCACTCAGTTTCATTGATTCATGCAGTCTCACCAGTTCTCACTCAGACCTACTCAATCCTACTCAATATAAGTGATTCTGATTGACTCAAACTCACTCTGACTCACTTAGTCTCACTTAGTTTCACTCAGTCTCACTCTGACTTACTCATTCTCACTCATTCTCACCCAGTTTCCCTGAGTCTCCCCATGACTCGCTCGCTCTCCCTGATTCACTCAGTCCCTCCCACTCCGATTCACTCAATTTCACTGTGACTTGCTCATACTCAATCAGTTCCACTCATTCTCACTCAGTCCCACTCATTATGACTCACACAATGCCACAACAACTCACTCAGTTTCACTGTCTCACTCTGACTCACTCATTCCCGCTCAGCCTCACTCATGTTCACCTAATTTCCCTGATTCTCCTCATAACTCACTCATGCTCCCTTATTCACTCAGTTCTATTCATTCTGATTCAATCTCACTGTGACTCACTCATACTCAGTCTCACTCATTCACACTCAGTTCCACTCAGTCTCACTCATTATTACTCACTGTGACTAAGGCCCTGATTATGACCCTGGCGGTCATGAGACTGCCAGGGCCTCGGTGGAGGTCGGATTGCTGCCAAAGCAGCAGTCCGGCCTCCACATTATGATCCTGGCGGAGCCGCCACGGTCCAACTGCCGGCACCGCCAGGTTGCCGCCAGTCAACAGCCTGGCGGTGCTGGTGGTCTTAATCCACCATGGCAGCGCTGCAAGCAGTTAGGCTTATCTCAGTGCCACTGCCATGCAAAGACTGGCGGAGCTGGGGGGGGCCCTGCACTGCCCATACACTTGGTGTGGGCAGTACAGGGGCTCCCATGGATAGCTCTGTTGCGCTTTTCGCTGCCCGAATTATGGGCAGTGAAAAGCGCGACCGGTGCTGTCACACCCAACGCACCACAACATTGCCGCTGGCTCGATTACGAGCCAGTGTCAATTTTGTGGCCCATTTTCCACTGGGCCAGCGGGCGGAAATGTTGTTTCTGCCCGCTGGCCCAGCGGGAAACTCATAATAGGGTCAGCGGGCAGAAAACAGGAGTGGCAGTTTTCCGTCCAAAGATTTTGGCGGGCAGCAGACTCAAAATGAGGCTTACTCATTCACAGTGAGCCTCAGTCATTTGCACTCATTCTCACTGAATCACTCAGTCATACTCATTCCGATTCACTCTGAATCCCTCAGACTCACTCAATCACACTCATTCTGACAAACTCACTCAGACACAATCATTCTCATTCAGTCTGCCTCACACTTACACTGAATCACTCTGTCCCACTCATTCTCTAACTCACTAAGACTCACTCAGGCTTGACTCACTCAGTCTCGCACACAGTCACATTCAGTTAAACTCCCCATCATTCTCCCTCACTTAATCATTCTTACTTGTACTCACTCTTTATATCACTCATTGCCCTCACTTTGACGCATTCCTTCACTGACACTCAATCAATTAATCAATCATGGATTTGTATAGAGCGGCCAATCACCCATAGGGTCTCAAGGCACTCTCACTTTTACTCACACATAGGCACATAGACACACAGACATGATCACATATACACACTCTCACAGACACAGACCCTCACACATACATATGCGGTATTTCAAAGCATTTTTAATTTACCTTGCTGTCTGTGCAGGTCTCGTTTGGAGTCCTGCTGCTTCTTTCAGCTTCAGTCACTTGAAATTGAAACCTCAAACCTGCGCAGTCACAGATTGAAGTTTTCAGTAACTGCTGATTCACCCCACCCTTTCCCAACTCTGGGACGAGTTGGGAAAGGGAGGGGTGACTGCCTGAGTTACATGTAGCCACAGGCACTGCAGGGCTTAAGCCTGCATCGGCCGTGGTAAACTTTATCTGTGACGCTTCAACCCATCACAGATTGGGAGGAACTGAGGTGTGCCTGGGGTCTGCGGCCAGGGCTGGAGGTTTCACTGATGGCGGGTGCAGGCGCCTTTGTACACCTGCGCCAGACATCAAACATTCTTTCTAGCAGAGCCACCTAGGGCTGCTCCTAGACGCCATTTTCTGTTTATACCAAAAGTAAATAAAAGATTGTTATTCGCTATTGGAATAACAAAGCGGGAGGGGGTAGCCCTGGAGCCCTAACGGGAAAAACCGCCACTGTGGACTGGTGTGCTTTACATGTCCTGATAGTGTAATACTGCTAAAATTGTTTTTCACTATTGCAATGCCTATCTCTCCCCTAGGGTAACATAGGTATTGCCTCGAAATGTCTTTTAAGTGTAATTTCCCATTGGGCGCAGACAAAGATGTGGAGTTTGGTGTCTCTGAACTCACAATTTAAAAATACATATTTTGGTGAAGTCGGTTTTTGAACTGTGAGTTTGAAAATCCCACTTTTAGAAAGTGGTCATTTTCTTGCTTAGGCGCTGTGTGCCTCTGCCTGCCTGCTCAATACATGTGTGTGTCAGGATGACAGTTGGGCTGTTTGCACTTTCACTCTAGACAGTTTCATAAAGGGAGCTGAGGTGTGTCCTGCCTATCCTGATGGCCCATCACCAGGCTGATGGGTCTTCCTGAGCTAGAGTGGTGGGAGGCACTGACACTTTCACCTGAATAGGGCTGTGCCTGTCCTTACTCAAAGCAGTCCCCAAACCCCTGAAGTGTGTCTGGTGCCAGGCAGGGAAAGGCAGGGTCTTATGCACTATAGATACTTCTCTTTGAAGTTTGCCTACTTCAAAGACAGAAATGGGTATAAGTACTGGGCCTCTGACATCACATAGTTAGAATCCTTCTGGACTGAGGAAATTCTACCAGGAAGAAGAGCTGGATGCTGTAGGAGGGACTGCCACTCTTCCTGTTGTTTTGTTGTGCTGGCCTGTTGTTTGCTGCTTCTGTCCTGGGAGTGAAAGGACTGGACTTGGCTTTCTACACCCTGCTTCCAAAGGTTCTCCAATGGCTTGGACTGTGCTTGTCTCTTGTTGAGAAGTCTCAGAGACATTAAAGCCTTCATCTGCTAGCATATGGGTTCTTTTGTTGAGGGTCCTGACTTGCCAAGTGGTGTCAAATCCAGTTCCTGGGCCCTTGGGAGTGAGTTCTGGTGCAATAAGGAAGAAACTAGAGCATTGACATCCAGAACAACTTTGAAAGGGTGCTGCTCTCTGACCCTAAGCGTCTGCCTGCACCGGAACAGTGGTCCCCGCTGAGTGCAACAACCGTAGCCTACAATTCAGGCTAGACACCACCCCCTAAGTCTTGCCACAGCGTGCGTCCAGAGTGCTGTATCACAGACATCCGTGGCATCGGACTCTGCCACAGCACCTGTGGCCCCGTGGTGTGATCGTGACACTGCAAAGTCAACACCTCGCGTCTTGACCTGCTGGATTCATTGACCCTGCCTTGTCGTAAGGAACTGCAACCTCGCTGCCAATGTTGCATCACATCCTCTGCAACCGTAACAAACTGATGCCTCACCTCCCTGTGGCAGTAGGGAATCTATGCCACACTAGCTCCAGTGACTGCTCACCTCCCTGACTCTATGCAACATCTTTGTTCCCTAATCGTTTTTCAAGATACTGTAACCCAGGTTTACATGACTCTGCAGCCGGCTGCGCTCCGTCGCCGGTGGTGCCGGACTGTTTAAAGCGACCCTGTCCAGCCGTTTTGATAGCCACAGGTGGAGCTATTGTGTTTCTAAGCGCTATACTACATTTAATCTTTGAAAATTTGTATATTTGCTGGTGTATGTTAGATTTTTGTTGATTTGGTCTTGTTTTACCCAGATAAGTATTGGCTATTTGTTCTAAACTGGTGTGGAGTAATTTTCTGGTGTTTTTACTGTGTTACTGTGTGTTAGTACAAATACTTTACACATTGCCTCTGAGATAAGCCTAACTGCTTGAGCCAAGCTACCAAGGGGTTGAGCAGGGATTATTTTAGCTGTGTGACTCCCTTACTGTGACTAGAGTGAGAGTCCCTACTTGGACAGGCTGCAAGCCACTGCCATCTAGCGACCCCATTTCTGACAGAGCCTGAGGTTTAAGAATAACTTTCAGGAGTCAAAAAACTTTATATTGTGAAAATACTGTGATGCATTACTACATACACTAGAAGAGATTGCTTCATACCTTCCTTTGAGAGAATTTCTTAAAACTCAGATTTTTGCCACACAATGATTTAGAGTTACTGTTGTGCTGTGACCATCTTTGATCTCAGGACCGTGATTCTCTTTATAAGTAGCAGTTTGCACTCTACTAGAATCACTAACATAATATAAAATAACACATCATGCTCTCCCCAGTACATAGGAAATGAAATAATAGACTAAGAAAAATTTCAACACTTTTCCATTAGAGGTGTTCTCAATTAAATAATTTCAAAATCAGCTAGAATTTCAATGATTCATAACTGGGATATATGTGCAACATACCTTTGCAAAGGCTTGAACTAAATTTATGTATTGGGCCCTTAACAGCATATTCCTTGCTTTATCCATATTCATAATTAATTCATTTTCATTGCACCATATTTTGACATTGATTTATTGGCTTTTGCTTGGCTTGCTTTGCTTGGATCAGGCTATTTGTATTTAATAGATCAAGAATATGTTCTAGAACAGAGCCTCAGAGCCCTCACCCCAGGCACACACGCTGAGAGCAGAGCAGTGCTTAATCTGTTAAAAAAAACAAGTGCCAGGGCCCTTGTCGGGAGGCCACTTCAGCTTGCACCACTCATTGCCCCTGCCTGTTCTGCAAATGACTGACAGTACCAATACACCTTCTAACCATTGCACTCCTGCAAGTGTGACGATTTGGACTATTTCAGCCCCCCCAAACTATGAGAATGGCTTGTGCGGCATGTATTTGTCATTTTTAATGTATATTGAAATAATGAACAACTATTGTTGTACTTATCTTTAAATAAGACAAACAGCATCACCTTGTGGCAGATTGTCATAAGTGCCGGTGTTGGCAATTACGTGCCAGTGCTGAGCACCGGAAACCACAGGCTCAAATTAAGCACTGAAGCCAAGACTTTTGGCCCAATTCACAAAGATTTTCCTATTTCCTATCAGATGGTGTGCCTAGCTCTTGTAGTACAGCTGGTTTACCCTAAACTCCAGGAGTAATCTAGGAAAACTCCTAGATTAATCCTGGCATTCACGAGTAAGCTAGGAGTACTACAGAACTATGTCAAAGAAAAATATTTGTGAAGCAATCCGTGTGGTATCCACCTCTCTCCATCTACCAGAGGTAATTCGCTGCTTTCCATGCCCTTGATGGGATATTATTGCCCTGTTCCCTTCCTCCCAAGTTTAATAAAGGAAGAAATAATAACACAGTAGGTAGCAGTCATGATGCATGGTATAGTGATAAAATTTCTTTGGGCTCATTCTTTTGCCTGAGTGAGAAAAGTGAGTGGGAAAAATCTGAAACTTGCTCCCAAAGACTCTTGTGTCTTAAGCAAGTTTACTATATTTTATAACTCCAAAGAGCCTGATTCTTTTTGCATACTTGAGTATAACTAAGGTGTGAAAGACATATTTGCAAAGGTGAACTTACATTGCTGAAAGACTGAGGCCAATGCCTAAATCTGGGATTTAAGGAAGGTGTGTTGGCCTTTGAGGTAATATTCAATTACAAAACTTGTACAATAAACAAAAATGGATACATTTAGGTGTGTTCAGTGCCAGGTTGGAAATTGATGAAAATGTATACCAACTGTTTTTTCATTTCATTTTTTTAACAGTAAGTAATTTTAATTACTTTACGTTAATCCAGCCACCGCTGTGCACCGCCAAGGGGTTGGGTGCAGATCCTGGCCTGAGGTCAGGCCCTGCAGCCTATTCAGTAAAAGCACCCAACCCCGCACCATGCACAACCTCACAACCCCGTGCCACACAGGCCTTTGGCTGTGCACGGGAGGGGGTTGGCCACAGGGCTTGGCCTAATTCAAGGCCCTGTGGCCTACTTCCTACAAGCACCCAACCCCACGCCACACACAGACTTTGGCCGTGTATGGCAGGGGTTGGCTGCTTGGCCCTGTGACCAAAACCCCATTAAGCGGCCAACCTGTGCTATGCACGGCCTTCGAAAGAAAAGAAAACAGGGCAGGGTAGGAATACCCTGAATCCCTAGCCCAGGTGCTGGGGTCCCCAAGAGACACCACCAGGGCAAAAAAGCATGTTATTCTTTTGCATCTTTGGTGAATTTTGCAGCGGGTCAGCGAATCCAGCAAAAATTTAACAAAAAAAAAAACAACAACCGTCCTAAGGCATTTACCATTTAAAAAAGCAGGAGGTGCACAGGACCCCCTCATTTTTTAAAAGAAAGCCCTAGGTGGTTGAGGTCCCCTTTCCATGCCGATTTCGGGCCCGTGAACCCCATCACCCGGGGCTCGGCCATTATTAAAAAGGGGAGGGGTGCAGTGCGGCCTGCCTCCCTGGCACAATTTCAGGTCCTGGGAACCCATACCCCAGGGCCTGGCCACGTCTAGTTGGGTGCCGTGGTCCCCACCCAGGGCACCCAGTTTGCAATGAAGGGGACCGTGGGGGAAGCCTGAAGGCCCCTGCTTTCCCAGCCATCTCCCCACCTCCTGTGGAAGCCGACATTGCTCCACACGCAGGGAGCTGCTAAATATGCAGCTCCCTGCGTGCGAGAGCAATCTTTGATCTGTTTCCCTGTCCACATGACAGTGGGCAGAGAAACAGATAAAAACTCCACTCCCATCAAGTGGGAGCAGTTTTGCAGCTCCCACTTGCTGAGTAAGTATTTGTTCTTGCTTGGTGGGAGCTTTCACAGCTACTGGCAAGCGAAAGCAAACTGCTATCTCCCAAGGGTGGGCACCTCGGGAGATAGCACGAGCCGGCTCTGGGGGATGGTGGTCCCCGGGGCTGTATATGCACAGGACGGGAGCCCCGTGGTCCCCTCCCAGTTTCAATTACACGTTTGGCCCTTGGGAGGTGGTGGTCCCTGGGGCACAATAACGCCCATGGAAGGTGGTCCACGTGAGATGTGGAGGATTCGCGAAGGGTTTGCGCCTATAAATATACACATTTGGTTTTCTTTTTCTATCTCAAAAAACGACTGAATGGATTTACAACAAATAACAAAAAGGGCACATTCTGGACCAAGAGCTACCTCTCTGACAAATTTGGTGTACTTCGGGACAGTGGTTTGGGCTGCAGTTGTGTCTAAAATCTCTACTGGAAACTGCATAGGGAAAAAGCCATTTGGGCCCCACCCCCCTTTTGTCTCTGCTCCCACTTCACGAATCAGCACAAAACTTTAAAAAAGCAGCTGAAATGAGTGGCCAACTAGTTTGAAAATGTTGTGAAGATTTGTCAACCAGCACCTAAGTTATTGGCAAAGCAGCACTGTGGAAAGTAATGTGGACACAAACAAAAAAAACACAAAAATGAAAATGGTGGGGGTGCGAGTTCTAGTTACCTTAGGGCACCGGTTACAGTTACTTGGGATAACTCTACCTATAACAGGTGAATTGCAATGGTTTGGTACATTTAAAATTTGAGCCTAACTATAACGTCCCTGTAACCTTTGTTTTTTTAAGTGAACGTATCCATATATATATATATATACATATATATATACATATACATATGTATATATATATATATATATATATAAACCCACACACATATATATATGTATATGTGTTTATATAAGAATATATGTATATATAGAATTAAATATTAGTGAGATGTATTTAATCAACATTATATTAATGGTATACTTTCAACCATATATATAAATAATATTTTTGTATGTTTTCTACTTACCAATTATTTTAGTATACAATATTTTTGACCCCATATTTCTCTAACATGATATTGTAGATCCGACATTATATTAGTGATCCAGATGTCCATCACAGTGCAGGCTCCATGTATGATTTTCCGCCAAGCGTACATTGATTTTGACTAGGCTTTTCTGTCTGTTTTTAAATGACCCTTTCCCAATATTAAGTTCTCTGACGCACTTCGGCCCCTCTTCACCCGCACGTCGCCCAATCTGATATGCAACGTTATTCCGCGTCCCAACGTGTAAATACTGTATACAATGTTTGTGAAATTATGTCTCTCTAATCTAACTTCATATTTTGATTTTCTTCACAAGTTTATTTATTTATAACCACTGTTTGTTCTTTGGTATTTGCAGGTAAGTTTTTTCTTTTCCTTGTACGCACCCTGCAAAACCTCAAAAATAAGGAAAATGCAGTGAAATAAAATGAAACAAACTGTATCTCAAATCCTCCATCAGAAGTCTACTTTTGTTGTTCTATCTGGTGTGTATGCACACGTGTAGGCCACGCTCGAGAACAATATCCATTTGCAGTTTTTCATCCTTACCTTGAATATCATTTGCTGGCTTTGTATTAATATACACCCCTCGTGACTAATAGCGACTCGGGTCAGCGAGTCACAAGCGTGTGAGCAGACACTGTGGCTGAGCTTTAATTGGACATTTTTCTCGGTGAACAGCCTGGCAGACATGTTAAGGAATGCTAAGCTCGGTTATTTAATAAGCATACTGTGTCTGTCCAAAACAATTGCTCTGAGGTCAGCAGAGAAGCCTGCCCCGGCTGATTGGCATTTGGCTCCACATGAGCTGCATGTTCCCTGCTCTTGTGAAGGAAAGAGGTTTACAGCATCAGACAACCTGTTACCAGTGCATAATTGACCTGTCAGAATATTCATCGCCGAAATCGATGCAGCAAATAAGGGCCTTTTACGGATACTCAGACCGCACAACCGAAGCTGGCGGGCCTCTGGAGGGATGGGTTCTGTGCATTAGCACCAGCCCATCAGGGGGGAGGATGGCAGGGTCATTCTTCCTTCTTCTATGAGCTTCATGCTCGGCAGGGAGTGCATACTCAATGCACACCTCTTATAGCAGCATGAGAGAGAAAGGATACAAGACCAATGTCTTTGTTTTTCGTTCTTTGTACTTTACTTAGTGTATATATTTAAATACACACAAAAAATATATATATTTGGGAAAATGCCACAGTGAAAAACTGGCTAAAACGTGCAAAATAACTGAAATTCACTATTATGTTTACCAATGCATATAACAACATTATAACTTGTGATGCCCTCAGGTCTGTCCCCTTGGTAGCTGTTTTCTTTTTCCTTTAATATTGAACACTTGTTTTTTAGAGCTTGGTGGACAACTAGAATTATGAGGCGTGTTAGTGACCATAACTGGCAAATTTCAGTGGTTTGGTCCATTTGAAATGGTATTTATAACTGTGTTTTTTCCAGTGAATTTCACTTGATTTTGCTAGGCTCTCCCACACGTACAACAGAAGGAGTCGTCTCCCAGGCCCAGTCCAGGTGATCTGCCAGACTCACTGCAGGTGACTAACCCGCTGCTCATGGCCTAGGGCGGAGCACAGCAGGGGTTTGCAGCGGGACCTGGCCTTTAGCTAGGCCCTGTGCTCCACGGACCAGGGGTGGTTAACCCCTAATGTGCGTTGCCAAAGACCGTCACGACGGGGGTTAGTTGCAGGGTCTGGCCAAACCGAACACGGGCAGCCAATTCCACTCTCACCAGGTGTTTAGACAATCTACTGTGAAAAACATATTGCGATGACATAATATTGTGTCAAAAATTTAGAGGCCAAAAATTTGTGAAGGTAAGTTTCTATGGATAAGCAAAGTTTTAGCATATATAACTTAACATATACAAATCATCCAGGTACGTAGATTTAGTGTTAAGAATAGTAAATCTACACTTACCTATTTGCACTTACCTTTTCAATATTTTGGTCCTCGATATTTTTGGCACAATATTCTGTCCACAGGATATTTTTGTAACCAATATTCTGTCATTGGTTTCTCTCCATGGCCTGTGGCCAAGCCCTGCCCCTAAACTACTACAGAGGTCACTTATCAGGTTGGATAACTCTGATTCGTGCAGCCTTGGGCCATGTTCAGAAGGGTTGGTCACTATGCCTGACCTTTGGCCTGGCCCCTGTACCCATTCTGCACAGACTGCAAACCTCCTGCTGTCCAGAAAGGTTGGCACATGGAGCTTGGTCTTTGGAAAAGCCATAATTATTCATTTTGCAAAATGTTTTTGGATTCCCAGAAACTAATTTGGAACCGTGAATTCAGGGCAAGCTTCATGCCTGAGTGCCCCAGTATTGGAAACATAGGGCAGGTTTCTAAAACCAAAGCTACCCTTTAGAAGGGTTGTAGCTGTGACTCCATGTTCACGAATCCAGGATAGCGGATGCATGGGTAAGAGAAGTTTTCCCTGGGTTTGTATTACCAGGGCATGAAACTTACCCGGGATGCTCTATACCTTTTTTTACAATTTGATGACCCTGGACTTCTAAAATGGAGGCCGGATTCTGCTGCACCTGTTTCAGTATGGCTGACCGTGGTCACCAATTTAGGGCTCGGGGTTTCACAAACCCTGAAAAGGATCTTCCGATCCTGCAACACATGTACATTTCTTTACACATGAACTCTATCTCGGGTTCATCCCTCCACTGTGTTTGCATTACTAGGACATGAAACTTACCCAAGATGATGGACTGTACCTTTTTTAGGATCCAATCAATGTCCCTGGACTTCTAAAATGGAGGCCGGATATTGCATTACCTGTCTAGGTATGGCTGACCATGGTCACCACCTGCCTCACTACAACTGGCCACGGTCACCAATTTAGGGTTTGTGGTTTCATAAACGCTGAAAAGGATCCGCAGACCCTGCAACTCATTTAAGCTTCTTTCCTATATTGACACCATCTTGGGTTCTTTCCTCCACTAGTGACCAGGGGTGCCTACCTTTGCCTTTGTAAGGCCTATTTGTTCAGGACAATTAGACCATGCCCCGCATCCTGAACTGTCCACAACAAGAACAAACAAAAAAGTCATTTGCGACAGCCAATCGGATCACTCGGGTCGGCAGTACTACTTCATCCAGTCTGTCATTGTTGGCATGAACTTCAACAATCCAACAAACAAAAAGCAAAGTATAGGTATGTCTATGTTATCTGAGACACTGCAACCCAAACACAGACAGAGTATATTTAATATGTCATAACTGTACTAAATCTATCTCATAACTCGACTCTATGCTCAATACTTATCTGTTTCAGCTTAAGTTGTCTATCTTTTCAGCTTAGTCTACCTGTATACTGTAGGATGCAAATCTGATGTTGATACCACTTTCCATCCACAGGTTATAAATACAATATCACATTGTATTCCATATTGGAGGACATATGTCCTGTGGTATATTCTGGCACAAGCATGTGCAGCCTAGAATCACACATTATGCCTTAGATGCAGATGGGAAAATAAATATTTCCCATCCCTGCTTCTCTTTCCTGCAGTCTGTGCATCCACTCAGGCACAGATTGACAGTTCGGGATTTGCAAATAAAAATACCTATGTTTTGCGCAGACTGCAGCCAGAACACTGGTCAAATGTCACATGTACCCAGCAAAAAACGAAGTATAGGTCTGTCTGTTGTTTAAACGGGCCATCCAGTGCAAACAAAAACAGTTCTCTTTCCCCATTCCTCCACCTCTAACAATCACCAATAATAAGCAATGTAGAATGGTGCATTTAAGAAGGTTATTCGAGAAAGATGAACTTTCTAATTGCAATCGGTGCTTCTTGTTTGCTCTTCCTTGCTATATTTTCGCCATGCCAGTGAAAACAAATGTGGCTAAATGGCCCATCATTCAGAGCAACTGTACGAATAAATTCACACTCACACATGTATCTACCACAATGGAAATGTCAGTTTCCATGTAATTGACACAGTGCAACAAAAATGACTTCAGAACTGTGTTTCTGCCTCACAGTGAATGTAACGGACAATTCAGATGATAATCATGAGGCCTCTTCAATGTGCTTGCATCTCACTACATAAATTTAACCCCTTGCATCCCAGTGCTTGTGAATATGTTTCGTGAAACAAATACGCATGGAACAATGTCATTGTATAAACTATAACACTTATGCAGATGTGCACAGCGTAGTTTGCTATTCATAGCCATAGTTGAGCGAGGGGAGGGCATCATGACCCTCTCAAGCCTTTGCCTCATATAAATCACCCCTCCTTCCCAAGCTCAAAAATTGGAACCTGACGTGGCCCTCCAAGTCTCAGGGACCTCCTCTCTGAACGTAGAAAGTTGTTTCATATTCTGTGCTACATGTCCCACTTAGCAGGCCAAATGAAACACCTCCCTGCATTCCCAGCATTGTGTTGTCAGTCCACTGAACTGACAGCTAGAGAGCTAGGTCATCGCAAAGAGCTAAATGAACGGTATTTCATACAGATATGTGTATGTTATTTGAGACACTGCAACGGAAACACAGGCAGAGTATATTTAATATGTCATAACTGTACTAAATCTATCTCATAACTCGACTCTATGCTCAATACTTATCTGTTTCAGCTTAAACTGTCTATCTTTTCAGCTTAGTCTACCTGTACACTGTAGGATGCAAATCTGATGTTGATACCACTTTCCATCCACAGGTTATAAATACAATATCACATTGTATTCCATATTGGAGGACATATGTACTGTTGTATATTCTGGCATAAGCATGTGCAGCCTAGAATCACACATTATGCCTTAGATGCAGATGGGAAAATAAATATTTCCCATCCCTGCTTCTCTTTCCTGCACTCTGTGCATCCACTCAGGCACAGATTGACAGTTCGGGATTTGCAAATAAAAATACCTATGTTTTGCGCAGACTGCAGCCAGTACACTGGTCAAACGTCACATGTACCCAGCATCAAAACTAGTGCTAGAAGGCAACTAAAACTATTTTTTTTTCTTGTAGCTCATGAGATGCCACATCGAGTTAATGCACCAACTACCGAGATCTGTGAGGACCGAGCAGGTCAAAGATGTTAATTCCGAAGGGGACCACCTGATTTTTCTCTATCCGCGGTTTGAATAAAAAAGAGCAAGTAAGATGGGTAATGTAACATCAGCTATTGAAGTACCTGCTTATTTCCACACCTGTGCACTCTATGAAAGAATGCCGTAATAATACTACCTTTGTTGCTGCCATCGCTGCTGCTGTTGTGACAGCCAATCAGAACGCTTCGAATGCTGTTTTTCACGCGCATCTTGCTGATGCAGGAACATTTTGTCTCCCGGTGATGGGTAAGATGAGAGGGGGGGGTGCGAAGAGCTTTGTTGCCCAGGCCGCGTGATGCCGGACAATAAAAGCTGACAACTGCTCTTCATATCATTATGGACCTTCCGCTTCAGCTCAGGCCCACAATGGAAAAGTGGTCTTTTTAGAGCCGTTTAGACCCTCTGCAGCGGATTTTAACAGCTGTGAATGCTCTGAGCTGCGGGCGATAAAGCTTAGATGTAAGTATGGCGGACCTCATCTCTCAACTTTAAAACCCCATATTTCACAGCATGGCCTTTCCCTCATTTTATAGGCCTTCCCTGAGGTTTATGCACGTTCCCACTCACTCCTGGGCTTGTGTAATTAACAAACCCTTTATCCAGCACAGGCGCACTGCTAAAAATAGTGTGACCTTTGCAGGCCAGGACTAACCGTATTTACATAACATTTTTTTTTGTTGGCAGTGCGCGTTTGAAAAGGACTGCTCATCACTGTGGTAGTCATTCCTGCCAAGCTTTGGTTAGCTTCTAATACAGAGGCAAGAAGTAATGTTTAGCTAATGGGCATGGTTTCATGTTCCTAAGCAGGTACGTAGGTTTCAAAAGGGCAGCAGGTGTAGTGGCAGTGGGGCAGACCCACACGTGTGAGGGGCCTCGACACCTCAATTATGGGGGTTTGTTGCATTACCAAACCAGTAGGGAGCCATACTCCTTGCTTGGATTAGGACCCATGACATTCCTGTAGCACCGAGGCCACTGGGAAAATGGGAGCTCTGAAACCTCCTAACTTTCTGGACATTCACAAAACCTTCCCAGAAACGTTTCCCAATCAAGTGATGCACTTGACGCCAAAAGAGTGGAGCAAGTGTGCAATCTGAGAGTGAAAAACAGCTCATCGAGCCCACCAGCACCACCGTCCCTCCTCTCCACACACACACACACAGTTTCAGGGTTCAAAAGTGTGAAGGAAAAGAATCCTCCACTTAGTAAACAAGCATTTGCAATGCAATGGGTCTCGCGTTTGCTCGAGTTAGAGATATTAGCGTTGTAAGTTCCTAAATGGGCTTTTCTTGGCACATAAATTCAAAATGAAAATTAAAACAGTTGACATAAGTGAGACGATTCAAAGCGCCGTGGCCGCCATGAGCGCGAAGGAGAGACACAAAAGGAAAAAGAAGTGCGCTCGCAGTCAAACGTATCAGCAAAAGTGCAATTATACATTTAACAGGGTCGATGGCCAAGCGGTTACAAAACTGCTCCAAGGAGGCACAAACGTAAAGCATTTACCAACGATACCAAAGGATTTTTTAAGAGCAAGCCCATGAACTAGTGATAATGATGGGCGTGAGGTGGACATGGTTAGAAGCCTACATAGATCCCAACACATCGGAAAAGCAGCACTGGCGGGCTGCTGTGCTCAACCTAAAAAGCATCCAAGGAGAGAAAAAAGTTTCGTTGAAAATGCACCTTAGCAATAACCTTAAACCACCAGTAGAGGGTTACGTCTTTACACTGACAACCAGCATTTTTTATAGATTCCCAGGTGCATCCCAAGAAAAAGTACAGTAAAAAATACATGGTTAAATGTATGAATCATACATGTAGACTATTCTGTATGAATCTTCCTCATCAACCATATTACCGCTAACAATAAGCACAAATCAGTGCTGATGAATGCCTACCTAGCGCCAATGTAGGTCAAGACACCGGGGCCTTGTTCTGCGTAAACGTGGTTATTGGCTCCATCGGGAATGCAAAATGGCTGTGTTTTACAGCAGCTTCCTCTGGGCGAAATACTCTGGAAACATGCAGGAGTTGGCACAGAAATACTGATTCCCACATGTTATTCCCCAAAAAACTTGCAATCACAATTATTTCCAAATCATCATAGTTACCGGGACCCTCAGTTACGGTGATTCCATGGGCAGAAATAATGAGGATTACAGAGGCACAGAGTCACCTCAAACGCCCTTAGCACAAACATAATAGAGGTACGTAAAAGAGAAAGCACAATTTTAACAGTTTAATAATTGAAGTACAAATAAGTGCCTATATTCTAAAGTGAATAAAACCAGTGGCATGTATTGACGATCAATAGGGAGAATGAGAGCAGAAGAAAACATAACCTAATGGCGGAGGGTTGTCAAATCAATATGGGCCCTATTCAGAAAGGAACTGTTAAGAAAGTTGAATATTTAGCTCCCACGGGCTTACTCCTAAATTTGGAACAATGTTTAGAATATCTTGGAATTTTAGATACATTCCAGGATGGTCCTGAACACCCATGACAGTTGCACATGTGGAGGACTACTGAAATTCTTTCATTTTTCCGCATAAAACAAATGGACATTTCTACAAATCACAGGCTTTGGAGTTTGCCCTTATTAACTCATTTTGTAGGTTTCTCCCTGAGGAAAACATTTTCCCTACGGAAAAATCTCTGACCCTAAATCACCACCAATTTTGTCTGTGTTCCCACCTCTATTCCACCGGTCTCAAGACAGGAGTACATCTGCTGCAAAAGTTTTGTGGATATGAGCAATGATGGAAGTTTGTGCATGTTGAACAACTTTTCCGAGTGTACCCAGTCTGAAACACCCTCAATCCAAGCATCTGAGTAAATCCATGTACGAGGGCAGAATCACTCCATTACTGATTCTGTGACTCACAAACAACAGTTTTCTCATAAAAATCATTTTGTTTTGCTCACCAAAATTAGGTGCACACACAGCTATGTGAATAAGACCAAGAACATTGACAATAGGAATAGTAAGGGCAGTCCCAATCGTACCAAAAATAATCCAAGGCTGGCATGGCTACAACTGTCCACCAGTAATTAATATCCAAGGACATATTATAGTGTTGCTGAAGTCATAAACTACTTTCTTATGATGGGTTGGTGTAGTACCGGTACTGAAAGTGAACTGCTGAAGTTGGGCCAGAATACCTTTTTAAGAGAGACTCTTGAAATTTGATTTAGTGGTTGTTTAATTTCATCAGCCTGTTACCATCATCTTTGAAAGCTCGTTTCTTATTTTCCTAACTGGATAGCTCAGTGAGCTGGACTCTTGTGACTGACGTGAAAATTCAGCCTGCCACCATTCTGAGGTCGGTAAACTGAATAATATAATATGGGCAATAATGTATGTTATTTATAACACTTAGAAGTGGCGTAAATGTGGCATGAAACACTCTATAAATAATATAAATGATTAACTGCAGTTTTGTAGTAACTTGCACTTGCTGTAGTAATTCCACTTTTGTTCTACGTCCAGCATTACCCATGGCTAACCACTGGTCATGCAAAACCCCATAGAAAATAATGGAGGTAGGGACTAACTACAAAAGTCTATGTTACTACAAAAGTGCAGTTTGTGAATACAGACAATTAGTAAACTTACTCAAAAGTGTGTCATTACAAAAGTGCAGTTTATGAATACAATTAGTAAACTTACTCAAAAGTGTGTCACTACTAAAGTGCAGTTTTTGAATACAGAAAAGTAGTCAATTTACTCAAAAGTGTAAGTTACTACAAAAGTGCAGTTTGTGAATAAAGAAAACAAGTAAACACACCCAAAAGTGTGTCACTACAAAAGTGCAGTTTGTGAACACTAAAAATTTGTAAACTTACTCAAAAGTGCTAGTTATGCCTGCTTTTATGTGCTGTCCCTGTCTGTTTCCTATCACTCACACAGGTTAGGAGAAACTTGTTGCCAGGCCTCCATTTAACAGGCAGGTGGTAGTTTGTTTTGTGACCCATTCCATACCTTTGAAAAGCACTAGATGTGGTATTTATCAAACATTTAACTTACCTCATGTATTTTATTGTCTTACCTTATCATCGTGACTAAAATAATAACTTTATAGAATAACATATAAATCTTTCTGGAATGTTTATCTGGCAGAGGAAGCAGAGGTTAATAAAAACGCATCCTGGGATGAAGATATAAATGCCAATAACATGGGATTGCTTATTTAAGATTTGTAGATTTTCACATTCCTCAAGGGGTGAAACAGTTCAAGGTTCACACATGGTACTACCACTGTTTCCTAATATTTACTTTATTTTAGAAGTGAAACTGTAGAAAGTACAAATATTATACAAGTAATGCGTGACTGTCATTCATTGCAATGTCCTTGTTCTTCAGAGCCAAGTGAACAGATGTCCTTTGAGTTATAGTTTCATATTTTCAGCAAATTAATAAACTTTTCTAAACTTTTTTGCAGGAAATGTGATGGTTAAAGACTCAGGCCACCGTTTTTCCTTCAACATAACAGGGCTAGTTGGTGAGAAAAAGCCACTGTCTCACGGCTGCAGGAGACTGATGTGCCGAGATCAGACCCCTACCCATCCATCCATACCTGTCTTCACATAGCACTGGGGCCACCTACTCATCCATCCATACCTGTCTTCACACAGCACTGGGACCTAGAGGCCCCCTACCAATCCATCCATATCTGTCCTAACATAGCACTGGGGCCTGGAGGCCCCCCTACCCAAGCACAGGAGCCTGGAGGCCCCCTACCCATCCATCCATATCTGTCTTACCATAGCACTGGGGCCTGGAGGCCCCCTACCCATCCATCCATATCTGTCTTAACAGAGCACTGGGGCCTGGAGGCCCCCAACCCATCCATCCATATGTCTTCACATAGCACTGGGGCCTGGAGGCCCCCAACCCATCCATCCATATCTGTCTTAACATAGCACTGGGGCTTGGAGGCCCCCAACCCATCCATCCATATCTGTCTTAACATAGCACTGGGGCTTGGAGGCCCGCAACCCATCCATCCATATCTGTCTTCACATAGCACTAGGACCTAGAGGCCCCACACCCATCCATCCATATCTGTCTTCACATAGCACTGGGGCCTGGAGGCCCCAACCCATCCATCCATACCTGTCGTCACATAGCACTGGGGCCTGGAGGCCCCCTACCCATCCATCCATATCTGTCTTAACAGAGCACAGGAGCCTGGAGGCCCCCTACCCATCCATCCATATCTGTCTTAACATAGCACTGGGGCCTGGAGGCCCCCTACCCATCCATCCATATCTGTCTTAACAGAGCACTGGGGCCTGGAGGCCCCCAACCCATCCATCCATATGTCTTCACATAGCACTGGGGCCTGGAGGCCCCCAACCCATCCATCCATATCTGTCTTAACATAGCACTGGGGCTTGGAGGCCCCCAACCCATCCATCCATATCTGTCTTCACATAGCACTGGGGCCTGGAGGCCCCCAACCCATCCATCCATATCTGTCTTCACATAGCACTAGGACCTAGAGGCCCCACACCCATCCATCCATATCTGTCTTCACATAGCACTGGGGCCTGAAGGCCCCAACCCATCCATCCATACCTGTCGTCACATAGCACTGGGGCCTGGAGGCCCCCTACCCATCCATCCATCCATACCTGTCTTCACATAGCACTGGGGCCAGGAGACCCCCTACCCATCCATCCATACCTGTCTTTACATAGCACTGGGGCCTGGAGGCCCCTCCACCTGGCCTCGCCTCCAGGCTCGGCTTTCAGCAGCCCATGCTATACCTGGTCTGCCCTATAGGTAAGCTTCTTTTGCAGTTGCCCAGGTTGTATATCGTTGTGCTAAGAGAAGCATGCACTCTGTGCCTGTTCTGTGTTTGAGGGGAACCCAGTGTCACCCTAAGGATTTTGTGTGCCATACATTAACGAGCATCATTCAGACATATATGTGAAAAGAATGCGTTCTTAGGAATGTGTATATTAAAGCAGACCTTTCATGCAGATATAAATTAAATATATTTTTCAGGCATGCATATGTTTAAAATGACTTTTTAGATATAAATATGCTTCACACATGCATAGTTTAAAGAGAACCATTCGTGCATGTATATGTTAAAGGCGATCTTATAGGCTTTATATATGTTGAAGATGACCTTTAGACAAGTATAAGAGGGCATTCATATATATATATATATATATATATATATATATATTTATGATTAAGAGTACCTTTAAAGTATGTGTATATTAAAGAGGATTTTCAAACATAACCATGGTACAGTGGGCCTATCAGGAATGTTTATATTAAAGATGGTCTTTCAGGCTTGTGAATTGTGGAGGTGATTGTTCATATGTATAGATGGAGAGGACCTTTCAGGAATGGTTATGTTAAGGACTGTCTTTTGGGCATGTATATGTTAGAGGGGATCGGTCATGCTTGTACATAATGGAGAGGACCTTTCAGGAACGCTTAGGACTATTCTTCAGCATCTATGTTGGAGAAGATAGTTCACACATGTACATGTTGGAGAGGAACTTTCAGGAAGGCATATGTAAGGAACTATCTTTCAGGCATGTATATGTTAGATGGGACCTTTCAAACATGTACATGTTGGAGAGAACCTTACAGGAATGTATATGTAAAGAACTATCTTTCAGGCATGCATATGTTAGATGGGACCTTTCAGGAATGTTTATGTAACTCACTCCTTCAGGCATGTATAGTATCAGGCATCTTTCAGGCCTCTACATGCTAAAGCAGAGGTCTCCATCTGAGTAAATCAAAGTGATGCGAGGTGCTGCAGTGCTTAGTGGCGAACACTGAATACTGCTGAAGTGCTGTTTTAGAACATAAAAGGTTTATATGGATATTGTCAATTATCACTAAACATGCATGACACCCTGTACAAGCATGGCCGATCCCCTCTAACATATACATGCCCAGTCCTTTACATAACCATTCCTGAAAGGTCCTCTCCATCTATACGTATGAACAATCACGTCCACAATTTACAAGCCTGAAAGACCCTCTTTAATATAAACATTCCTGAAAGGCCCACTGTACCATGGTTATGTTTGAAAATCCTCTTTAATATACACATACTTGAAATGTCCTCTTAATCATAAATATATATATATATATATATATATATATATATATATATATATATATATATATATATATATATATATATATGTATGTGAATGCCCTCTTATACATGTCTAAAGGTCATCTTCAACACATATAAAGCCTATAAGATCGCCTTTAACATATACATGTACGAATGGTTCTCTTTAAACTATGCATGTGTGAAGCATATTTATATCTAAAATGTCATTTTAAACATATGCATGCCTGAAAAATATCTTTAATTTATATCTGCATGAAAGGTCTTCTTTAATATACACATTCCTAAGAACGCATTCTTTCCACATATATGTCTGAATGAATGATGCTCGTTAATGTACGCATTTCATTGGCATCTACCATATCAGATCTCACACGCACCAGGATTCAACCCATCAGTACTTCATATTGATGACGGACCTGGTGGCTGACAACCAGTAGAGGATCACTTTCTCAATATGTCGAGGTGGACAAAGGAAAATTGCATCTGGATCTTATATGAATCTAGTATCTAGGTCCCGTTCCTGCACCTTGAGGCCCCTCCTCACATTCCCTGTGATGCCGGCTGTGTGGACCCTACCACCCGACTCCGCAACAAATCGTTCAGCACCAGAAGTGTCACCTTTGATGTCAAAAGCACTTCACTCCTCAAGTTAAGAGACTGTCTGCAGTTCCTGTTGCGTATCGTCCACTTCATGCCAACTGGATTATCCCCCTCGCGGAAGTAATGCAACAACGTCAGAAATGCAATGTTATCTTTACCTCTTGCATGCAAAAGCATGAACAATTCTATGGAGAGTACAAAATCATGACCAGAGCTAATCTTTGGGATCTAACTCAACAAGCAAATCCCATCAGCAACATTGATCCTACATTGGTTGCCAGAATGGATGTGACTCGGTACTGATGCCATAGTTAATGGCCTGGCCCATAACACCTTCTGTTGCCCATCCGGGTTACCTTGCTATTGTTAGCCAATCAAAACCAAATTGAAACCTGCTAGATAAGGAACAAATGCTTCAAGGGGCCTTCACTCTGCTTTCAAAGCTCCACATCTTCTATCTCCCATACAATTCACCATCAGACAGAACATGCTCTTCAGAAGATATGAGGTATAGGCAGCCCAAGTGGACACTTGCACTATCTCCAGCATAAGCCAAAAGGATCCTCTCACCATCCTCACCACCAGGTACCTGAACTATGTGTACCTCCTTTCCACTCTTCTGCCCTTCACCTGTGCCCTGAATCAGCCACTGCAATCAGTCCTGCATTAAGCTCTAAATATGAATAAAGTCCTTCGTCGGTTCCTCAGTTGACTGACAGATCTCAGGAGCCCCACATGCAAAGTGGGTATATGTCCTCAGATGCAGCGACGGGCCACCTCACAGTCACCTGGGATGGATTCAGCGTCTTCTGGGTCTTGGCCCGTAACCACACCTGTTCGAGTGAAAAAGCCCCTTTGCCAGTGTGCGACAATCATAATGGAAAGGGATGGCGGTCTCACCCTTCCGGTCGTCCATTATCCCCTAGGGTGTAAATAGACTCCTCGTGCCAGAATATACCAATAGTCTGGTGTCTTGCACATTTTCCAAGACAGAGAGGGCATTCATTCCAAATGCACCACACCTTTGCACCTTGCAAACCTTAGCGTGTGATTTGAAGAAACTAAACATGCTGTGAAATGCAACTTCAGGGCACAAAATGATTGCCTTAACCACAAGGACACACTTGATATGGTGAACAACCAGCAAGGAACAGAAGGATTACTAAAGTCCATCTTTGCGCCAAATTTAGGTGGCACATTTTAAATACCTGTAGACATTTTACACTGCAAAAATAACTATTACTCATGATCTACTGTTTCGGGCTAACGATGGGGTCAATGAATCCCTTTTCTATGGTATTTCTGATTGAACAAAATATAAAGTAAGCTGATATTTATTATAAATTGAGAGAATGAATGAAACTGTTAAGGTATAACTCAGGTTTCGATTATTATTTTTTGTACACACAATCTGATTTCTATCATGGTAGAGGTGAATAGGTTAAGTTGTTTTATCAATGTGGAAGATAAATTATCAATTCTTTAAATATACACCGATGGGGCTTTGCCTCCACCCAGGGGAGTATTAGTCTCGCTTCTCACGCAATTGGTTAACTGGGGTATCATTTCACCTTCTAGGTGGTGCACTCAATCCTTAAATTGTTTGCCATAATCAATTATTGATCTCCTCTTGCATTCTATAAAAAAAGTAATCGTTTTTTGCTACATCTTCCCAAGCATTGGCAAAACCAGTAGGATTGATTTTAATGCGGCAAGCAGCATTTGTGCATGCCCATGTTAAGATGCAGTTTAAAGTCAGACCTAGTGATTTTGCCAATATTTTTTTAGGGTCGAGCACGCAAGCGCTCTGGCCTGTTGTAATCTCTCTGTGGGCTTTTAACCACACCCACTCTTGCTATTCAATCTTTGCTGTGCTTGTCTTAAATGCTTAATTTTATTGGTGCATTTTGTGAAATGTCCCTCCTTTGTGTGCCGAGTTCCCTCCCAGGCGATTTCACTAAGTGAATATTTTTGTTGGCCATCACACTATGTCACACTTCCTCCTGTTACAGGGTGTGATGGCTCCTCCTCCGGTTTTGGTTTCCCTTTCATCCCAGGTGCGATCCTTTCTAGACATTCACGCAGGGAGCCAATAACTTTCGTGCCCACGCTCATGGCGACCGTGGTGCTTTGAATTGACTTGCTTATGTCAACTGTTTTATTTTTCATTTTCAATTTATGTGGCAAGAAAAGTACAGTTAGGAATTTACAATGCTAATAGCTCTAACTCGAGCAAACACGAGCATTGCAAATGCTTGTTTAATATATGATCAAGTTGTCTGTGGCATTTACAGTAGTGTAGTGTATGATAAAATATGATTACCTTTCCAAAAAGGAACCCCATTGACTTTTGTTATTAATAATACATTTTAAATAATTGGAGGCCAGATCTGTAGGAGGTATGGGCTTTTGGAAGACATAGGATCAGTAATTGTGAACCAAACTTCACTAACGAAAATGTCATTACATGTCACAAGGTAAACAAATGTTGCCTGAACAGTTGACCTTGGATACAAAAAATGCACTTGAATTAAGATTTTATTGCAGGCTAGTAAAACAGAAATAGTCCAGCCAGATTTACATTTCAACATAAACAATGTTTTTCTGCCATTTTAGATTTCTACAGCTACTTTGTCACTATGCAGTACAACCATGACTTTCTACTTGTGATTACACATTTCATGCTGTGTTTTCTGGCTATAACAGATATTTGATTGAGATGACAACTCCGTTTCAGGACAGGGAACAGCTCCTTAGTAGTGCTATGAAGAGGCATTTAATTGGATTAGGCGCTAACGGGATTATGTTTATCCCTGTTGCAGATCTAGCTGTTGCTGACTATGGCATGCCTGGAGGAGATGACGTCAATGACCTATTGAAATAAACACAGGCCCTCGGCACAGCTGCTGTTCTTGGCATAGGATGCAGAGAGGTTTGGGAGAATCTGAATGAGTTCCCCGCAAAAGAGGATTATGGGTCTTGATATCATCACTTATGTGCTCCTTCATGTATTTCATCGATCAAACTGTAGTAGATGCAGATGAAGAACATATGTGTTTACAATAAAAAGAAGACGCACAGTGATAAACATCAAGACAACAGAAAGTAAAAAAGTGACAATGTAATCATAGCCGGGTCCTTTCCCTTGTAATCAAACCCGGTTTGTAAGAAAAGTGTTGTGGTTTGTTGTGATTTGGGGAACTAAGGAAATTAACAAGATAACATTTCAATGTGAGCATTGGTACCACCGTAGCATTAATGAGCGTTCAGGGGGCATTATTATGAGATAAAAGCCCACCACCCACATTATTAATTTGAAGTGGAAGGCAAAGGTGTGCAACAGTGGTGCAAGGCAATTACTGGAGTACTAATTGCCACTAAAACATTAATCAGTGCTATTATGACATGCTTGCTGCGATCTGCTTGGGTTCGGAAAACCTCTGAAACTTTATTGGGTCTTGCCTCCGACAGCGCATGCTTATAGTGAGCTTAGAGCCTGCCCATTGCTTACCATTGGTTGGTATTTCTTGTCGCTCTCAATTGGTTGCTTCTCATTCGCTTGCACGTGTAGCTTGACTTACTCTTGTTAGGTTTTCCCTCCCCTGGAGCATGGACCCGTTAGATGTGGCTCTCCACTGCTCCGTTTCCAGCCGCTGCGTTTTTTTTGTTTCTGCTGTCTCCCTCGTGTACATCTCCCTCTTGGTTGTGCTTTCCACCCGTATTGTGACATCTGCCTTCATGTGTTTATCGCACCCACTGCATTGCGTTATGCATTGTGTGTAACCCTTTCCCTCATGTACTTACCCCATCGCCCCACAAGCTTGTTTCCTGTGTACTTCTCTCCCCATTCTGCTCCTCCAACTTGCAACCCCTCAGGGTTGCCGACCCTTGTTGCTCCCTCCGTGCATTGTGTTGCTTCATGCACCCACTCCAGTTACTTCCCCTTCGTCTGGTTGTTTTGCCCCACACTGGTTTTGCCCCCACTTCTCCCCATTTGCTTCTTCCTCCTTTTTTTTGCTTCTCCTACCTGTGCTACTTTTTTTTGTTTACTTATTCAACTCAGCTTGGCAAAAACAAAAACAGAGTACACGTGTGAGCCTACAGAATGACAAGTCCAGCCGCACCTGGATTTTTTTCTTTTTTAAAAGCCCTTGTGCGTAGCATTGGGGGTGACGCACACCACTCCTAGGACCACTGGCAAAACTAATAAGCCCCACATGAAAGACCTACTGGCTTTGCCAACGCTTGTTTTTAAAATGTTGACACAACTGTCAGAACACTGAGCAAAGCACATGTTTTATCTGACATAAATCATGTGCTGTACTCAATGTTCTGGCTAAGCATTGTTTGATGGGTTGGTTAAGGAGTTGGATCTAAACCATCATGAGTAGATTGAGAAGAACTTAGCAGCAAAGCGAAAAAGGTTGTTGGCGTCAGTTTCGGGGCTGTATCACTAGTGACACCAAGGTGGATCTTTAAGAGGTGACGTTTTAGTGTTTTTCTGAAGGTGATGAAATTAAATTACGGATGATGGACATTTTTCTGACTCGCCCTGAGAAAGATGACATAGGAAAGGTTGAGAAAGAGCACATCAGTGACTCAAGCTCAGAACAAATCTAGCTCAGCATGTTACCCACCGCAGCTTCGGAGCTACAACCTGAAATAGCTGAGCACAGTGCAGGGGGCAGGTGCTAAAGTCGGGAAAGGTTAAAAGCAGCTAAACATTTTGACGGTGGAGGCCCTGGCAGAGTTGTTTGAGGATGAAATAGAGTGGTAATCTCTTGAGGTTCTCCACGGGATGATACAGGAGTAGTCTAGGTGTAGTTTAAGCTACAGTGAACTTCATTTTTGCTGGGATGGGACAGTGGCACAGTAAGCCCTTGGCCATGGAGGCTTGTCCTGGCTGGGACTCAATCTCTCCCAGTACCATAATAAGGGACCAAGGGCTAAGTTATTGGCTTTGCCATTGCTTGTTTGTAAAGCATAGATGAAAATCTAAAATAAAAATCGTGACTTGCCTGTGATGCACTGCATATCAAAGCAACAGGGGCCAAACTGAGACTTTTTGTCTTCATTAGAATAGCCTAGTACAATGTGGCCACCAGTGCATGCAATGCGCATGTCTTGGCAGCCATTTTGTCATTAAAAGAAAACGTATTCCCAAACTGTTGAAAGTGTTGGCGTTTGTATCATGGTGTTATGATGCATGCATATGAGTTGTAATGCACCAGAGGCCAACTTGTCTGTTTTTTAAAAGTTTCATTTAATATTACAAGATGGTTTGCAGATATTTTCGAGCACTAAATTAAGGGACAAAAAATGTAAGTGCAGGAGGACAAAAATAAAAGCTTAAAAGGCTCAGTAGCATTACTTAAATGTTGCTCCACACAAAAATATTTTTAAAAGAAAAATATAAAGAGAGAAGGGGCAGAGGGAGAAAGTTTGACGATTTGAGAGATTGGGGAGCCCAGTAGTAATAGACAAGAGTCTACGTTTGGCAGAGCAACGGAGGAAATGGTACTGAGGCAAAAAACAATGGGTGAAGAGGGGAAAAGCAACATGCACAGTTGAAAAGGAGGGAACATGTAAAAAAACAAGCAGACAGGGTAGGTATAGAGAGAGAGGCATGCATTCACTCAAAGTGGCAAAAGAAAATGCAAAAAAGTTGTGCCCTGATTGTAAACAGTGGAACCATACAGTTAATTTAATCACAAGCACTATTAAATAAATATGCTGTGGAGGAGCAACAAGCATAAGAAGGATAAGGGAAACCATTGAATAAGAAGACAGCAAACCAGACCAACAAGAAAATCAACCAATAATAAGCAGTGGGGTTACCTAAAGCCCACTCTAAGTATAGGTACTGTATAAAATGTATTTTAACACATCTACAAAAATAGGGTTAGAGGGCAGAGAGATGAACATTCAGGCAGACTGGAAGGCAGGGCAACAGACAGACAAGTAGACAATGGATAGATGGATACAGCAATGATTAAATGGACTGAGAGATAGATACACAATCAGATTTATAGAGAGACAGACAGAGGAAAATAGGTCGATATAAATAGATAATCAGACAGCTGGATAGACAACTAGATAGATAGGTAGACAGACAGACAGAGAAACAGATAGATAGATAGATAGATAGATAGATAGATAGATAGATAGATAGATAGATAGATAGATAGATAGATAGATTGATTCTCGCCTCTGTGCCTAATCTAATTAATGGGCCCCACTCTGTAACTCTGGGCAATAGCTTGCTTAATCTCCACAACGGCCCTGACAGTGCTTGGATGCCTGGCTTCACCCTGGGGGTTGCCCAGGAGTGGGTGCCTCACAGGGAAAAGCCAGGAGGGGTTCCACAGAGGTATGCGTATAGCGCCTTGAGACCCTAACGGGTGAGTAGTGCGCTATACAAGTGCGGAGCTTTTACAGTTTTTATAGATAGAGAGATAGACAGATATATAGATAGATAGATAGATAGATAGATAGATAGATAGATAGATAGATAGATAGACAGATAGATAGATAGATAGCTACATAAACAGATAGACAGATAGATAGATAGATAGATAGATAGATAGATAGATAGATAGATAGATAGATAGATAGATAGATAGATAGATAGATAGATAGATAGATAGATAGATAGATAGATAGATAGATAGATAGATAGATGCTAACATGAGAGGAGCATGCTTCATTTCAAAAGTCCTCAGCAGAAGCCGCTAAATTCATCTTCAGTATTGCAATCTCTTTTCTATATCCTTAAAAGCCTTGCCTCAAACTAAGTTGGAAATAATAGTATCTTCCTGGATAATCTTTTCAAAGCCAAATTCCTTTAATGCCAGAGCGTCTTAAAGGATAATCTGCCATGCATCAGCCTGGGTAGAATGTACCATATGGGACAGCTGCATAACAGATTTAAGGGTTGCATTATTGATCGCGGTGTTGAGATAAATCTAAAACCAAAAGGAAAGATTTATTTCAATCTTACAGAAGCAGAAAGGCTGTAAAAGGACAACTAATTGATAGAGCAGAACATGCTTTCCAAAGAAAGGCATATAACACAGCCTGCCGTGATCACAGGGTCCTGTCATCGTGCCAGGTTTACCTGCTTTCAGTATCAGACCCATTCTAACCAACGTAACACACATGGAACACAATATTGCATATCCATATCGTTTGGAGTGGAATACTGAAAATAGTGCAATACAGATCACTGCACCTGTTAATCGCAATTTAAACTTTATAAGTTTAAATTCCAATTAAAAAGCAGAGCTGCAATTATGTACTTCAACTCTTTGGATGTAAGCCTAGGAAAATTCACACGTTTAGCTTTACAGCAAATTAATAAAACTCGGTTTTACGCAATTATGAATATTTTTTTTGCTTGCAACAGACTAGCCTGAGCAGAAAATGTCTTGCCTACAGACATGTTCAGCTCGAGCCAGTCTCTTGCGGACATTTTGAATTAATTTTTTACGCGAGGCATGCCTTTGGGTCAGGGTCTTCTTTACTCCACCTCCCTGCGGCTGAAATGAAATGCGGGGGGGAAGGGTACGCCCCCCCACATCCCACCACCACCTCCACGGAGCACTAATTATAAACAGTGCGGGTGGCATTGTGGCCCCTCTGCAGCCTTGGGTCCACCACCTCCCCAGGGCACTAAAGACAAAGGAGCGGGGGTGGCTTCCATGCATCTCTGGGGACCACAACCTCCCCGAGGTAAGGAGACTGAGGAAACTGCTCTTACAGAAAGGGCGCTGCTTAAGCAATGCCCTTTCTGTGACAGCAATCACAGCTCCCACAGGAGGTGGGGAGCCAGCTAGGACCCCGGGGACCTTCAGGTTCCCCCCATGATCCACAACATTGCCACTGGGTGCCCTGGGGGATGGGGTACCCGGGGCTGAAGTAGGCCCTAGGAAGGGGGCCCACATGGCCCCCCGCCCACAAAAAATAATAATTATACTGGGCCAAGGGGGATGGGGTCCACTAGAGGGCTACGAAGGGGGGGGGGGGTGGCACACGGCTCTCCTTCCCAAAAAAGAAATAGGCCAGGCCTCAGGGGATAGTGTCCTAGGGGCCAAGATTGACCGGGGGCGCTGGTGCAGCCGCCCGTCCAAAAAAAACTAAATATTTATGCTGGGCCCCACGGGATCGTGTCCCTGGGGCCCAGATAAGCCTGGGTGGGCCATACGAAGTGCAGGTTTGGGTCGTTATAGGGGTGGCTACAGAGACTGGCCACACGCCAGTCCCTGCGACAAACTCCCGCTGCGTACAGCCGAAAGCTCTGCGCAGCATTGGGTTGGGTGGTTAAAGGGGTTGGCCACAGGCCAAGTCCTGCGGCCAACCCCAGCACCATGCGCAGTGGTGGTTGAATTGACAATTAGTAATAAAAATTACTTTACGTTAAAAAACCATAGAAATTCCCTGAACAAAAAAAAGGTTATAGGGACGTTTTAGTTAGGAAACAGAATTTTTTTAAAACAGAGATTCACTTAAAAACAAAAGTTACGGGCGTTAACCTTAGGCTCACATTTTACACTACGAAACCACATAAATTCCACCTGTTAAATTAGAGTTATATCAAGCAACTTTTTCCTGTGCCCTAAGGTAACTATAACTTGTGCCCTCGCCATGCACTGCTAATTACCCCACAAATTGCGACACTCATGACATCTTTAATAACATCATTGATAATATCCCTGTATTAACTGCAGTAAACTTTTTGACAAAAAAACTGTCCATGGCGGGGGCGTGAGTTACAGTTATCTTAGGACACGAGTTATAGTTACTTGAGATAAAACTATAACAAGTGAACTTCTATGGTTTTGTACGTTTAAAATGGGAGCCTAACTATAACATCACTGTAACCTTTGTTTTTTTCACTGAATATATGTATATATATGTATATATATATATATATATATATATATATATATATACAGACATATATATATATTCTCATGGTACATATATCATAAACAAGGGCACTAGTTCTGCACAGAGCTGAGATATAAGTGCATATTAGAATTTCTCCAAGTAAATGTATTAATTGCAGAAAATACAAATTGGAAATAGTTTGCAGCGAATGCCCCTCCCTGTTTTAGAGTTGCATTGCCTGCATGTTAGCTTAAACACAGATATTGTTCCCCTTCAGAAACAGTAAAGTAACAGGATCCTGACATCTCATAAATGGTACTCAAATCACTCAATTGAAGCAAGACATAGTGAGAGATTATAGGAAGGAAAACAGACTGGTCCATTTGGGAAGACTGAAAGCCTACAATCACCAGATTTTGGCATGAGCAAATCTACAAATGTATATTTGCTCATGCTAAAATGCTGTTCACAAATATTTTCTAAGAGTATGATTTCTTGGTCTACGTCTGTAAATTCTTGTGAATTCTTGAAAGCCGGAAATCTGTACCAATGCCAGGGATTATATCATGGGTGCACTTTTATGGCTTTCTTTAACAATCGGTCCCCTAATGTGGTCTGGTGTTAACTGAGATCACTTGCTTTTATCAAAAATCTATCTATCTATCTGTCTATCTCTGTATCTATCAATTAATCAGCTGGCTTCATTGTAAGCAACAGCATTCTGCTCTTTTAAAAGGAGCATATCGGCACACAAAATAGTTCTGTTCAGTGCCAGAGACTACTGTGGCAATGTGTGCTTTTTGAGATAAAAAATATTTCGCTTTTTGTTTTTTGTAATGGGGAGGACCCAGCAGCTCCCACAACAATAAAGGTATACAAAAACTATATCAAAACAAGACACACATTAACAAAACCAAAGGGGTGACCAACAATGTCATATACCAATGCTTGTTTATTTTCATGTTTCCCATAATCTTGTTAAAACTGGTTACACTGATTTTCTACTATGAATATCTTTTGCAAATATTAGCATGCATCAACACATTTCACTAAATGATGCTATAAGGACATGGTACTTCACAGTAGTTTAGCAAAATGTTTTTTCATAGTTTTGAGAGCAAAGAATCATCAATCTTGCTTTCAAGCTTCTGAAAATAGTTACATCTAATCAGAGAGCATTCTGGGAGCATTGTACATAGCCTCATTTTTTTAAACTTTGCAAATGTGTATACACATTTTATACTGGAACCACTGTCAGTAGAGCAGTCCGAGCTTACAACTTTTCCTCAGAGCACCCACCCTAATAATAAAGGCTTTGCATTAATAATCCATAAATTCAGGTTTGAGCAGCATTAATATATGGACACAAGTATTACCCTAACTGTAAATAATGCCATTCCATGATCTACAATGCAGTACAGTAAATTGGCAGCCAATGCTTTGTGCTGTAGAGGGTTGGGGCTACTTGTCCCAAGGACAAAATAAACATGAAAACATATTGTCCTGGGCATCAGGCTATAGGAATTACACACCCCTGTCATATTGTCTGTATTATTACAATACCTCTTGTTTGGCAAGCTTATTTTATGTCATTTTTTGATGTTTTAGATAAAACATATTTACTTGGGAGAAATGATAAACCGCATGTGGTGACATTAATTGAGTCACGCCTAGGCATCCAATTCCATATTAAACAAAGTGACTTTCTATAGTAACCTGTTATAATTTGCCAATAATTGCTACTACACATCAAGGGTACAACAAAGAACACTATGCACTGTATAAATGTGTACATTCCAATTCCCTCGTGCTATGTTTGTGCTACACCAGTACCTTTATATACATTCATGCACAAGACAACAGGGCTTCAAATAACATTAACACACAAGAGATGCTGAAGGCGCTGTGCTTCATCCAGCAAGGAAACAGTGCAACGTACCCATGTTATTAGGTACTCACCATTGAATTTCCTCAACTTTTTGCCTTCTTCTTCCATTTTTGCTGACCTCATTTTTTGCTGGCCTTAAGACTCTTTGAACTTTACTACTGCTAACCAGTGCTAAAGTGTATGTGCTCTCTCCTTAAAACATGGTAATACTGACTTATCCCCAGTCGCATATTTAATTTATTGTAAGTCCCTAGTAAAGTGGCACTATGTGTGCCCAAGGCCTGTAAATTAAATGTTACCAGTGGGTTTCCTGTGCTGATTGTGCCACCCACCTAAGTAGCCCTTT
Source organism: Pleurodeles waltl (assembly GCF_031143425.1). Classification (NCBI taxonomy): domain Eukaryota; kingdom Metazoa; phylum Chordata; class Amphibia; order Caudata; family Salamandridae; genus Pleurodeles; species Pleurodeles waltl. The sequence goes on along the minus strand of NC_090447.1, from coordinate 82,409,940 downwards.
AAACCTGTCTCAGGCCTGCCACGGCAGCCTGTGTGTGCAGTGTCTAACTGCCATGTCGACCTGGAAAAATAAACCTTCTGTCAGACCCAAATTTTCACTTTTTATACATATAAATCACCCCTATGGTAGGCCCTGGACAGCCCGGTGGGCAGGGTGCAGTATATTTAAAAGGTAGGAGATGTATTTTTAAGTTCCATGTCCTGGTAGTGAAAACCTCTTCAATTGATTTTTCATTGCAGCAAGGCCCATCTCTCTGATAGACTAATGTTGGCGGTACCTTAAAACATTTATTAGGCTATAGTTTCCAAATCGGAGCAGGAACCCAGTTCATGTTTGGTGTTTTTGAAATTGTAATGAAAAATCCTAACTAATAGTGGATTTTAAATTAAAGTTTTGAAAATGCCACTTTTAGAAAGTTGGCATTTTCCTGCTTTAGCCATTTAATGGCTGCAGCCTGCACCTGGGTCACATGACTGGGTGTAGCTGACAGTTGAGCGTTGTGTATTTCTCCTAGACAGCCACACACAATAGGGAGCTTGGCTGTGCCTTGATAGGCCATCACTGGCAGGAAAGGAGGGAGGAGCTGGCGCCCAGCTCCACTTACACCTGAATAGGCTGTGTTCTGCCTCCACACAAAGGGCTACATATCCCCTGTAGTTAGTCTGGAACCATGGCAGGGAAAGCAAGGCATTTGTGCCCTTCAAAGGCATGCTTCTAGAAGCTTCTTCCCTTCTCAAAGGTACGACTGTGTATAAAAGAAGAACCACAGACACCAACTCTTCAGGCAAAATTGTTGTTTAGACAGTAGTTGTTCAGTACTTCGTTGTAGAGACTTTTTAGTTGTTTAGTAGTAGTAGTTTAGGCAAGTAGTTGTTTAGGACCTAGTTGTTCAGGATGTTTCCCGATGGGAGACACCTGGGTTGGCAAGTGGAGCACTCAGGGAGGCGGTAGTCCCAGTTAGCTTTGGGGAACAAACATCTCCTTATCCCCTCGGTTCCCTGGTGATAAGGAGATGGTGCCAAAAACCCATATGCATGCCAATACGTTTACGTGCAGGCAGTGGGTCACCATCAATGGGCACTGGGTGGAGGCGCTGCAAGACACAGGAGCCAACATGACTTCTGTAAGGTGTCAGCTGGTGTCCCCAGAGCAGGTCCTCCCTAACACATTTCATCAATCTTAGGGACACAACCGAGAGTCATCTACCAGTGGCTCTGGTTCCCTTTGAGTGGGGAGGGGGTTCAGGTTTTCTAAACGTAGCTGTGAGATCTTCTATGCCTGTAGATTGTCTATTAGGCCTTGCACTGCAGCCCCACCGCATCTCGGAACAGATGCATCACGTTGGCTGTGCGACACATCTTCGTCCTGGATCCACGCAACACCCGCAAACTAGGATTGAAGGTACTTTGTTCAGCTGGCCTAACTAGGTCCCTTTAACTGGCTCATACTCCATTGTGGTGGGCCGGAACTTGTGTCTTTGTCCCGGGCCATAGTGGGAGCTCTATGCCCTTTGGAGATATTTGTACTCAAATCTTTCAAACTGACTATCTCCAGTCCTACTGAATTGATTTTTGTCATTTTGGTCTTGCACTCTATTTTGTTCTAACTCTGTTGTTGGGCTCTTTTTGTGGTGTGTGTTCACTGTGTTGCTGTTTGAAGTGTTAAAAAATAATGTACTCATTGCCTGACTACTTTGTGCCAAGCTACCTGAGAGTTGAGCGCTGGTTAATTTAGGGTTCCTTGTGACTTCACCCTAAGAGGAATTGTGGTTGGTGCTTGAGAAGGGTTTCCCAAACCCCCCACCCCCAACACTACAAACCCAATTTCTTGCAGTCACTGCAAGTCTGTGACAGAAACCTAATCTATGAGCAGCATTCAAGCCAATGATACTGAGAAAATTCATGTGTTCTTCAGAACATAATACTACAAACCACATTTATCTACGCAAAGACATAAAATAAAAAAATTAACACATTTATCTGCACAAATCATTTAAATAAGTAAAAAATGTGAGTATAGATTAACCTATAGACATTTATTATTGATTTACACATTGCTGTATGTCAGCCTCATGTTCTATTTCCCAACCGAGTCCATATTTTGGAAAATGCTTTTTCCTAAATTCTTCCAATCTAATGTAGTAAAACATATAAAATTGACACATGTGGTTTACCCTAGGAGTTCCCTATTATTTACCTGCTACACAAGAATATGAATAAGACCAAACACACACACACAAAGATGTTATGGTTAGTCTAAGGAGAGAAAACAAGATTTTATGGATAGTCTGATCAGAAAAATAATCATAGATACATACTGACCGTCCGTATTTAATGAAGACCTACAGAAGATTTTGATGATTTAGAAAATGTTGATGCTGTGGTGATGTTGTCCAGCAACAACCATGCCATGATCAAGTTATTTGACTGCAGACTTTAATATTAAGGCTCACATTGTTGAGTTCAGGAACAAATGTTCCATGCCCAATATCTCAGCCCACTCTTAGCAGACTTTACCGTATGGCTCCACTTTAAATGTAATAATTTCAGCTTTTATCCCTGCTACAGTATTAATCATTGGGCCAGACAGATCAAAGAGAATGTCAACATGCAGATTCTAAAAGACTATTGATGCCCTATTAAAGGTCATGTCAGATGAGGCGGATGAGATTCACCTTGAAGTCACTAGGACTCACTGCAGTCTAATCAGCCCTTCTTCCTGGCCCCTGACAGGTGGCAGCATAAAAGAACTTTCCCATTCCTGCCCGACACCCCTAAGTCAATGAAATGACTGGAGGACTGACAAATGCTTTCCAGATACCTCTGTACTGTCAGATCTCATAACGCTAAAAAGACCTAAGTGAACCTCTCCATCCTGGACCAGACACACCGAGGCTTTGCCTCTCAGAGAGCAAAGTACCATTACTTAACACAGGAACACGCGTCATGTTAACTTTCATGAAAGCCATGTGGGATGAGTTAGGAACGGCATCAAAGTTACATGCTGCTTTGATCCACTGCCAATGTGCTTTTGAAGACGTTCAGCAAGGCAATGAAAGGCATGGTAGGTCAGCAGGGAGATGGCACAAGGAGGACGTGAGCTATTATTCTGCCTTACTTTTGTGTGCCAATAGGTAGAGACCACATAGGAGATTAGTCATTTTTTAGCTTCTGTATAGAAATGCTGTGAGCGCTTGCATTAGTATTGTGAAGATATAGTGGCACGTCAATCTGAGCAAACACTAACATGGCATTATGAACTATGTGCTAGCCTTCATTTCACACATGCCCAAGGAAGCGTAGAAAAATACCACAGATCTGTAGCAGCCCCAAAATTGCTTGAAAATGAGTAAGTCATACTGGCACATTAAAAACAAGGATGACAGGTTTGAACTGTTGAGCTCTTGAGTTCAGGACCCTACAGGACAAATGGCCCAGACATTTCATGGTGCTGAAAAAGACCAATGAAGTAAACTACTTCACTGAAGTAAAGATACTTAGGATGCCCACAGGTTCTCCCACATCAATGGGTTGAAACTATAGTAAGGCAGTGGTGATACGGCATGGATTCTTTGATGCACACCCAGTCCTTTCCAGACTAGCACCGCAATGGTTGCAATGAATGGCACAATGCAATATACTCATATGAATCCTATATACAAGGTCATTTTAGACAACTACTAAAGACGTAGGGCCTCATTACGAGGCTGGCGGTCACAAGACTGCCAGCCTCACGGTGGCTGTTGAACTGCCGCGGCTATGGCGGTCTGACCGCCACATAATGAGTTAGGTGGGCGGACCCACCAACAGACCTTCGTCTCCACCAGGATCCATGATCCAGACGGGGTAACGGTGATCCTGGTTGCAATCAGCCAGGGGGGCACTGAACTCAGTGCCACCCTCCTGATTACAACCTTGTTCTCCGCCAGCCTTTTCATGGCGGTTTCCCCACCATGAAAAGGTTGGTAGAGAACAATGGCATGGGCAGTGCAGGGGCCTTTCTGCCCAGCACCCTCGGAATGCGCGCTATCAGACAGCGCGCATTCCGAGGGTGCTGGTTGGCCCCCTCTGTGCTATGAGATAGCACTGGGCTCCCTGATCTGGCCAACAACGTTCAGGAGGAAAATACAAATAGGAAGAATTATTACGTGTATATTTTGCAGCATTCTGAAAGAAGTTGTTGCCACCTATGAAGGTTTAACTGATTACAGAAGGAACTACAAACTGCCTTTAAAAAAAAAAAAAAAACATTTGGCTACTCACTCCAAAAAAGACTCCATCACACTTGTTCAGTTGAAAGGACTGGGCCCCATCGCCCTTACTACACTCCCACTGGACCACACCGTAGCCATTTTGGCCCTACCAGCAGCTGTACCACCGACACAAGCACACTTCATGGGGCACATGCCTACACAGGTGGAGTCAGTGCCTCAGCAAAGCTCTCTCCGTCCTCTAACAAAGTCAGAGGCCTGCAATAAATGCCACTAAAGTTCTCTTTAGCTGCTGCAACATAATTGACTGCTAAGTAAACTGAAGTATTTCATCCGTATCTATTACATAACAAGTCCTCTGTGCACATAGTTATGGCCTACTGTTCGGTAAATACTTCATCGTCAATAAGAAACTGACTAAGGATCTGTTGTGGAATTGGGTGGCAATCGTGACTGACGTCTGTCACATCCCTGGATGTCTGACGATGTCTTTGGAGGACTCGTAAACAGAAAGAAGGACAAACAGCCACCCCGCTCGCCGCCCCAGCAGCTCAGTACTTTGCGCATGACGTGGGCGCGCGCTCTCTCAACTCCGGTGAGTTGCGTTAATCCGGGGATGGAGTCCCACAGCACTCCCCGCTTGAATGCGCAGATTTCCTCCCCTCACTCACCAGCAACCCATGAAAAATGCATAATACTCATTACTGCAAAAGCATTTCCTGCCCTCCACCAATGCACTGCAGCAGATCCCCGCTCCGCACCTTCTGCGGAGGACAATGCAAAGCGGCCGGCGCGAGGCAGGGCGCCTCGCGCATACTCACTCACAGGGATATGTTCTCCATAGGGAAGGGCCTGCCGCACCGCCGGCGCGCGCCCACCAGGTCCTCCCGGCTGCCTCCCGGCGCGCGCAGCTCCAGATCCTCGGCTCGCCTCCCTAAGGGGGCGACGTCTGTCCCGGCAGAGTACGCTTGGCAGAGTGCATTCGCATCCTTCCAAACTAGTCCGCTACCCAGGCGCTTGCAGGACACCATCCAGGCGCCCGGCGTGTGCCCCCGCGGCCGCGTGCTGGTGCGCAGGAACCGAGGCTGCCCATCAATAGGGAAGCAGAGGCATCCCGCGGCGGCCGGCCTGCATCCAGGCGCTGTGGAGGCTCAGCATCTTCTGGACGCCTCTCCCGCCAGCCTGATTGGTCCGCGCCCCTGCTCGCCTCCGTCTGCTGCGCTCGGCAGGCACGGGACCTGCATGACAAATCCCTGCAGCCCCGGTCTGGGCGAGATGTCTGCACTGCACGGTGCTGTGTGTAGCAGCACATATAGATGAGGCTGGGAAATGGAGAGGGGGAGGGGAGGGGCGCGAGCTGCGGCAGCAGCATTAATTATCAGCCCTTTGGTGATGCAAGGTAGGTGCATAGATGGGTAGATGAGGTGGCCAGCCAGGGCAGGTAGATAGCTGGATAGAGAGACAGACATGTAGGTAGGCACGACTGGCAAGGAAAGATCCACAAAATACAAATGGCAGATAGATAGTTAGATAGATAGATAGATAGATAGATAGATAGATAGATAGATAGATAGATAGATAGATAGATAGATAGATAGTGTTGCTGGAGAGATGGGCCGGCACTTAGAGGGTCAGACGTGTATGTAGTACTGACAAGGACAAATGCCACAAATAGATAGATAGATAGATAGATAGATAGATAGATAGATAGATAGATAGATAGATAGATAGATAGATAGATAGATATACATTAGGTGGACTAATGCATCACCAGATAGATGGACAGACATGTAGACTGACAAGGACAGATGCCACAAAATAGAAAAGGCATAGATAGATAGATAGATAGATAGATAGATAGATAGATAGATAGATAGATAGATAGATAGATATGCAGGAGCACAGATGGACAGACAGTTGGACAGCTGGGAAGATAGATGCATGGGCAGACAGCGTGAAAATATAATGGACTAACAGAGAGATGGCGCATATGTGAAAGGAAGGACAAAGATGAATGGACAGACAGTCGGAAGGAAGAAAAGAAAGATACCTGGCAGCAGTGCACGGTGTTATCATCATTGTTGAGTGTGGGGAAGGCCTCGGCTCGGGGGGGGGGGGTCATGCTGCCCTCCTCTCCTTCGACAGTGGCAGCAGATAGCATGCCACTCTCTGCACATATGCTCTTATGGTACATGCCATTCTGTTTTTTCAAGTGCATTAGGCATGAACACCGGCATTTCAGCTCCACCAAGGAACTATCTCGTAGGAGTGGCCCATAATGTCAGGAGTGACCATCCAAGAGCGAGGTGGTGCAGGAGATCACAGGTTTGGAGTTTATACTGTAGTAATGGGTGTCAGAATCTGTGTTCATTACTACACTTGCTCTAACATTTTTGGGCCTCCTTTACATTTTCACAGACACGACATAAATTAACATACTGATAAACTCTTAAGAACGAGTAGCCACAGGGATACACATGGACAGACAAGGATAATCCCAGAGGAAAACTGAGCCCAACAACGAGATAAAAAGGGCTTTAGGGATATAAACTCATAAAGACATATACCGACACAAAGATATTTGGAAATATCTATACACAAAGTATGGACACTTGAAAAGACCTGGACAAAGGCAGACATAGCAGATAGTAAAAGACAAGTGAAAAGACATACAATCAGAAAGAAAGTCCAGAAAACTTCAGATTAGCATACTGAAAAATGAACAACCAACAAAATGTGGAAAGAGAAATAAGTTGATATAATTTCCTGTAAAGCACATGCCAACCTATTGAAGGCATCTTGGTACTGCACAAAGTGGAAGGCAGGGGAGATGGCCATGGATTGCTAGATGCATGTACACAGATTGTCAGATGTGAGTTTGCCATTTTCTAGGCATGGGGTGGCAGGCAGAGAGTTCCAGGCAGTGCTTTATTTGAGCCGGTGGTTGCTGATGGGGGCTGCCCGCACTCATTTTTGGGGACTGGCACTTATTTTTCTGCATCAGACATTTACCTTATAGGAAAAGAGAGAAAAACAAAGAAAATGGAAAGACGGTGGATGGAAAAACATTCATGAAGAGAGAGAGTACGAACCTGCAGGAGTTAGATGAAGGGGCAGGGAGTGTTGGGTAGTGGATTAAAGAGGCACAAGGTGGAATAAAGAGTACACAGCCTTGGTATTAGGAACACCAATATTTAGTTGCGCTGACCAAAGGATTCTGGGCAGAGCTTTGGGCACCGGCACTCATTCTTTCACAAATTAAGCACTGGTTCCAGGGTGCATTCAGCAAGACCGAAAAACCCACTGTGCTTCTAAAAGTGAAAGTGGGCAAAAGCAAAGAGTCATCATCGTGAATCTGAGATCTTGCTGTGGTTGGAACAGATGAAATTTGTTCCTCTGGAACAAAGGTCTGATCCTGGTTACAGCCTGATATGTAAGAAACACTTATCACAGCAGCAATATGGAATGAACTGATGACTAAATATGTAATATGTATGGATAGTCCTCCCGTCACCTCCTCTAAAACTCTTAATACTCAGTAAAACTTGACCACTCACCTCCTGAAAATCAAATCTGATTCAAGTTTGCAATGGAAATATTTTGAAAGTCATACTTTAGACTCAGTGCTTAATTTGTAAATAAAAATGATGTGCCGGTGAACAAAGCCCTCCTCAAACGTGCGGCTGCTGCAATTAAATGTGTGAACACAGAATACTGAGGCAGCATAATCCCGAAGCCATCTCGGGCCTCTTCAATCCATATAAAGCCACTCCCTGCCCCTTCAGCTCACTCTTGCAGCTTTCTACTTTCTCTCTTTGTGACGCTTTTTCGTTTTTCCCTTCCTCTGTCTTTCCCATTTGTGTCTTTTGCTCGCAGCAAATGCTAGAGGCAGAAGAATAAGCCCCGGCCCTCAAAAATAAGTGGCACCGGAAACAACAAGCACAAATTAAGCACTGCTTAGACTACTAAAGAGCTCTCTGATGCCATACTAATGGGGGACTGTGCACTAGGTAAGTCATAGTTAGCAATAATAATAACAATGCCAATAAAGAGAGATTTAAAATTACCCTTAGTTACGCTGGAAGGACCTGCAAAGAGCTTAATCAAGGGGAAACACTTGAAATTTTGTCAGATTGGGGAACAGTCCCACTCCTGTGTTCTCGGTGCTTTGCAGATGTATGTCTTTCTATGAGAGCCCCAATTATATGATGTTCATAAAGTCCAGTCTATAAGATACAAATGCACTGACAGTCACAACTCTGCCAGGAAAGGAGAGAAAATGCAGGATATGGTGAAGAAGGTGAGAATGAAGTACCTTCCCCACAGCATGTAAGTGTGGCAGAGTGAACATTCTGAGTTTAGCAACTCCGGGTTCCTAGTGACTGTGACTGGCATAGAGGAGTGCCAAAGTGCTGTCCCCATAGATGTGAGTGTCGGACCACGTTCAGAAGACCATGGAGCAAGCAGGACCTACTGAGCCTCAACCATGTGGGGATAAGGTCCTTTGTCACTTATGTCCTTGGGCCCATTCTACTATGTCTCTACAAACTGGGCTAAGTACAACCTCTTCCACAATTGGCTCTCGAGATAGCATGGGTAAGCATTCAAAGGCTTCTTGGGGAGGTCAGATCCACTGTCAACCAATCAACCCAATATGGTGCATGTCCAGCCAAGTGTTGATCTAAAGGCGTGATGGCAGAAGGGTTACTCCATTACAACAGTGAAGATTATCCTGTCTGCCGAAATATAAATCCCAATATATCCTATGGGATATTTCGGCGGACGGGATATCCATCACCGTTGTGATGGAGTAACCCCTTCACCAAGCTCTAAATCAGTAGCGTGAATTCCGCTCAGGTGCATTATCAATCACCAACAGATAACAAGATGCGCTCAGTCTGTTTGTTTTACCCTCTTGACTGGTAGACGAGTCTCACAAGTCCTTTACACTATCACCCTGCACTGCAAGGTGTTCTCCTCCTTGGAGAGGAAAGCCTCTTGCAGTCTCTTGGCCAGGTAAGGGCTATGTTGCTCAGCCTATCCATCCAGCCATCTTTTTGTGGTTGCTGCTCTGGGTCCAGTGCTGCTGGGGCCTTTATGATCGCGGACCAAGCCAAAGCAGGTGCAGTGTGTAGCTCGGACATCACAGTCCTGAAAAAGTCCTCCATGATCAGCAATTGTAACCCATGTCCCGGCTGACTGTTCCAGAGATACACTCCAGACTAGGCCTTCCGTAATTTGGCAGTTACCTTCAACAGTTCACCAGCTGCAGCTCCACTCAGACCTTTAGTTCAGCCATTGCAGTCCCCATGGGCCTTCAGGATCATGCACTGGAAGTCCAACTGGGCCTTTGGCAATGCACAATTGCCATATTGAGGTTCCTTCGATGAACCAGAATGAGAAGCTGAGGGGCCCAAAGGCACAAGAGTCCTCCTTGATTGCTTCAGTGCCAATGTTTTTTTTTTTTTAAATGTATTACTTTGGTGTTGGCTTTGTGCTTACTGTCTGATGTGACAGAACAAGGCTTTCTACTAGCTCTTCCTTGCAGAAGGCTCATTCTAGCGTTATCAGTTCCCATTTCCTGCTAATGGTGTTGTAAATTCCTTTTGGAGTGGCCTTTGTTTAACTGATTGCTGCTGCTTTAATGGCCTTTGTTTAACTAATTGCTGCTGTTTTAAAGTAGAATACACTGTGTCCATTTGGGACTGTTGTTGAAGTTGTCATTTTTTATTATGCATGCAATGAAGTGCATTTTTAACTGCACTCCCGTATGTAAAGCTGGTATGTATTCTAATTGAGGCCTACAGATGTATTTGTGAACCAATTTAGTTTCTATGTTTGGCTTCTAGCTTTCTAGTTTGCTTTCAGTGTTCCTGTATGTTAATATATTTCTAAACCAATTTAGTCTGTAAGTCCTGCATCTATCTATCTATCTATCTATCTATCTATCTATCTACCTATGCAACCCTATGTGTCTGTATTTGCAACACTATCAATCTTTGCAACACTATCTATCAATTCAACTCTCACTATTTATCTGTCCTTACAGATGTCTCTGTCTGTCTTAGCAAGCTTCTCTATCTGTCATTACAAGCTTCTCTGTCTGTTATTACACGCTTCTCTATTTATCTGTCTTTGCAAGCCTCTGTATCTATTTGTGAGAAAGGTTTACAAAAATATAACAAAAAAGCATTAGCAAGCAGATGGCAGCTAGCGCCAAACTGATTGCCTTTTTTTAGGTCTGGTGTTAGCCAAGGCCTTTGGATTTTACCAAAACCGTGTGTATAACACAGTTACTGACAGGTGTTTCCAGTCAGAATTTCTTTATTAGTCTGTTTTTGTGTCAGTCACATTTTTGTTCTAGCCACTACAGTATGCATCATGGGGCAGTGGGTTAGAAAACTTCACTTTGAGTTACAGCAGGCTTTCTTTTCACAGGGAGCACATCCCCACACAAAGTAGTCCCCTTCATTGTCAGTACATACTAGGGTAATGTGTGCTTTTTTGAATCCAAAAATATTTTTGCCTTTAGCTAATGTAATTTTTTAGATTGATAATGGCCTGGCTACTTTCCCAATAATTAGTTTTTGCACACACTATGCCACTAAGACATCGGCCAACGCCAGACCTATAGGCTTTGCCAATGCTTGTTTAAAGATGATGTCTGTAGACAGGTAAGTGGATGGCATGCAAGAGCCAGCAATTTTGCAATCAACAGTTAATGCTGCGGCAGAGTGTGGCATAGTGTGTCTGAAGGTTTCGAAGATGGTTGAGACCTTGAGTGTAGAAGTTTCTTACAGCAACCTACTGTTGAACAACGGGCTGCAAGCTACCATGCGAACCATTCATTTTCCTTTTATCTTTATGCCCATCGATCAATCAGGATTAATAAGGCGCAGCAAATCACCCATGAGGGTCTCAAGGCGCTGAAGTTGCTAGCTGCTTTGCGGTGCTCTGTTCATTCGAACAGCCATGTCTGGTTTCGTGCCACGTGCATGCTAAGTAGGGGAAACGAGAAGCTGTGCACCCGGTTCCATATTTTGCAAATCCCAGTCTTTATTTTCTCTCTGGCATGCATGCACATATTTTCCATGTGCACTAACATGTATAGAAGCAATGGGAAAGCCAACAGGTCTGGCCTTGGCAAGCCTGTGGTCATTCTTTTATGTTTTATATTTTGCAAACATGTGCACTAGGCATTCAAAAGAATGAAGTAAAAAATGCCGGTAATAAAAAGGTAACATGCATATGTTAGCAATAAAATATGTTAAAATAACCTACCGCAAAGCAAAAAACAGGACAAGAAAGAATAAATGAAAGCAGAGATTGGGCCACACGCCTTGGGACTGAAATGAACGACTTCTTAGGATGATGTGCGCATGTGTACAGGCAAACTTCCATCATTCACAGTGAAGAGAGTTAATGCTGATCCATTGTCTCATGTTGTATTCTGTGATGGGTGGAAGCATAATGTGAATTACACTTAAAAAGAAAAAAATGGATGAAGAAAACTGATGAAAACAGCTGAAGGGCTTAAAACAATCAACAGTGCCCCCAAAACATTTGTGTCCTGCCTGAGAGGGAAACAGCCTTTACCTTGCAGTCTTTACAACATAGAACCTTTACCACGCAGGTAAGTAGCATGCAGGCAAATATTTGTACTTTTAACTCGCAGCACTTTACAATGCAGGTAACTATTTTTTTAAATAACATGCTTTTTATGTTACTTGTTATGCTATTTAAATTACAGTGATTTTATGGTTTAGGGATGGGTAGAGTAAAAGGAAGCTAAGGGTGACTTTACGGTTCCAGGGAGGGTAGAGGTGAAGGGAGGTGAGGCTGACTAGAGGGTTTGGGGTGGGGAAGTGAGGATGACTTGAAGTTTCTGGGTGGGCAGAGGTAAAGGAAGGTGAGGATGACCTGAGGGTTCAGGGGTGGATAGAGGTGAAGGGAGGTGAGGGTGACCTGAGGGTTCAGGGGTGGATAGAGGTGAAGGGAGGTGAGGGTGACCCGAGGGTTCAGGGGTGGATAGAGGTGAAGGGAGGTAAGGGTGACCTGAGGGTTCAGGGGTGGATAGAGGTGAAGGGAGGTGAGGGTGTCTTGGGGGCCCAGGGGTGGGTAGAGGTATAGGGAGGAGAGGGTCACTGGATAGATCAGGGGTGGGTAAAGGTAAAGGAAGTTGAGGGTGACCTGAGGGCTCAGGGGTGGGTAGAGGTAAAGGGAGGAAAGGGTCACTGGATAGATCAGGGGTGGGTAGAGGTAAAGGAAGGCAAGGGTATCTTGAGGGCTCCGGGGTAGATAGAGGTAAAGGAAGGGGAGGGTCACTAGATAGATCAAGGGTGGGTAGAGGTGAAGGGAGGTGAGGGTGACCTGAGGGCTTAGGGGTGGATAGAGGTAAAGGAAGGTGAGGGTGACCTGAGGGCCCAGGGGTGGATAGAGGTGAAGGGAGGGGTAGGGTATCTTGGGGGCTCAGGGGTGGGTAGAGGTAAAGGGATGGGAGGGCCACTGGATGGATCAGGGGTGGGTAAAGGTAAAGGAAGGTGAGGGTTACCTCAGGGTTCAGGGGTGGGTAGAGGTGAAGGAAGGTGAGGGTGACCTGAGGGTTCAGGGGTGGATAGAGGTGAAGGGAGGGGAGGGTGTCTTGGGGGCTCAGGGGTGGGTAGAGGTAAAGGGAGGGGAGGGTCACTGGATGGATCAGGGCTGATAGAGGTGAAGGAAGGTGATGGTGACCTAAGGGTTCAGGGGTCGGTAGAGGTAAAGGAAGGTGAGGGTGACTAGAGGGTTTGGGATGGAGAAGTGAGGATGACTTGAAAGTTCTGGGTGGGTAGAGGTAAAGGAAGGTGAGGGTGACCTGAGGGGTCAGGGGTGGGTAGAGGTGAAGGGAGATGAGGGTGATTTCAGGGCTCAGGCGTAGGTAGAGGTGAAGGGAGATGAGGGCGACTTTATGGCTCAGGGCTGATAGAGGCAAAGGAAGGTGACGGTGACCTGAGGGGTCAGGGGTGGGTAGAGGTAAAGGAAGGTGAGGGTGACCTGAGGGCTTAGGGGTGGATAGAGGTGAAGGGAGGTGAGGGTGACCTAAGGGGTCAGAGGTGGGTAGAGGTAAAGGGGGGGGGAGGGTGTCTGGGGTCTTGGGGGTAGGTAGAGGTAAAGGGAGGGGAGAGTCACTGGATGGATCAGGGGTGGATAGAGGTAAAGGGAGGTGTAGGTGACTTGAGAGCCCAGTAAAGGTAAAGGGCTGAGGGTGACTTACTGGCTCAGGGGTGGGTAGAGGTAAAGAGAGAGGAGGGTGGCTTGATGGATCAGGGGTGGGTAGACGTAAAGTCAGGTGAGGATGACTTGAGGGCTCAAGTGTGTGTCCAGGTAAAGGGGGATGAAGGGTGGATAAAGGTACAGGGAAGCGAGGGTGACTTGAGGGCCTAGGGTTGGGGAGAGGTAAAGGGGGTGAGGGTAAATTGATTGGACACTATGATATGGTATGGCCTGCAATTGTCATTGTACAGTATAGTATACTATAGCATGGTATGGTATGGCCTGTAATTGTATAGTATGATATGATATGGTATGGTTTGTTATCGTATGACATGGTGTGTTGGCATTGCTTCTTGTATAGTGTGTATGGTGTGTATGTCATGGCCTGTTATTGTATAGTATATTATGGTAAGAGTGTGGTATGACTTTTTATTAAGGCGTGCAACCTGTGAGCTACTAACAGCACACATACTCATGCATTGAGGCAAGTGCCAATATCACCAGCTGAAACAACGTAAAAACATGGAACTTACCTTGGGTTTTCTAAATTGGGTAGGAAAGCGGCATTACACGAATTCGACCGAAACAAAGAAGCGTACTAAGCAAACATACTTTTAGCGATTGCTGAAAAATGTAACTTCATTAAGGGCCATATGTAGCAAAGGTTTTTACCCATTCTGTGTTCTTACATATGGCCCTAAATGTATTAAATTGTCTTCTCATGCAGCACGGAAAATAGTGAGCAGAGAAAAGCAGGTTACTGGAAAGTGAAGTTTTGAAAAATGTGGAAAGCAAACAACGAACGAGAGAAGCTGCGGGCCCAAGACAAAAAAGGAAAAAGAAAGGGGTACAAAAGCAGCTAACAAATGAGACAAAGCAGATTAGAAGTGTGTTATATGAACATACAAACAAACATTACAAACTCACAAATAAAAAAGTACCACAATCCAAGCGTAAGCAACATGGAAGATCACTAGTCAAGAACTGTATCCATGCTCTACGGAAGAAAACAACAAAAAAAGGAGTCTAGGTGAAGCTGACGCGCTCACCAATGAAAAGAAAGAATTTTAAGAGTGACAATGAATGACAACCAATGGTAAGTAATGGGCGGGCCAAAGGCCCCTTCTAGGAGGTGTTTTTTTTTTTTTTTTTAGAAACAATAGTCGCAAGCAACAGCACCTATATGCAGCCTCAAGTGAGACGTAGAAGTAGATTGTCTAAGGTGGCTGACCAATTCTCCTTCTGTCTGTACAATGTGTGCTGCAGGCTCAAGCTCTGGAAGACATCTGTACCTATCCTAACCTAAAACGTGAGCAACGGTAAACACAAGCTTATGTGCATGCCTCTAGTGATTCTAGAAGGCCGTTAATGCAAGTTGTGCTCAAATACTTTGCACAATTAATTTTCCAGTATTAAGTAAGGGATGTGATGTGGTCTAATTTCTACATCTGCTGACTTTGGAAAGAGGGGAACCAAACTCCAATCCCACCCTTGACTCAACATCCTGTGATTTTGGGCAAATCACTTAGGGCCTGATTTAGATTTTAGTGGAGGGGTTACTCTGTCACAACAGTGATGGGTATCCCTTCCACTGAATAATAAATCCCATTATTTCCTATGGGATTTATATTTTGGTGGATAGGATTTCCATCACCGTTGTGACAGAGTAACCCCTCGCCAAAATGTTAATCAGACACTTAGGGGGTCATTCTGACCGCGGCGGACGGCGGTCGCCGCCCGCCAAGCGGTTCCCGCCAAAAGACCGCAGCGGTCATTCTGGCTTTCCCACTGGGCCGGCGGGCGACCGCCGAAAGTCCGCCCGCCAGCCCAGCGGGAAACACCCTTCCCACGAGGACGCCGGCTCAGAATGGAGCCGGCGGAGTGGGAAGGTGCGACGGGTGCAGTTGCACCCGTCGCGAATTTCAGTGCCTGCAAAGCAGACACTGAAATTCTTCGAGGGGCCCTCTTACGGGGGCCCCTGCAGTGCCCATGCCATTGGCATGGGCACTGCAGGGGCCCCCAGGGGCCCCGCGGCACCCCCTACCGCCATCCTGTTCCTGGCAGGAGAACCGCCAGGAACCGGATGGCGGTAGGGGGTGTCAGAATCCCCATGGCGGCGGAGCGCGCTCCGCCGCCATGGAGGATTCTCAAGGGCAGCGGGAAGTCGGCGGTACACCGCCGACTTTCCGTTTCTGGCCGCGGCTGAACCGCCGCGGTCAGAATGCCCAGCGGTGCACCGCCAGCCTGTTGGCGGTGCTACCGCCGACCTCCGCCATGGCGGTAATTACCGCCAGGGTCAGAATGACCCCCTTAATCTCCTTGTGCGTAAAAAGGAAATAAAATGTGTAACATAGTCGCGTTCTGGTATAAAATACTCTAATGCCCTATGTCCAGTTTCATCCCATAAAAGAACTGCTAAATAAACAAATAAAATAGGTTGGAAAAAGAAAATAACCCACACTATTATGGCATGCCAATAAAGGACTGATTTGTGGTCTTTAATAGTTTACTTTTAAGAACCTCAAGTTTCCACCTGAGGAAGTAATTTCTTTCACTAGATAAATTGAAGTACCGAGTTGACCTGCCTTAAAGTGTAGCGATGCACATTAAGATCCGTCTGCTCTAACAGGACCCAATACAACCTCCGAGTGAAGCACTGTAAGGAATAAGATTCTAGTTTCTAGGGCCAGGGTATGTATCTAAGCCAGACAGACCCACCACTCTAGTCAGGGCAAGTAAGTTACACACCAAAGATAACGTGTGCTCACCCCCTGGTAGGTTGGCAAGGAGCAGTCAGGCTTATCTCGAGAGGCAATGTGTAAAGCCTTTGCATAACACACTGACACCAAAGACACAATAACTTGCACCACAAAAGATACTCCACACAGGATTATATAACAAATATGTTTCTACATTATTATATATATCTCAAGGACCAAAACAACATAAATCATAAATATTGGGCAGATTATGTAAACACTGACATGTCACCAATTATCCTGATAAGGTAAGGATCACCATGAGATACATTCCAACATCTGTACACCCCAGGGGCATGAAATGTATCAGAAAAAGCACATAAGTGTCAGTAAAATCCATTGGTTATGAGTTACAGCAGGCTATGAGAAACACAGAAAGATATATAACCTACCACATTTGTGTATGGAAGGTCTCTTGGCCTCTCAATGCACACAAATCACCAATGCCATTATGGGGCACTGTGACACCTACGCTCCTATTAGGGGTATTATGATAATCAGCTGTCTCCGACAAAAATTGCATCCATCAGCCAGACCGGGCACAGGAAGCCCTGCATGCCTAATATTTGTTGTGTGGTAACTGTCCCTGTAATGAGCTCCAGAGCGGGGGCCTCCTTGAATGACTTAGCCCACAACAGTACCCTCAGCAGGCACCACGGCCCCCAGGTATGGCCCATCAGGTAGGGGGGCCCACACACTGTTGGTGGTGGAAGAGAGACCTCACAGGGTTCCCCGCATGCAAACTTGCAGATAGGCATCTGTATTCTTCAGCGGAGGAGAGCAGGGAGATGCCACCAAGACCTCAGCAGTCTCATCTCCCACTCTCCGCTCTCACCCGCAGGCTAGGCCACTCTCCCTCCCCGGCCATACTCACCCACAATGTCTGTCAGGGGAGGAGTTCTGTAGGCCACGGGGTTTTCCTGGTGGGGTGGGCGCATCAAGGACTCCGTGCCTGGCCTCACTGAGATCAGCGGGCAGGGCCAGCCAGGCCACCCTTCGGAGTGCTGGACTTCCCAGGTTACAGAACCAAAAGCCACGTGCACTGGGCCGGCCTGTTTTGCTGGTGCAGTCCCACACGCCACTTATGAGACTTCTTTTATAGAAACAACAGGAGTGCTCAATCTGTGCAGTGGGAGGCAGAAAGGAGAGTTCTGGCCCGCACTGGTTCCTCCAATGCCAAGCTCTCCCCACGTACTTCTGCCTCAAGCCTGCGTTATGCACAACTTTGGAAAGATGTGGGTGGCTGGACATGCAAGTCCCAGAGCCACTTTCCAGGGGGTTCCCAATGCAATCGGTCTGAATCCTGGAAGAGCCACACTACAGCACAGAAGGGGCAAGCTCACCCTTACCTGGAGAGCACTGGGGGCACAAAGCAGGGCTGCAGGCCTGCTCAATCAGATATTGGGGTATCACTTTCTCCTGGCAAAACAGCAGTGCCCAGTTAACACAGGGTCTGGGAGCTCATTACAGGGACGGTACCCAAAGATAAGCCTCACTGCTCTGTGCCAAGCTACCATGGGTTGACCACAGGTTATCGTTGGTGTGTAACTTACTTGCCCTGACTAGAGTGCTGGGTCAGCTCAGAATTTATGATCTATGTTGTTTTTGTCTATGATGTGCACATAGCTAATATAGAAACAGATTTCTATAGTCCTGTGTGAAGTCTCTTTGTGGTGCAAGTTATTGTGTTTCTGGTGTGAGTGTGTTTTGCAAACACTTTACACATTGCCTCTGGAGGTAAGTCTGACTGCTCGGTGGCAAGCTGCTCGGGCAGTGGTTGCCAACATTTTGAATTCTGTGGACCCCCATTTTCTCATTACTGAAACCTAGGGACCACCAATGAATCATTATTGGAACCTGGGGTCCCCCCCACTGAGTAATTACTAGAAGCTGTGGACCTAATATGTTAATATTATTTAATTTTCTAAGCAGCCATGGACCCCCGGAGGAGGCTTCGCGGACCCCCTGAGGAGGCTTTGCGGACCCCCAGGGGTCCCTGGACCACAGGTTGGGAACCACTGTACTAGGGGACGAGCACAGGTTATCTTTGGTCTGTAAACTACTTGCCCTGACTAGGGGGGTTCTGCTGGGCTTAGATGCATACACTAGCCAACCAGGAACCCCATTTCTAACATGCACTTATTTGATCGTTTCCATAGCATTCTGGGTAAAAGGACCTGGATGTCTTTACATGGAGGTTCTTAATAATATGATGACCCGACTTGCTGAAGCAACTAGTCTGACTGCAGCGTGAGCGGAACATGCAAACATCTTTACCAAAAACTGCGGGCGAAGTCTGGTGAGGGCGACCCCATTAAGATGAAGGGAGAATTAACACTTCTTTGAAGGATGATAAGGGTTTCAAAAGCGATTGACTCCATGAAATTCGATTGAGGCGCTTTGCTCGTCAGGCAGATAAACAGAAGAACAAAGAGGGTGACACCCACCAAAGTAGAATTGACAGGTATGAACACGTGGAATTTGTGAGACCACCAATGGCTGCATTACTAGACCAGCTGTGAGAGGACCATTGCCTGAACTACAGTCTTAAGATGTTTGCATTTTATAAATCAGATCAAAATCATTTATCAGTGTTTTGAACTGTGTATTTTGTTTCTAGGGCTGAGTATAATTGTGATTATTCTGGTGAAATTCCTGAATTTTGAATTATGTGAAATTTCTTCAAAGTTCGCTATACACACTTTCGTTTAACTTTTTTTTGAGCGAAAACTTATATTGTATACAAATATCCCACGAGATAACAGTGGCCTGCTCAGACAAAAATGGCCTCCTCCTGTTCAAAAGTGTCTTCATCCGGTACCTAACAAGGCTTTGTTATGCAAAGTACCCGCTGGCTTAAAGAAAAGTTATGCAAGATACTGGCGAACCACATTTCAGTATGAAGGAGTCCTGTCTCATAATCTGAAATCTAATCTCAAGATAAGAAGTTATGCAACATCGCGGAACCCTAGAACTAGTTTCACTAATGTCCCATCACCAGCTGAAGGATTATACCTATATATCAAAGGAGAGACCTGGGCCGGCTATAGGGTGGTGCGACTGGTGCAGCTGCACCTGGCGTGGGCCTGGAGGAGGCTCTGTGTTTTAAAATAACTTATGGTGTTAAACGTGTGCTGCAGAGTTCCTTGTGTTCCCAGCAGCTTTTGGGGAACAATATACATCACAATACAACTCTGGTGATTAATGTTCCTGCTGGAAAGAGAAGTACAATGGAAGGGTTAACTCATCATAAAGTAGTGCAGAAGTTTAATGTGCCTGCTGCAAAGAACGTGTACCATGCAGATCACAAAAATGAATGTGAATGAACTATGAGTAGCGCTATAAAAATAGAAATGCGTGTCAGAGAGGACCTATGGAGAGATGAGGGGCACTGTCGGAGTGTGGTAGAGAGGGAATTTCTGGAGAAAGAGGTCAGTGGGTGCCTTAAAAGCCGACCCTGGCAGAGACTGTGTACCGGTATCTCACTTGTTTTGCAAACAGCCGAGTTGTTTTACTGTGGAATTCAAAGTAAAGCGCTTTGAAGCATACATCTACTTTTCCACTTCTGCTTGGCTAGTGATGTTCTCAGCTGTAATATTTTCTAGTTATTGTTTCTCAGAATATAAATATTTTCTGTGAAAATGTGCTTCACATAATTAACCGGTGTTACTGGACTAATTAATCACAAATAATTACATTCAGGAGAAAAGTGGCTCAGTACCGACTGAATAATGGTCTAGTGTTGGAGGTGAATGTATTTTCGAGCAAATTTGGATCAATGTAAACGCCTGGCGTGACATAAATCTCTGACTGTCGGACAACCGGTTTAATGGGCAGTAAAAACAATGCATTCTGTGGTCCTGGCCTGTAAAAACAGTATTATGCACGGTAACTGGAGGGGAGAAACATGCAGTCCAGTGGCAGCCTGGTGTGCAAAGGAAAAACCCCACCCCTCTGAAGATATTCACGCTTTATAAACAATGGGAAACAAAGAGGGGCGCAAAGCCTTCAATTTCAATATTTAATCTGTAGGGCAAATTGCATGCCTTTAATTTGGTAATTAAATAAAAAAGCTCCATGACATTTCCCTTCTTGCAGTGAAACCTCATTAATAAACAAAACCCTGCTAGCCATTCAAAAACCAAACACAGCTTGTGGTGACTTCGGTGTGCCTTCATTCCTCAAGCAGCAAAACAACTCCACGGTTGCAGTGTTCCTCTTTCTATGTACATATTATTTTAGTGCAGTTTGTAATACATAGGGGAAGATTTAAGGAATGAGGTGCTGCCTCCAATGTAGAGCCACTTTCTTTGCGCCCCTTAGCGCCCCCGGCTGCCACCATGTGTGTGTCGTTTTTAAAATACAGCGCACCATGGCGCAGGGTAGAAGGCAATTGCGTAATTTTTTTGACGTTATTGATGTACTCTGCAGGAGTAGCGCCAAACGTGTGGCGCTACTCCTGCGGAGTATATAGGGTCCCATTATAAATAATGGTGTGCCCCCCTTTTAACGCCTGCTCTGAGCAGGCGTTAAAAGTGCTGGAAAAATGGCGCCAGGAAACCTCTTAGATTTCCTTACGCCATTTTTTCAGCCCACCTAATGAGGGAACACCCCCCTTCCGTACATTATGCCTGGCGGAGGCATAATGTGGCGCAAGGGTTTACAAAGTGGCTCAATGCACGCATTCGCCACTTTGTAAGTATGTCGCGGGGAAAAAGCCAGTTTAGCGCTGTCTTAGTGTCAAATAAATTACGCTATGGTGCCGCTATGGTGGAGCTAGGGGCACATAAATCTGGATCACTGTCTCATGTCATTCCGTGGTTTCCTGATTTTTAAACAGAATAAGAATGCCATAAAGATTTGATTACAAGTTAAGGGCTCAAATCCCATGCTTGAGTAACAAGAGTTGCAGGGATTTACAAGCTGTGTGGTAATTATCAAACACGCTCAGTTTTCCCCATAGAGTCCTGCCAAACTTAATCAGAGGGGCTGTGGGCGTGGGTGTGGGGTGAGGGTGTCCCGGAAATAAAGGCACAACATGAGAAATTGTGTGTCAAAAACCAGCTCAGCGTGTAAGGCTTCATTTGGATTTTAAAAATTTGGAATGTGTCATTTATCGCACATGGTAAGTATTTAACTTGAGGTAATCTGCATTTTACTGATTTCCGCATGGCTAGTTTATCCAAGCAGCTAGACAAATGCCTTACGGTGCCACCACTAGGCAGAGCAATAGCACAATAAACGACCAGAAAAGTTGTTTTTTCCCCCTATGTGATAGAGAGCACTCCAAAGCCAAAATGATTTTATGCTGGGAGTGCCAAACTTCGGTCCATGATTCCTATTGCTTAGATGTAAACCCTGGTGCTCTGGTTCTGATTAAATACCTTTGTTTTTAACTTCTACAAATGATGACAGTCTGGCTTAGGCCACATATGGAAATGTGCCAAGAGCAGCAGGCCATTAACATTGTTGGGGGAGGGGCATCATGACAGACAGGTGGCTTTGCCTCTCATGAACCTTAATCCCATCCCTACACTTTACAATGGCAATAAATAACATATTACACTCTGTGCACCTGCATACACGACTGACGTACGGGATAAAGTGCCACCTGCAGTACATTATAAGGATATTGCAAGTCACCGAGGAGTTCTATAAGCAAATAGAGGATCGAGGCCGAAGGCTGGGCTCCTTCATAGGGTTATGGAACTCCAAATATGGCGGGGGTACTTTATCCCATATAATACATGGTCACACCATCATCTTTCCCTCAAACAACTTTAAACCTTGGTGCATAGCTCCTTCATATGAAAGAGCGACTATATTTGCAAACATGAAAAAAAAAAATACAACCTCAGGTGCAAAATTAAACACATCAAAACCCTGTTAGATATTTGTTGCAAACAGATATAGAAACAGTTCAATACAAGTCAGTTTAAAAAAAAAAAGCTGCGCCAACTGTGAATGCGTGGAATCGCGCAGAAAGGTTCTAGCATTTTTCTATTTAAGAAGTACAAAAGATAAACATAAATAATTAAACATATTATCTCTGCTTGTCATTGTAAACTATTAAAATAGAGCACAAGAAAGAAAAGTAATTTTCTGTTCCTGGTGCTTTAAATAGCTGCTTTTATTATGCTATGTGACCTGATCTGACCTGCCTTTCACCTGGCTGCTAGCTCTGGCAGAAGGCATTGTGAACTCAGAACATGACTGGAACAACTTACAGTAGTCGAGTTCTGAGGTCTTTTCTTTATAATCGACAACTGGGTGCATCACAAGAAATAAATTAGAAACTGCCATTTATACTAGGATTACAGAATCTCATGTAATATAGGTATATAATATGATAATTATGGTGGTTCTGTCGTGGGAAGTGGGGATTATTTAAAAGCAGAGATGTACATGCAATTAACATTGTGCTGAATACCTGTGACTTTGAAGAACTCTATGGCAATTTATCTCTGCTAAAACTGACAATTAACATGACACATAGCAAATAAAGCAGTCTTTAAAAATATGCATGAGCATTGCAAGTTCTGACAAAGAGTCAAAAACAGTGAAATTCAAAAGAAAAAAAAGCATGCACAAGCTAGGGGAGAGGAGACCTGCACACGACTGGTGCATTCAAGAACCTAAATTCAATTATTTATTTATTTACTTTACTTTATTCGGTTACAAATTTGAAACCAGATACGACAGCTACAGATACAATTAGAAAAAATATACACAATAAAAACAATACAAGTTAAAAACATTTGTGAAATAAAAAAAATAATTAAAAACTCTTAAAAAACATCCTCTAAGGTGCTCCGAATGAGAAAAGCAGCATTCAAAAATGTATGCACGTTAATAATCACCCACGCCCCCGACAACATTTGTAGGTATAACAGGGCTGGCCTCACCCGCCTAAATCCACCCCCTTTCAACAAGGGAGCGATGTAGCGGATCCTCGGGGCCTGGTAATACTTGTAACTCAGCATCAAATGTAAGGTATCTTGGGTCGAATTACCATCACATCTACAGGGCTCCAATCAGTTAGGATCATAACCTTTAGGGAATGCACGAGACAGGTACAACAAATGTAATGCAAACCAAGTGAGTGAGCACCTGTCCTTGTTTTTCACCATCTACGGCTCAGTATCCCAAGTGGTGGTTGTCTGGACATACTGGAGGACTCTGGGCTTTTTCAACTCAATCTCTTCCCAAAGTAATGAAGTAATGAAGTAAACAATACCATCCGGGTTGAAAAAGATCCCTTCTCTGCCCAGCATTACAAAGGATTCCTTTAAATACTTAAACCATGGAATTTTCATTGCTTGGGTCATTTGTAGGCAACCCTGTATTATTTGAGGGTTTAAAACAAGCTCCTCCTTTGCACCATTCCCTGATCCAAGACAACAAGGGCCGTAACGCTATGGAATCACTCGGATACTTGATCCCTAACTCCTTGTGGACCGCAAAAATTGCTGCAGATTGGGCGACACATAAAAGGCGTTTTAAAAATGTATTCACCTCAGTTTGTAATTCCTGTGATGGTAAATACCCCCATTGCTCACTCCAGTGCAAAATCTTAGAAATGCACTTACCTTTTAGGACTTTTGTTAGTGCCTTCAATGAGCAGCTACCTAGTCTGGCCGCGAAACTGAAAATGGCATCTATAGACTTCCTAAAGTCCATTATTTTTTATCCCTCCATCAAGGGCTTCCAATTTAATTCTGAGTCGAACGGGACCCCAAAATAAGGAAAACTCTCAACTTTGGTTAAGGGCAAGTCTTTTAACAAAAATATCTTATTTTTTGAAGGCTTCGGACCCATCACCATCATATATGATTTTGACAAATTTATTGAAAGATCTAAATCACTCATAAAATTGTCAAAAGCATTTAATAGCTTATGCAGGCCATTTGCGGTTCTTGCCATCAAGACCCCGTCGTCCGTGTATAACAAGACAGGTGGGGGGAGGGTGCGGGGGGCAATTTGAGGACAATCTGACTTAGTATCTGCTAGCGCCTTGTCTACACTATTCAGATATAAACAAAATAAGAAAGGAGCAAGGATGCACCCCTGACTAATTCCAAGTATTGTTTTGAAACTCTCTGAACATACCAGATCTATTGAATATCTTACGACGGCATGAGTGTCTGAATGAAGGTCACACAAAAAGTACACAATATATGGGTCAAACCCCATTTCTAGCAACATTTTTCATAGTTTATCCCAATTTAGCCAGTCAAACACAGACGTTAGGTCCATTAATGCGAGATACATTGTCTCAGATCAGGTGATGGTATATTTACAAGTTACCAGATAAAGATTTAAACACTGATCTATGGTAGACTTGCCCTGCTGAAACCCTAATTGACACCCCACAATGATGTTATTTTCTACCGCCCAGGAGCAAGCCCGACTACGGCAACGCCCTCTACACCAGCACCTCAACTAGGAACATCAAAAAACTACAACTCATCCAGAATGCCACCACCAGACCCATTCTGGACCTCCCTCGCCGAGAACACATCTCCCAACACCTGAGGTCCTTCCACTGGCTACCGGTCGAGAAGTAAATCACCTTAAAGCTTCTAACCCACTCGTACAAGGCCATACACAACGCAGGACCAGCCTACCTGAACCACTGCGTCTCCTTCCACACCCCCGCCAGATCCTTCCGCTCTGCCCAGATGGCCCTGGCCATCATTCCTCGCATCCGCAAAACCACCGCTGGAGGACGATCCTTCACCTACACTGCAGCAAAGAGCTGGAACAACCTCCCCCTGCACGTCAGACAAAGCCCGTCGCTCACCATCTTCAGGAAGGACCTCAAGACGTGGCTCTTCGGATGATGCCACTGCCCGCCCCCCCCCAGTGCCTTGAGACCCTCACAGTGAGTAGCCGCGCTGTAGAAATATTGATTTATTTATTGGAGTGCATCCTATCCAGTAACACCCTCCCCAGGACTTTTACAACAGAATCAATAAGGGAAATTGGCCTACAACATTCCAGCCTACTCCTGTCCCCTTTCTTGAATACAGCAACAATAGCAGATAAAGACCAGGAGGACCCACCCTGACAGGTGCGTTTAACACCAGGTAATATCAGTGCCCAAACCTCAACATACAGTGCAACCTAAATTCATTCAATAGAGGACACAATTTCAGTGAGCAGTGTAAAGGTGCTTGGTTTTTTCATGTCATTTGGCTTGAGCATGTATAGTAAAAGCTTTTCCAGTTGTGTGTTCAATGGGGAGGAGCACTGTTGCTGTTTGAAATGGACACTGAGACACAGTCAATAAAATGATGTGTGATGAGGTTTTTGAGACCAGGCATGAAGTCAGGCCTGTCAGCAGAGCACAGCTGTGCATGCAGTTCCATGAGCCACGTGTGCTCATGTGGAACATGTAAACACTCGCTGAGGACAGACTTGCTTGCAGTCAGAGAGGAGCGCGTGCACACTTGCAGTGCACGACTGTGCTTACACTTCAACAGGTAGCGTATGCACACTCTCGGAGAACAGCTGTGCTTGCAGTCAGTGAGGAGCGGGTGCACACTCGCAGTGCACGACTGTGCTTACACTTCAACAGGTAGCGCATGCACACTCTCGGAGAACAGCTGTGCTTGCAGTCAGAGAGGAGCGCGTGCACACTCGCAGTGCACGACTGTGCTTACACTTCAACAGGTAGCGCATGCACACTCTCGGAGAACAGCTGTGCTTGCAGTCAGTGAGGAGCGGGTGCACACTCGCAGTGCACGACTGTGCTTACACTTCAACAGGTAGCGCATGCACACTCTCGGAGAACAGCTGTGCCTGCAGTCAGAGAGGAGCGCGTGCACACTCGCAGTGCACGACTGTGCTTACACTTCAACAGGTAGCGTATGCACACTCTCGGAGAACAGCTGTGCCTGCAGTCAGAGAGGAGCGCGTGCTCACTCGCAGTGCACAACTGTGCTTACACTTCAACAGGTAGCGTATGCACACTCTCGGAGAACAGTTGTGCTTGCAATCAGTGAGGAGCCCGTGCACACTCGCAGTGCACGACTGTGCTTGCAGTCAGTGAGGAGCGCATGCACACTCTCGGAGAACAGCTGTGCTTGCAGTCAGTGAGGAGCGCGTGCACACTCGCAGTGCACAGCTGTACTTACACTTCAACAGGTAGCGTATGCACACTCTCGGAGAACAGCTGTGCTTGCAGTCAGTGATGAGCGGGTGCACACTCGCAGTGCACGACTGTGCTTACACTACAACAGGTAGCGTATGCACACTCTCGGAGAACAGCTGTGCTTGCAGTCAGTGAGAAGCGCGTGCACACTCGCAGTGCACAACTGTGCTTACACTTCAACAGGTAGCGTATGCACACTCTCTGAGACCAGCTGTGCTTGCAGTCAGTGAGGAGTGGGTGCACACTCGCAGTGCACAACTGTGCTTACACTTCAACAGGTAGCGTATGCACACTGTTGGAGAACACCTGTGCTTGCAGTCAGTGAGAAGTGCCTGCACATTCGCAGTGCACAACTGTGCTTGCAGTCAGTCAGGAGTGCATGCACACTCGCAGAGCACAGCTGTGCTTGCAGTCAGTGAGGAGCGTGTGCACACTTGCAGAGTACAGCTGTGCTTACAGTTCAACAGGGAGTGCGTGCACACTTGAAGTGAGCAGCTGTGCTTGCAGTCAGTGAGGAGCGCGTGCACACTCGCAGTGCACATCTGTGCTTACAGTTCAACAGGGAGCGTGTGCACACTCGCAGAGCACAGCTGTGCTTCCACCTCAAAAGGGAGTGGATTCACACTCTCGGAGAACAGCTGGGCTTACAGATCAACCGGGAGCGCGTGCACACTTGCAGCGAGCAGCTGTGCTTACACTTCAACAGGCAGTGGATGCAGACTCTCAGGAGTACAGCTGTGCTTGCAGTCAGTGAGGAGCACTTGCACGCTCACAAAGTATAGCTGTGCTGGCACTTCAAAAGGGAGAGCAAGCACACTTGCAGAACACAGCTGTGCTTGCAGATCAACAAGGAGCATGTGCACACTTGCAGTGCACAGCTGTGTTTGCAATTCAGTGTCATTTAGGAGCGTGTGCACACTTACAGTCAATGAGAGCACAAGCACACTCGGAGAGTGCAGCTGTGTTTACAGTTCAACAAAGAGCATATACACTCTCAGAGTACAGCTGTGCTTACAGATGAACAAGGAGCGCGTGCACACTCCTGGAGTATAGCTGTGCTTACAGTTCAACAGGGAGCGCATGCACACTCGCAGAGCACAGCTGTGCTTACAGATCAACAAGGAGTGCGTGCACACTCACAGAGCACAGTCCTGGAGTATAGCTGTGCTTACAGTTCAACAGGGAGCGCATGCACACTTGCAGAGCACAGCTGTGCTTACAGTTCAACAGGGAGCGCATGCACACTCGCAGAGCACAGCTGTGCTTACAGCTGTGCTTACAGCTGAACAAGTAGTGCATGCACACTCACAGAGCACAGCTGTGCTTACAGATGAACAGGGAGTGCGTGCACACTCCTGGAGGGCAGATGTGCTTACAGTTCAACAGGGAGTGGGTGCACACTCGCAGAGCACAGCTGTGCTTACAGATCAACAAGGAGCGCGTGCACGCTCACAGAGCACAGCTGTGCTTGCTGTTCAAAGAGGAGCACGTGCACACTCGCAAACCACAGCTGTGATTGCAGTGCAACGAGGCACACTCGGTCCACCAGCAGTGCTTGCAGTCAGGGCTTAAGTGAGATAAAAAAAGTGGGGGTCTCCAAAAAAGGCGTGGCCTATGTAATTATATGTGTGGCTTAAAACGTAAACTAAATATTTGTGATTTCCATAGTGTGCAATCCCACCGGTATAGTGGTGTCTCTCTGAGCTTTCAGTTTTTGCATCAGGATATATAACGCAACAACTGACAAACACCTTATAGTTACTTCCAATATCTCTCACTATAACAGGTGAATTTCTATAGTTTTGTACATTTAAAATGTGAGCCTAACTATAACATCCCTGTAACCTTTGTTTTTTTGAGTGCATTTCTATGTTTTTTTCTAATATATAGTAATTTTCATTGCAATACATTAATCCAACCAGCCCCGCCGTGCACATCTTTCGGCCGTGCGTGGCGGCTGTTGGCCACAGGGCCTGGCCTATTGCGAGGCCCTGAGGCCAACCCCCAATAAGCACCTAACCATGCACGGCCCTTGCCTGTGTGTGGCAGGGGTTGCCCACTAGGTCTGGCCTGCAGTTAGACCCTGCGGCCAACCCACCCTAACAACCTAACAATACTCTGCACACAGCCCTTTGGCCGTGCACGGTGGGAGTCGGCCGCAGCCTGTTTCTAGGTGTGAGAATAGGTGTAAGAGGGTGTATCTGGAGGTGACAGTGGCTGTGAGAGTCTCTGTGTGGGTGTGGGAGTGTGTGCATCAGTCTTAGTGGGTGCATCAGTGTCTGCACAGGTCTGTAAGTGGGTACATGAGGGTGTTAGTGGGTCTGTGAGTGGGTGCGTGAGTGTCTGAGTGGGTCTGTGAGTGGGTGCGTGAGGGTCTGAGTGGGGCTGTGAGTGGTGCACAAGGGTCTGAGTGGGTCTGTGAGTGGGTGTGTGAGTGTCTGAATGAGTGGGTGTGTAAGGGTCTGAGTGGGTGTGTGAGTGGGAGAAAGGGATTGAAAAAGAGAGAGAGAGAGAGAGAGAGAGAGAATGAGAGTAAGAGGAGAGCGAGAGTTTTTTAGGCTTTGAAGGATGATGTACTTAGAATGAGATATTTCAGGACAAACTAAAAAGGAAAATGAAAAATGTATTTGTCAATTAGTATGACATCACCTTTCAGTGCGAGCCTTAAACGTTTGAAGTTGAAAAGACAACAGAGAAGGGAATAGATGATCACAGACACTCCTGGAGTAGAACTCTCAACTTTCAGTGTGATAGTCAGAGACCTTAACCATTAGGCTACAGGTGTTATTTGTTTTTCTGTTTTTTGTCCTTCACGGGCTATCTGGGACTGGGGGAGGCTCACGGCTCCCCATGGTGCAAGTTGATTTTTTTCCTATTTTTGCCATTTACGGGCTATTTGGGACTGTGGGGGAAGCCTGCTCCCGACTCCTGCGTGAGCTGGCATTGCTCCAGCAAGCAAAGAGTTGCTTTTAATAGCAACTTCCTGCTTGCTGGAGCAATGTTTTCATCTGTCTTCCCTGCATGCATATCTGAGTGCACGGAAGACAGATGAAAGCTCTGCTTTCTGACAGAGGGACCTGTTTGACGGATCCCGCTGTCAGAAAGTGGATTTATATTTGCTTTTGCTTGGTGATTGAAGCTGAGTCCCAAGATGACTGCCAACACTTCCTGGTTTGAAGTGTTGGCAGCCAATTAGAGCTGTGTATTACCCTGCATGAGCTCATCATTATTCGCGAATCATCAAGAAGGATCCGTGGCCCTAGATATACAGACATATTTTTCCTTTATTATCTCCAAAACTACCGAACGGATTTCCACCAAATAAGTGCAAGCATGATCTGCATACCGAAAGCTAGCTTTCTGCTAAATTTGGTGTAATCCCGTCCAGCGGTTTGGGCTCTATATCATGTCTAAAGGTCCCATGGGAATTAACATGGGAAATGCAAGGTTTTTTTTTTACCACCTTTTCTGTCAGCCCCTGCTTGATGGATCACCCCAAAACTTTCCAAGCGCAACAAGAATCACCAAGCTACTTTTTTCGAAAAATGTCATGAAGAATCATCAAATCGTACCAAAGATATAGACAAGTCAAAAAGCACTTTTTCTATGGAAACAGGTCCTAACTTTAAATGACAAAGAACTTTGCAAGAGTCTGATGAAGAGAAAGGAAGTACAGAATGGTGAAAGAAGGAGGCACGAAGTGGAAGCAAGAGTAAGCAGCTGTGAAGCTGGCAAAGGTGCTGGGCTCCTCTGAAGGACATTTGGGCCCAGATTTATGGTGGCCTTGCGTCATTCCAACACCACATTAGCGTCATGTTTTTGACACTAATGTGGCATTGGAAGGGCAAAACCGTTGTGCCATATTTACAAAGTGATGCAATGCTTGCATTGCACCACTTTGTAACCCCTTGCGCAACATTATGCCTGTGCCAGGCATAATGTATTGAAGGGGGGCATTCCAGCACTGTGGGGGGGGAGTAAAAATGGTGCAAAGGAATCTGTGAGATTCCTTTGCGCCTATTTTATCGGCATTTTTTAACGCCTGCTAAGTGCATGCGTTGAACAGAGGCTCCCATTGGTTACAATGGGCCTCTGGGTGCTTTGCAGGATTAGCCTCATCATTTTTTACGCTAATGCTGCAAAGCATCGGACTAGCATAAAAAATTACGACCTGACTACCGCCAGGGTGCACCATATTTTAAATACGGCACACACATGGTGGCATTAAGGGGGCGCTAAGGGGCACAAGAAAAGTGGCGCTGCACTGGTTGCAGCGCCACTTTTCATAAATCTGCCCCTTTGCCCGTACTTTTATATTTTTTCAAATTAGGCACGCAGTTGCATAAAATAATCCATTCACCCAGACCTTCTTGCTCGTTAATAAAATAAAAAAAAATCTGAATTGTGTCAGTTGAGGTCATTTAATATGAGTAACAGCAATATAAGGCTTATAACATTGGATTAGCAAACAAGACTACCAGAATTGAAACCCCTGTCAGCGCAATGAAGAAACATCACTCGCACTCACGCGTGTCTCCCCCATCACGAGGAAGCACTGCCATAGCGTTCATTTGTAGGTCTGGCTCAACAGTACAGCTGTCAGTAACAACTATTGCTTACAACACACTTAGAGTGGGCTTTGGGTCACCCCCTTAAATTATTGACCATCAACCCAGCCTCTTGGAGAAATCCCTTGAGACACGGTCAATCACGTCTTGGGCCAGGTACTTCTGTATTATCTTCATGCTCTTGAATCTTTGGGTGTATCATTCCGCCTTGTAGTTAGTGTTTCCATTGAAATGCACGAGGGACTATTTCACATCAGAAAGTAAAGTCAATGATAAGACTTTTTGTCACATTCCATTCTTTATCTTATCTGTATTGAAAGAGTAAGTGGTCCCTCTAGCCCTTACAACATGCACTACACAGCAATGTGTCATGGAACGCAATGCATCAACAAAATTTGGCACATTAAGCCAAAGAGAGAGCCCGAATCAGGGCCACATCTATATAAGATATAGGGCCTGATTACAACTTTGGAGGAAGGTGTTAATCCGTCCCAAATGTGACGGATATACCACCAGCCGTATTACGAGTCCATTATATCCTATGGAACTCGTAATACGGCTGGTGGTATATCCGTCACATTTGGGACGGATTAACACCTCCTCCAAAGTTGTAACCAGGCCCATAATGTGGTTTCTCTGCCTTCGTTTGTGGGCCCACTTTAGACTGCTTTGCACAATGTCCTGTGTAGATCTTGTTCTGGAAGGGTAACCTGTAGTTAGCTTGCATGTAGCTAATAATTGGTCCAATGTCATGATACCATTTCTGGCTTTTAACCATCAGTGTGAAATTATTATAATTTTCTTTTATGTGAAATTCTGCGATAATGAAAAATGGTAGGAAATGCAAAACCAGCAATTAGTGCTGTTTAGCACACCATTTCACGCAAAAACATTTTTTAAAAACCACAAGCGGCATAAACATTAGTCACTCTCATCATGGTTATTTTCGTACTGCTGCACTTAATTTTGATGGAAGCGTATCATGTTTACACCACGTGGTGTAATAGGGTAATTTGTAGAATTTTGCATCACAAGCGATACGTGGAATTCCAAAAACTGTGCAAGATTATGCCTGTTAACAGAAATTTCGCTTCAGTCTACAAAGTTTTATCCAACAAGACATTGCATTCTGTTCTTGTAGTTTCACTTTAGCGCTCTGAGTTTAATACAAATAAGAATCTCTTGTAAACTCATCACTGGGCCCTTCAATTAATTTATTTACATATTTTTCCATGAACTCAGTCATCGAAGCACTCATTCACATGTGTTTTTAATTATCAATACACTTAGGGCTATATGTACAAACACATTTTCCCATTGACACAGAATGGGAAAAACCCTTTGCTACATCTGGCCCTTAGTCATTCTTTCATTCATCAATCTATTCATAAATCTATCCAACCTTTGAAAGTGTTCCACATTCATTCAGTCTCTCCATCCATCACAAGCATAGAGGCAAATGTGTCAATCAATGAAGAAGTACGTTCACTTAGAAAGAAGCCAGACCTATTGGCTTTGCCAATGCTTATTAACGTGGCTATTTGTCCTCATGCCATATCCGCGTGCAGCTGAATTCCCTTCTTGTTTTGCACAGTGCTCTTTGAGACAATTTAGGTTTTTGATTCTCTGCTGTCTAGCATAACAAGCCATAGAGAAGTAGAAACACGCTGTGCGCACAACTGGGCCACTTAAATAGAACATGCACAATTGGATCTAAATTGCTATTAAAGGTTAAAACTGTTTTCCTGGGGTTACTTTGAACTGGACAGCGCGTACTGATCTCTTTTCAGCAGAACACATTATGCAAATCTTTCAGTCCCTGACAAATACACAATGCATCTTATAAAATCTGTACAAGTCTCATCTTGCAGCTGTGAGCAGCATTACAATATGTAATTTGTTTACGTTTGTTTTTGTACAAAATGAGACCCAGTTATTACTGACCATGAAGGCTGGTGATGTTTGCATGAGAAATGAGTTCATCTCCTAAAATCTTACTTCCTGTAAACCTTTTCCAACTGAAGCAGAAACGGATGCAGGGGATGTAACCGAGTATATCATACAATACAGGACTACTGATATTTATTATATATACTATATGACGCTATGCTATACTGGACTATATGCAATACCACACTGACCAGTGCATTATATTTCACCGTACTACATTATATACATGGAATTCTGTAATCTCTATAAATGCCAATATCTTTTCTTTCTGATTGGTGAATTGTAACGCACCCAGTCACCGATTATTAAAAAAAATGACACTGGAGCTCGACTATTAGAAGTCATGACAGTCGAGTTCTGACATCACAATGCCTCCTGCCTGAGTTAGCAGCCAGGCAAAAGGCAGATCAGGTCACTGTGCATACTCAAAGCAGCTGTCTAAAGCAACGAGAACAGTGCGTTGCTTTTCTTTTATCTGTTATTTTTTAATAGCTTACAAGGACAAATGGGAACAGGGTCAAAGCTGATTTGCATATGGAGGGGTCCACACTGGAATGGCATGGCGAGCAAAATAACAATGGTTTAAACGCAGATCTGTGGCTAGGGGTGAATGTTTGACAATCTTCAGCATTCCATCCATGATCTTTTTGAGTAGCATTTTCACCCTAAATGGAATGGCGTAAATGCCCGGACGTGGGTCC
Source organism: Pleurodeles waltl (assembly GCF_031143425.1). Lineage (NCBI taxonomy): Eukaryota > Metazoa > Chordata > Amphibia > Caudata > Salamandridae > Pleurodeles > Pleurodeles waltl. The sequence continues at coordinate 82,376,347 of NC_090447.1, read as the reverse complement.
GGCGCTTACTATTCAACCTGTTTCAAGCTAGATTTGCTGATGAGGGGTGATACCCCAAAACCGGACCCAGGATGCTTGTTTTCCAGTCCAGGGAGGACCTGGCCTGGCAGTTCAGGCTGGACTCTTCCCATGGGGAGCAGGGTCAAGGCTGATTTGCATATGGCGGGTTCCACACTGGAATGGCGTGGTGAGCAAAATAACAATGGATTGAACCCAGATTTGTGGCTAGGGGTGAATGTTTGACAATGTTCAGCATTCCTTCCACCATCTTTTTGTGGTGCAGCCTCATTCTGCAACCAGGATCTATAAATAAACATTCCAGACTATTAATCCGGTCACAGAACTGTTTATAGAACAAAAAAATAAAACACTGCTTTTCTTTCTTCTGCTCTGTTTGTTTAGCTGTACATTAACTAGAATAAAGGAGATACTCAGGGAAACATGTTCATTTTGGTACTCGCTGGGTAACTATAAAAGAGCTAGTATATTTCTGCAAGTTTCTACTGCCCCTTCTTGTTTAACTAACTTGTATTAAAATGCTGCTTCTAGCATCTTTTTTCAACAAATATCTAACTGAACAGCTTTTTTGATTTTGCACTAGACAGTCTATTTTTGTTGTTCATGTTTGCAAACATACTCTCTGCTTCATATGAGAGAGCTATGCACTAAGGATTTAGGTGGTTTGGTGGAAGGGTGATAGTTTAGCCATGTATTTATTATATGAGGTAAAATACCCCTGTGGATATTATAAGGATATTGCAAATTACCTCAGAGTTCCAAAACCTCACAAAAGAACTTGGCCTGTGGCTTCACTGTTCTATAAAGTCATGGAATTCTTCTGTGACTTGCACTATCCTCATAACTTACGGAAGGGGGGTACTTTATCCTGTATATAGGAGATGAGTTCCGACATCCAAAGTCACTTACAAAAAGAACCTTAGTGATTACTTACAGGAAGATTCAAGCCTTCCATGTAGGATCAGTGAGTAGTAACTCTTAGGATATGTAGATAAGGACAGCAACAGTGGCTTGGAGGTGCCACAATGTGAAGCCTGACAGAAAACGCAGAGGTTTAGCCCAAGTTATCAGATTCTAACTGTTCCTCTTTCATTCTAAGATCAAGGCTAATCTGCTCCTAAGTATTTCATCCTGGGCTTCCTCAAGCATTTACTGTGAGGTGATTTGATCTTTCTGGCCATCTGCTTGGGGATGAAACTTCTAATTATTCAATTGAAATTCATTGTTCTGGACCAAATATTTAATTTAATGGGAAAGACTTTAGAAAGACCTCCTGTTCATAGAAAGTGCATCCTCGCTCTGTAAAACACTGTAATTATCTTTTTGGGACATTGTGAGCTGTTAAACATTGTTAAACAGTATCAACTGTCAGTGTTAGAATCAATCTCAACAACTCCAGAATACTGACACTGCCAACAGTCCCAGGGTAATGTGCTTTATAAATCTTCATGCATGCCTCTATCTTTCAACCATACACCTGCAGAGGTAGGAGTAAGGAAAACATGCACTGCAAATTTTTTCTTTTTCCCCTTTTTCACCTTAGAAAAAGTCCCTTTCCCTTTACACCTATGAAGAAAGGGGGTATTAATGGTGATTTCCTCCTTTTGTTACATCACTTTCCTCCTTTCCTCTACTTTGTTTTGGTTTTTGGTAGGTATTCAGACGTGCAGTGAGGTCATGGTATAGACTTGAGCAGTGCTTAATTTATAAATAAAAATGTGCCGGTGCACAAAGCCCCCCTCTTAAACACGCAGCTCCTATATTTAAATGTGGGAACACGGAATACTGAGGCCGTGTAATACTGAAGCCATCTCGGGCCTCTTCAATCCATTTACAGCCACTCCCTGCCCCTTCAGCTCAGTCTTGCCGCTTTCTCCCTTTGTGATGCTTTTTCGTTTTTCCCTTCCTCCGTCTTTCCTATATGTGTCTTTTGCTCAGAGTACATGCTTGAGGCAGAAGGATAAGCCCCGGACGTCAAAAATAAGTGCTGGTGCTCAGCCCTTTGACACCTGTTTCCTTCAGCAAACCCTGTAGTTCCCACCCTAGATCAATTGACCCTGCCAGGTTACTCATCTCTTGTACAAGGGCCATCACACTGGTGATCACCAGTGTGCGCAGACAGTGGGAAAGTACGTGCACTTTAAAGGAAGGAACCAAGTATTATGAGGAAGCTCTAGCTAAGGATGTGTGTCATTTCACTGTTGGTATGGTGTTGCCCCGTGTCCAGGCAGTGATAATGATTGTAATTGTCAGCTTATGCTGAGTTGTGCTAGCTGGTTTCACCAGAGTGGTCAGTATCAAGTGTTGTCCCCTTGGGTCAGGTGTATATTAATAATTTTCTCCTGGTTGGTCTCTCTCTCTCTCTACTATGGGATGTTCCTCTGTTAATGAGGCCAATTCATCCATACAGCACCGGTGGGGACCCATGAACAGGGTACTCAAGGCCACTACAGTTCTGATGCCATCTTTCCACCTCAAAGGACACTTTTCTCTGTTGGATCAAGGTTCACAAAAGTCTCCAAGTGGGAAGGAGGATACCTTTGCTTATCCCATCTACAAAAATGTAGGGAAACTATCTGCTAGAATACGAAATTAATAATTATGTAAATTGTATAAGCAACCATGGTAATCCCTTTGCCAGGTGGTTACAAAGGCAGACAGCTGCTACCCGTGCATTGTTCTCATATAATGCACAGTAGCACAGATCCACTTCCATGACAAGAAGGACGATGGCAAATATGGAAGAACATACGGACTTGGTCTTGGGATTTTTTTCTATTGATTTGACTCTATTGCATACAGGGCCGGCTTTAGGGCGGTGCGAGTGGTGCGGTCGCACCGGGTGCTGACCTCAGGGGGGGCTGTGTTTAACAACAACTTACAAAACTTGCGATTTAAAAGCACCTGCTGAAAAGTTCCTTGTGTGTCCAGCCTTCAGGAAGCACTTAACATGTCAAGATATCTCTTGTGACAATGTTCTTGCTAAAGAGAGAGATTGGAGGTTTGTCTAGCGCAGCTTTGACCCGCCATCAAGTATTGTAGAGGGTTAGTATGCCTGCTGCAAAGAACAGGATGATATTTTATGTGGATAGCTGAGTGGATTAGTAAAGCCAGCCTTTACAAGCACTTTAAAACAAATGCATGTATGTGGAAGGGGGCTGTGGAGAGATGAGGGGCACGTTTGCCGGGTGGTAGTGAGTGAATCCGAGGAGGTGGTCATGGGGTGGGAGGTGTCAAAAAAGGCTGTCGCACAGGGCACCACCAGCGCTGTTTGCATTAATATAATATTAATAGGTATGAGGAAAATATATTTGTATATTCTGTTCATAGTTACATTAAAGAACATTTGCTCATTAAAGTGTTTTGGGAATCAGTCTAACAGTTAGCATCTGTTACATCATGTTTGTTGTTTATTTGTTTTGGGGTGGCAGATACCACATCTTGTTGCTACAGGATGCTGAAGAAGAAACTGGGTTCTCCTGCTGCAGCCAGAGCAAATTGTAGGCTAGGTCGTGGCTAACAGGGTGTGATTTGTAGCCTCCACCCAAAACCCCATGTTCCTTGCCCTATTGGTCCCATGTCACTAGCAGTGAGCTGTCCTGAGGAGTTCAGTTTTCATGAGTTTTCTGAGCAGAGGTGACTTGGTTTTGCTCTCATATCGGGTTTGATCGCATTGCAGCCTCTGGAACCCTGGACACCCTGTGATCTCCTGGTGTACAGGGGCGCAGCTTGGTCAGTAAGAGTGGTGGGTGTCTGAGCTTCAGTTTTCTCAACACTCATGCTGGCATATCATGGTAAATACATTATACAACAAGCAGGCACATGAGGTGGGCTAAAGGGGCAGAGGAAAGTGGGGGGTGAATGCAGATTGGTAGGGGCACTAAGTGAGAGAAAGCACACTCTTTTGTGTCATAACCAACATTTTTGAAGTGTTTCCAAGCAAAGAGGGGAGTGTGTGTGCCTTTTTTGTCTCTGTGTGTGTAGAAATTCCAGCTGAAATTCGGCAGACACTACACCATATTCGACTGAAAGTACCTACACCCAACTATTTACCACACAATACATTTATTAAGGGGGGGGGGATTTCTTTCCCTCAAACAACCCCCCCCAAAGCTACGCCCGTGCTGTAAGGTTAAGGTGGCTGATCACAGGTTTCTAGAGTTAGCCACCTTTAACAGGTACTTGGCTCCTTTTCTTCAAACGGCCTTGGGGATGGTACAGGAGGTCGTGTATTCCTGGAGTGTATGTAGCGCACATCAGCGGCTGCTATGACGTTTTACATGTATGGGTAGTATTGGATGTGCTCACATGCACGCTGTAGGCTCTCTGACTTTGCATTTGTTTGCATCTCTCAAGCCAAGCTAATAGTTTCACATCCTGGTAGCACCTGCGCAGATGGGCCTGTGCGGCATCTGGTCGTGTTGGTGGTGATGCTGCGCATGTTGGCTTCCTGGCTTCAGTCGGGAGGGTGCAAAGGACTACTCTTGAGTGTGTACGTTTAGGTGTGATGTGAAGTGGCACAGGACGCAGGATATTTGTCAGAGGAGGGCAAGGTGTAGTGTGAGGCTGGGTTCAGAGTGACACACTGCCAGAGGGTTGGCATGTGGCAGAGTGGCAGAATAATATAAAGGACATCCTGAGGTTTCTAACATCAGGCTACATTAATTTCATTTCTTCTAGGCATGAAGTTTTTGTAAAACTATATGCAGAAAAATAATGAGAGATGCTGAGGCAAGTCGCATCTGCTCCAAGAGTTCCAATCATGCAACATCTTCAACTATAAGATCTCAAAGATAAGTTGCTATGAGACATGTATAAATTTGTATCCTTGTGATATACTGTGCTTAAACTGCATTTCATATTAGGCAAATAATTCCGGTGTTAGTATTAGGAGGAGGGAATTATTCTTCATTCTTGTGCAAGAAAGAGATCTACTTGCGCCTTCGGACAGCTGAAATTCCATTAATCAAGGTGGAATCCTGCACCTACTAGACAGCGCCTCTTCTCAGGGTGGCTGGACAAGATTGTTGGACCAGGGAATCCTCAGGGACAGATCCCAGAATCTGAAACTCGATCTCCCTCCCATCAGGACCAATCCCTCCTTTGAGGACCGCAGGAACGAACTAAACGCCCTTCTCTTTCAGAAGCTTCTTCAGCTGTAACTGGGACATCCCAACCCCAATGACCTAGGTGGAGATGAAGCATCCTTTAATTCTGATAATATCTGTGCCCTGTAGAATGCAAGCTGGATGAGTCTCACTGCACTGCTCTATTCTCTGTACTACTACTGGACAAGAAGCGACCTCTCTGCCATTAGTGTTTCCCATGCAAAACCCTCTGCTGTAATTGGGGTGTCTGATCCCCACCTTATAGAACTGCAAATAAATAAGTAAATACTGGTACATAGAGAAAGGCAATATAAACAAACTGAATACAGCTTGCCTCCAGCAGGGAAAAGCACTTCTACTTCCAAGAAGCGTGGTGGGTGCAGGCGGTAGGGCACTAGCCCTACATGGGTTGTCGCCTACCCGTGTTTTACCATTGCAGGTATCCTACACGACTTGCCTTTTTCTAGTACATCCTCTGCAAGTCCAGCTTCAGACTCCTCTTCAGCCTCCATATGACCCACAACCAATAATATCCAAATCATTCCCTAGGAGATGTGTGGCTCCTTGATGTGGTGTCATAGCTCTGGTCCAGTGCATATTTGGGAATCCAAGCCTCTCTTCATAGGCGTTGTGGTTAGTGCAGTACCAGCAAAGCCGGCTTTAGTGTGGTGTGACCGGTCCATCTGCACTGGGCGCTGGCCTGGGGGGCTGGCTGTGACATCGGGGGAGGAGGTGGGTGGGTTTCTGTGTTGAGCCAATACTTACCTTTTAAAAGCACCTGCTGCAGAGTTCCTTGTGTGTTCAGCTTTCAGGCAACAATAAAAATGCCAAGATATCTCTTGTGAATAATGCTGCTGCTAGAGAGAGAGCTCAAGTTTTGTCTAGCAGCAGTTTTGACTCACCATAAAGGAACACAGAGGGTTAATGTGCCTGCTGCAAAGAACAGATGTTTATTAGTAAAGCCAGCGCTTCAAAACAAATGAAATGTATGTGAGAGAGGAGCTAGGGAGAGATAAGGGGCACTTTTGCCAGGTGGTAGTGAGGAATTTCGGGGACAAGGTCATGGCAGGGGTGCGGCCCGGGGGGCACCAAAAAAAGACTGTCGCACCGGGCACCTCCAGCGCTAAAGGTGGCCCTGGGTAGCAATAAGTGAACTGTAGTTGATTTCAGTGACAGATAAGGACGCATTGCAGCTACTGCAGAAAAAACATGTGCTTTCAAGATAAAAGCCACAGACCTATCAATTAATTAATTAATCAAACAATTAATATTCTTCATATTTTGACAATAAAATCGCCCACATTATAATATAAAAACATTTAATAATTGAATACATTTGCACACAGTACAGCCTTCGGTATAAAAATACAAAATAATCAATAAAACATAACTGGAACATTTTCGCTATTTTAATTTGCTGTTGGTTAAAACTGACTACGGCTCAACAGATCTTGACAGAATTTAACAGCTGTAAAAAACAGAGCGAATCTGTATTGCCTAAAATTTACCTTATTAGGAAGTAGTGTCATACAGTGTATCCTCGAGCCCTTATCATATTTACAAAAAAGCATAAAACCTATGTTGTGAATTCGTCACCACTTCAAGATAAGATGACATCCTGTTTCTGGTTGACAGAAAGGAACGTGAGGTTACCATGGGTCCATTGGACGCCCTCAGAGCCCTCCCTTCATCACAGAATTTAGCAAATAAAAAGTTAGGGTCTGATTTAGATCTTGGTGGAGGGAATAGCTCGATCTACGTAGGATATAATGGGACAGAAGACAGGATATCCTTCATGTTTGTGACAGAGTATTCCTTCCGCCAAGATCAGGCGCTTAATGTTTCCTTTACAAAGGTCCTGATAGACTCAGGATGCTCAAAGAGATCAGTTTTACCCTTGCTCCCGCACAGCTTTTTGATACAGCCTAGCCCTGGATGCGAAGGTGTGATCAACAGATAAGCAAGCAGTCATGAAGTACCACCCTATTAAAAGTGGCCTCTGGTTTGGTCCTTTTTGAATGTCACAGCAGGAGAGGACAAAGTCCAGTTGGCCAATTCCATATGAGAAATGTAAGTCGGACCGCAGTGCAGCACAGCCAGCAGCCTTCTTACAAAGGCATTTTCTGTCTGTTGCTAATTGCCAACATCACTATATCCCAAGAAACCCGCACCAGAACTGGCCACAGAAACACACTTGTTCCTGTACACATTACACATTTCCCTTATGGGTTTCATCCCTAGTTTTGATGCAAATCTGAAGAAAATGCTTCAGTGACCTTATCAAACTGCTGATTCCTAATATTTCTCTAATGCACCCACTTACCAACCCAATCAATTTAGATCCCCAGCTTTGCAAAGGTGCTTTGATAATCTCCGCTCTATAAACTGTATGAGAATGAGTTGTTTATAGCTCCAGGACCACAGGTCATAATAAACGTTTTACTTAGATAAGTTTTCAGGTCCAATTGATCCATAAAAAACATGAAGGTATCTAGGAATTTCTGGAGGCCATTGGCAATTTTCACCATCAGAACAGCGTCATTTGCATATAGCAGAACCAGAATCAGTTGGGCACCTATCCGTGGCATAACCTTAGTATCAGCAATTTAAGCCTTTCTAGGGGCCACATGTACAAAACATGTGAGAGGCCGCAAATGATCTGATTCACAGAATCGAGCCATTTGCCACAGCTAAAAAGCATTTTGTATGTACCAAGGCCAAATTGCACTTGGGTAACCTCTTACCAAATTGCAATTTGGCTTTGCGATTCGGTATTAGGAAGGGGAGTGCTTAGGACGTCCCTTCCTAATACAGTATTGTAGTGGTATGTATGAATGTTTTGCAACTGAAATGCGGTCGCAAAACATTTGCCTATTTGCAAATGGGAAGGGGTAGCCATGGAACCCGTCCATGTTCATGGTTGTACAGCACATCATTATGGTCATTAGTCCAAATACCTTGAAAAATGGGCTTCGAGGAAAACGGCAGCGAGTTGCCAAAAGCGCGTCTTAATCCGACGTCGGATTAAGACGCGCTTTCGTCAACTCGCTGCCGTTTTCCTCGAAGCCCATTTTTCAAGGTATTTGGACTAATGACCATAATGATGGGCTGTACAACCATGAATATTATATTGCCTTGAAAAAGCCCCAGGTGGCATCACCGTAGGGGGCGAAACACGTGTCGGCTGCCGCAACTGTCTTACATTCACTCAATTCTCTGGATATATTTATGCATCAATGACTGTTCCTCTTTGGCTCAACTTCTATCTACCATATTAGAATGGATTCATGAACTTATAAATAAATACTGTGCACACCAAAATTTTCTACGTGGGTTCTCATTCCTTTATACGGTTTGGATTCTTTTACGAAGGGGTTATGGTCCATACCCCTTAAATTTTTGAGTCCCCACACATAAAATGTATTTAAATTGGGCAATCGATCAGGATGGGAATCTTTGGACCTCTCACATATGATAAGAACGGTATTACAGAAGGGGCTGCAAATGCTTGGGATCACCCCAGAAACATATAGCGGCGGCGCGATTCTGAAGGGGCCTTCATAGGCCCCATGCTAACAACTGAAAAACGTTGCCTTTGCGCCCGTCCCATATTATGGATGTGGGGTAGAGGCTGAGAGGCTGTCAGGAGACCTACAGTTAGCTCACCCTCTGAGGCCAACCCCTACAAGAGGGGAGAAGGGTCTCATGGAGCCGTTAAGCACTCCTCTAATGGCCGGTGCACTAATTTCCAGCACCCGCATTCTGGGGGACCACTTCCCCCTTTTTAAGTGAAGGCCTTGCAGTGTGAAAGAAGAAACGGCTGCTTCAAACAGCAGCTCTGCCTTATACTAATGTGTTGCATCGGGGTAATTGCTAGTTCGCGGCGGCGTTAAGGCCAGTGTAATAGGGCAAACTGCCCAGGCCTGCACCAGGTGCACCTTTTGAAGGTCCACTGTGGCTTAGATCAGGGCAGTGCACCCTTTCTAAATTACAGCCCCTAGTGTCTGTTGTGGTCCAACACTATCAACCACAATTGCCGCCCCATTTTTGCCGTACCATGGTACATTTGTGTCCGTCCCCAGTATCTGCCATATCCTATGGAAAAATGTCAATACCAAAAAGGTATCTCTTTGTCTCCATCTTGCCAGAAGGGTTTGTGGAACCACCAGACGTGAGCTCTATGACTTCCACCTATTAATTTCCAGTGCCCTTCCCATAAGAATTCTCATTGCTGGAGCTGGGAATCTCACTCCTGTTATGTGGCATATATTGTTTAGAATTTCTTCCCTAAAGGCTTGACCCTGAGACAGTGCCATATTATATGCACCGCAAGTCCTTTCCCCTACACCCCCTCCCAGAAGTGTTGGGTTGTTTCTTAATAAAAGATAAGGGTGGGTGGAACTTGAAGAGTTTCACTCAGAAGAATTCTGCAGTTACAAAAAAACTCAGTAAGATTCAGTGGAGCTCTGTGAACTGGCGAAAATTGGCACATCGCATTGCGTAGATCACACTGATCTGTAGCACCCGGAGCTCCACACTGAAAAATCTGCACAAACGGCAGTGCCGGAGGGGGTTGCCACTCAAGTTGATTTTGCTTCAGCTGGAGTAGATTTTCTACTCGATTTGCGGGCTTCTGACCGTGACTGGTCACAGTCTCCAGAAACCATTCACAGTGAGAAAATCTCACCAGGTGCCCTCCCAGCTTCGGAAAATCACCCTAGGGAGCGTCAGTTCTCACTTGCGCTCGACAACTTACTGTTGTCAAGCCCTTTGGCTAGAACTCCACGTGTGACCAAAATTACACCAACTCCGAAGGCAAAGTGAAATTTATCACCCACAGTTCTTACATGCATCTGGTGCCACCAATTAAAATGTTTTGACTAACCTTCAGCCACATATATTAAGAACGCACAACTTCAGCCCTGTCCTTGTTCGAGAATGAGACACCCAAATCCATTTTCCACGAGTTCTGCAAACTTTTTGAAAGAGGAATGTCCACCAAGGGGCAGCATCCAACATACCCTTGATGTCAGGCATTTGTTAAATCATTTTGTCAAAATGCGCCTTCCCTCGTTGCCTCAGGTCTAATTGTGTGGTGTAGTCCACAGTGTCACCTCTACGCTTCCTCTAAGATGAAATCCCATCTAACTTGTGTAAAATATTTAGTAGAGTTCTTGCTAAAGAGATCCCCTAATTTCAGGCATTATTTCTTATGAATAGCACTCTATCCTGCGCTGGCAGGAAGTCTAAGTTACCAAAGGTTGGAGGGGGGTGGAAGGGATGGGGGGGGCAACAATCAAGATGGGGAGCTGGTCAATTCTTTCCGGATCGTAATTGCCCTGAGTAATGAACATCAATGACCTAGTAAACAAAGCTTTGGGGGGGTGGAGTTGCGGTCCATCTTCCATCTCAGAAGCCTCATAAAGAGATGATGATAAAGCAGCTTAGTGGATTATGCAGCAGCTGCTGTGATCTGTTGGTAACCTTGTGATCAAAGCTTTTTGATTCATTCATGAGACATCTCCACCTTTTATTTTTTTATGGTCCATATTGCTATTAATAAAATGGGTAACAAACAATGAGGCAAAAACCCTCTAACCCTTATGACCAGGGTAGTAAATGCAAATAGAATAATGGTCAATGCAAGGGGGAAGTAACCTAGACTTCCTCGGTAATCCTATGACTAAAGTAATTCTATGCGTACAAACAATGTGACATCAATAGAAATGTTATTCCAGACATAAAGTGTATATTTCTTTAAACATGTTATTCTAGACATAAAGTTCGCATTTGTCTGAATAGGTGCTCCACTCTATGAAACCTCTTTGGAGAACTCTACATGGTAATATATTTTCAGTGAACGTGATACAACTGAATGACCAGAGCAACGACTATTTTTAAGCAGAAAAAAATTAGGCCTGGATGAAGTGAACAGAGTCAGGCTTCATGGAATTCCACGGAGTTGAAAAAAAACCTCCGTGGAATTCCGCCAAGTCGGAGTTCTGTGCCCCAAGGAGTCCTCCTTAATACGCCAATCTAGGAAGCGCTACGCAGGGTTGGGCCATTCCAGCCAATCCGGTCTTCCTGGGGGTCCTCCATTCCTCATTGTCTGACGGTGACAATGAGTCCTCCTCTCCAGCGGCTGCCTCCCTCCTCTGCTCCGGTGCACTCTGCCGCCCAGTTATGGGCTGCACAGCGCATGCACAGACTATCTGCGCTTGCGTGTCCAGCCCAGATTGGGCAGCAGCGTGCTCCGAGTGGCGGGGCTAATGGAGTTATTTGGATAACTCTGTGCTCCAAGCAGAACACGGAGTTCCAAAAACCCCCGTTAGCTCCATAAGCGGAGCGGCGATCCCCGCACAGGACTAAAAAAAAAATTATTTTGCAATATTTCGTTTCGCTACATTACATAAGAAAGTTTGAACTTTCCAAAAGTGGCAGTATATATCAAGATTAAACAATATTCTGTGCCAAAAACATTATGACTATTTCTAAATATTTATAGAGATGTGTTTACTTTAGCACACCCTGCCACAAATAACTTGAAAAATGTTCAAAATAGAAACGTTATTGGAAGTATTTTTGAGAAGTTTTGCACAAAAACACAAGGGGTAAATTCACAAAATCATTTAGGAACTTGGGAAGTATTACCACAGTGGTATTTGAAGTACTCTTACTTGCATTTGTGAATCAGCCCCGAAACATCCAACATCTTATTAGTAAAGGTGCGAAGAAGGCGCATTCCTTTCTGTCTGTACTAACTGTATGTAAATATTCCTCGAGTATTCCAATTTAGAGGTTTTCAGGCAATTCACAAAGGTATGCAAAGTGCATGAAAGAGTACTACAAGAGTACTTCTTTACATATTTTCAGATGCCTTTTCGAATCTTCTCCATAAGGATGGGCTGGTAATAAAATAATTAATTATGAAGCACAAACAGGCCCCCTTCATCAAATGGCCTCTGCCACCGTCTTGCTTTCCCTTTACACCCTGGGGTAGCCGAGGAGAGGAATTGCTACCCGTGTACCTTGCAACCCCTGTGACTTTGCTAGACTGCTGTTGTCTGTTTAAAAATGATGCCGCCATCTGCATGTGTTTGTATGTTCTCCATCACTGCTTATTAACACGCATCAGCCTCAGTCACTGTATTTCAATAAAGCTTGTTTAAAATAGCTCACAATGGCTAATTATCAAGATGAGAGGGTAATTGAATGTTACATCATGTGATGTCATCAGGGATCAAAGCCCATCTGATGTCACTTCTCCAACCTCTAAGTAATGTGTGAAAAGATGCATTCTGCTATCTGATGATCCTACGTTTGCTTTTGCATGTATTTTAAACGCAGATCTGCAGGTACCAGAAAGCAAGCACAAAAACAAAACAATCGTTTGCAATGCAATGGGTCTCGTGTTTGTTCGAGTTAGAGCTATTAGCGTTGTAAACTCCTAAATGGACTTTTCTTGCCACATAAACTTATAATGAAAAGTAAAAGTTTCACATATGTGAGCCGACGGTCGCTATGAGCGTGAAGGAGACACAGAAAAGGAAACAGAAGTTCGCTCGCAGTGAAACATATCAGCAAAAGTGCAATTATCCATGTAACCTGCAAAAGTAGAATTATCCTTGTAACCAGCAAAAGTAGAATTATCCATGTAACAGGGCTGATGTCATGCAAAATGCTCGACTACTGCCCTGTGAGATCACACTGCATAGGAAATAAAAAGAAATAGTGCAGAAGCCATTCGGAAATCACGAAGCCTTGTATGTTTTTAGTAGTTTACCTGTGCTGTAGAGGAGGACTAAACACCGGAAAAGGCATGATGTATGAATGGCTTTCACTAATGAAATCCAGCAAATTTTTAAAGACAAGCATTCGAACCAACCAAACTGATGGGTGTGGTTAAAAGCCCACAGAGAGATTACAACAGGGGCCAGAGCGCTTGCACGCGCTTGACCCTAAAAATGAACAAAGCTTACTGAGCTTATCACACATGGTATAAGTCCACATGATGTCGTGGATAAGCAAGAGCAGCTCTTTATTATCACTGATGTTTACATTTTCTGTATGCTTTTCCCACGAAGACCAAATGCAGAACTCCTTAGCCAGCTCTTTATCCAATTTTGCTCAAAATAATGCAGTGATATCCCTGCCAATGGCAGACTCTCCTTTTCAACCATAATAAATTAGTGCCTGCTCTCAGTCTAAGAGTTCAGAGAAAGTCCCAAGGACTCAAAGAATGGTGTTTATTGTAAATAGTCTCTCAGTTGTGTCTTCTCCTGGTGGTGGGTCAGGATCCTACCTTCCCGCCACCAGGTGAGGCTCGTGAGGGCCCTGCGGGTCTTGACGTCAGCTATTCCTGCTATGGAACATTTTCTGACACATTTCAATGTTTGCTCCTCTTTTCATACCAGTCCATCATTTCATTCTCACATAGTAATGCATTCAGGTCCTTTCCTACGTCAAACATTGAAGATATCCTGTCATGGGGTGGAGACCAGCTTGTCCTATTGTTTCCCGATTCCTCCAGAGCACTAAAAGATGCTTATTGACTTTTATGAGCTTACGCTGTCTCGGCTGTAATTCCTGGCTTCCATGTTGCCCTCTTATGCCTTATGACGTCAACAGGGACTGGCTCTCTGCTTGAACTTGTGATCCTTCCCTGACCTGCCTGCTAAGTAATCCCTGTGCATCCACTAGCCTTTGTATTCACAACTGTCTGGGCCTACTTGTTGGTGTCCTCTAATGCCAATTTCTTGCTCCCGTGTGCTTTTCAGAGTTCTTAACTGGGGCCCTGGGCCAGAGCACGCTTTGCCCATGCCTTGAAACATCTCTGTAGGTGGTTCTTTTCCTGGGTACTACAGGGCTGCTTAAACCGTTCTGTTTCTAAATTCTTGTAATACTTTTACTTCTATGTTCACTGCTGTGTTACTTACTTGTATGCAGATTCCTGTTCTGAATTCTAGAATTCCGTATTCTTTCGCCATAAACCAGCCCTTCCTTAGTTTATTGCTTGCCTTTCCTAATTTCCTAAGTCAAACTTGCTAGCATAGTTATTAAAGTTTGGTCTTTCTGTTCTGTCTTTATCAAAATAGAGTCCTGCATCCCCTGGAGCAATGTTCCAGACTTCTGGTCCATTTCCTTGAGTTCCTTCATCCTCCCTTCTGTTTGTGGGACAATTACCTTAGCTTTCCTCATCCATAAGACTATTAAGTTATGTCGAAATAATTTGCAAATGTCTTATCGTGATCGCTTTTGTTTACAGATCAGATTCAAAGTTTATCATATTATCTCTTAGAAGACTCTATAGTTCTCCTGCTTTGTACTTTCCATTGCTTAGCTAGGTCCCTGAAGGTGTTTCTTGCATTTCTTCTCCATTGTATCACTAGGTTTGTGTAATGAATATGGTTAGTCCTAGCCTTTCACCCGAAGGTACATCCTAATTTCTGCCTTACCTTCTAAAGTCTTCAGCCCTAGTTCAGGCTTCCCTCTTGCTGCCTATACTACTCTCAGATGTATGATGCCCTCCTTCTTCCCGAAATCCCTTATCGATGTAAAGAGTAAAGAATTCTATTTCCATTCCCATCACGATCCCTGACATTCCTGCATCTACAACCTACTCCTGTCATTGTCTTTTTCTCTTTGCAAGACAATGAGCACCTCAAAGTTTTAATCAGAAATTATTCCCTGCTTTCAAGCTAGGTTTGCTCTTGAGGAAATTTTAGAAAAACAATGTTTCAATTAACTTTACTTTGAGGTGTAATGCAAAATAACACTTCACTTTCGAGTTCTGACTTTTAAATGTTAATTTCTATTACCTCCTGGGGACTTATAAATATGTAATTCCTCACCGCATATTTGATGATTCCGTGTTCCAAATATCCATGCCAAGAAGTTACAGTGAGGCCTGCAGGCACACAATGTTGAAACATTTACGTTTTTCTGAATGAAGAATCCTGAATACTTTTCTTTTTCCTTCTTATAAACACACTTATTGGCTGCAGCATCTGGATTGGTTAGCTGCCCTGTCAGTCATTAACTGATTTAACTAAGAGGAGTGAAACTAGGGATAGATCGTACCAGGCAAGCACCTATAGCTGCTGCAATGCAAAAGACCTGACAGAGTGAGTTTTGAAATTGTGCAAGCCCTATCAATCACTTCCTTCATCTATACAATAAATAAGGCACACAAAAGAACCATTCAAAAAATAGGTGTACTAGTGGCTTTTCCATTGGTTGTTCAACTTTCAGGCCGAGTGGAGTCTCTGGGATTTTGTGGTGTCTGCCTGCTGTTTGGAGCCTATAGGCCAGATTTACCAGACCCTAGCGCCTCTTAGAGCCACACTAGCATCATTTTTTTATGCTAATGTGGAATTAAGGAGGCCATTCTCCTTCGCCATATTTACAAGCATAATGTATGCAAAGGGGGCATTCTGGCGCAGGGAGGCCCGTAAAAATGGTGGAGTGAAATTTATAAGATTCCACTGCGCCACTTTTTGCGTCATTGTTAACGCCTGCTGAGAGCAGGCGTTAAAATGACGTGCCCATTACTTTGAATGAGCCTCCCTTTACTTTGCAGGATTAGCACCACAATTTATGGCACTGATCCTGCAAAGTACCACAACAGCATCATAAACTATGATGCTATTGTCCTAATGTGCGGCATGGTGCGCTATGTTGTAAATAAGGCACACAAATGGTGTCTATAGGTGCTGATAGGGGGCGCAAGAAAAGTGCTGCATCACAACTGATGCGCCACTTTCTTGTAAATCTGGCCCCATGTGTCTGGTGACCTACACACCGGCCTGTTGGCTCTGTGATCCTGGAGGCAGCACAGCCTGAACCTACAAGAGTCCTGAAGACAAGGTTGGTGTACTCTTAACCCTGAACCTCACACAAGTTACAAAGACTTCTGGATTTACTTTCTAAATCTGTAATCATTTGCCAGAAGGTACAAGTTCACTCAAACCAGCTATGAATATTTTGAAACTTAGCTTAAGGTGCATATCATTAAAGCACTGCTGCGTGGTAACACATCATTTGAAGAAATGTTATAGAAGTTCATATAACCAACTGAAAACTGGAACAATCCATCAGTACCCATCCAGAAAAGAAATGATGGGCCAGTTGATGTACTTTTTCACAGTCACAAACATCTCTTAATCCAAGTTTGCAACCACAAAGAAAGATTTGTTTGCTATGTATCAAACTAATTTAGAGCTGCCATTTTACCAACTCCTAAATTGTGATTGTGCTTGGATAGTGATTCAGTATTTGAAATGGGCATGTTTTAGATATTGCTTCTAAAGACCACCTCTGTCCCCTTTATATTGCTAGTTTGCACCTGTAATTATGGTCACAAACAATTGAATTCCCCAACTTGGAGTGATAACTCATCCGCAAAAGGGAAGGGATCCACTTTGCACTCAGCCCCATAAAAAAAGTGTATTCGTTCAATTCTGGTTGCAAAAATACCAGTCACAGACTGAGTTCTACTTTTGCAACTTGTACAACGATACACGTGGCCCGATGTCCAGGGACTGATCAAGTGCCTCCTCCCTCTAGGAGTAAATCAAAGCCCACAAAGACCTTCCAGTGACAGTTTGTGAACCCATCATCCAAACCTGAGTGTGGAGCCCTGCTCAACTTTAAGCCATGAGCAGCATTCACTTTGCCTGTCCAAGCTACAGGGTATCCATAAGAAAAGAACCAACTGCAGGAACTCTCCATCAAATAGCAACACAAATTCTTGACCTTTCATGCTGTGAATAAATCAGATAAAGAAAACTAAGAGGAGAAACCCATAAACTCAGTTGAGGCCTAGGTGAATTGTAGTAGCATACAACGTCTCAATATGTAATAACAACACAATTTATCCCCAAAAATATAAATTGAAAAGAAAAAATTCGAAGTACGGATGATAAATCAGATGCACACGAGTCACAAACCTGTGTTAGCTGTCTGGTGATTTACTGTTTTATGCACTAAAAACATGAATAAAGAACAGTTATACCATCCTAATTTTGAAACGTTTTCTATGATTATTGGTTTCCATGGATACAGATACAGACATGGTTGTCAATCATGGGTACTAAGTGGAAGCCATTACTTGCCCTGTGATGTCCCCTGGCAGTCCTCTGCCTACACCTGGTCTCCTGGGCCATGAAGGGTGCAGTAGGGCCACAATGTAAATGGTTCTGAAATCGAATTTTCCTCCTGTAACTCCACCTCTTCCACTTTGCATCGCCCATCCTTAGCAAATGTCAACTGTTCTGCGCCTCAGTGTGAGGCAACAAGATGATATCATCAAGGCCGGACGGCCGGACTGTGCATCGGGTGTTTCCCCGGGAGGCTGGAAGGGTGGGGGCTGCTTTGGTTACTAGGGGGGCGGTTTTGTAGCAGTGCAGCGGTTTTAAAAGCACTGCAGAGGTCCCTGTATATTCAAAAGTATTTATTCAACTATAAAAGTGCCAAGATAACTCTGGTGATTAATGTACCTGCTGCCTACCAGTATGGATGACGTGAATCCTACACCTTCTAGTCCCCTTTGACTTATGTAACATTTTCTAAACACTGATTTACACATGCATGATTCACTGTCTATGTGTGTGATGCAAATTGCTGCAAAACCCTATGATGGTAAGAGAGGTGCAATAAAACAAATGAAATACATGTGGGAGAGGGGCTATGGAGAGATGAGAGGCCCTGTTAGAGGGTGATGGTGAGGGAATCAGTGAAACGCCCTAATCAAGATTGACATATCCTGGTGCACTCTAAGGTCATCATTTACTATGCTTTAAAAACTAATACAACTGAATACATAATGAAAAATGTGCTATAGAGTGCACCGTTTTTGCCACTTTTTACTAAATGTTCTTTGGAGGGGGAACCCCAAGTACAGTTGTAGTAGTCAGACTTGCTCGCTATGCACCCTCTGGGCGATAGTCTGACAAAATTTGCCAGGGCTGCTTTTGGGTTCCATGTCCGGCCCTGGATATCATAAGGGGTCAAAGGGCATGTGATGTCACTTTTACTACCCCTATTACTTGGTGGATAGACTTTTATGGGCAGAAATGTCTACTTCCACTCACTCAGTAATGGTTACAAAGAACAAAACAGAAAGAATGAACAAAGTGGAAATAAAATCTCAAACTAACTTCAAATGAATCAAACCAAATTGAAAACATAAAACCTAGTCAGAGTAGTAAGTTGAAGCTTCCAGGAGACAGGGGAAATCTCATGGGCAAGTCATTTACTTTGCTAAAAAAGATTTGAGTTCATATTCTACGCTGTCAGTCGCCTTAGATGTGTGATCTGGGGCTCATCATGTTGTGTTCTTGCCCTTCAGTTCCCTAATGTATCAAAAATAGAAGCATTTAAAATGAGCAGTCAGCAGTCAGTAAAAACAAATGATCAACTGGAACTAGAACAGGAAGTGGTGCAAAGCAGGCCATGTCAGCAGATTGTCTCTTTACTGCTGCTCGGGGACCCTTCCTTTCAATCAGCCTCTAAAACTCCATCTGAATTGGGAGCACTCCTGCAGCTGATCTCCACCACTTTGGCACCTTCTGCATCCTTCCCATGCTCTGACAAAGCTAATGGCCCTGCCTTTGGAGTGAAAAACATGTTCGGCTGCTGAGCACTTTGTATTTCATTTGGAGAAAGCTGTAAGGTGTAAAGAGGTTATTTTCAAAAGGCCACATTGGTGAAGAGACACCCTTGTAATACTGAAAGAAGAGGACAGGTGTAAATTAAAACCCATTACCAAAGAGAATAAAAATATTCAGCTACAGACCCCTGGAGATGTTTGAACTTTTTTAAAGTATAACTTTCAGTTTTGAAATACAGATGATGTTTGATAGAGGATTTAACATAATACAGAGTCTGCAAGGTAAACAATGCACTTTTCTCAAGCTAAGCGACAGACTGAACAGTTCCCATATTCAAACAAGCATTTGCAATGCAACGGGTCTCGCGTTTGCTCATGTTAGAGCTGATCGCGTTGTAAACTCCTAACTCGACTTTTCATCTATCGGCAAAAGTGCTTTTATGTACGTAACCTGAAAAAGTGAAATTAACTGTGTAAAGTGCTCGACTTTTGCCAAGCGAAATCGCGCTAGGAAAATAGAAAAGTAGTCCACGATCCGACAGAAAACAGCGAGCCTCGCATGTTTTCTGTACTTGGTCGATGCGCTCGGGGAGGGCTAGCCACCGGAAAAGGCATGACGTATGCATGCCTTCCACTAATGAAAGCAAGCAGATTTTACTAGGAAAGCCCACGAACCAATGAAACACACTGACGTGACGTCGACAGGACTCCGAGCCCTTTTCTAGTAACTAAAGCGTCTCGCTGCAATACGCATGCGCGAGCACATGCAACGCTGGCTCGACCCTAAAAAAGAGCAGAAAGGCTGCTGCTGGCATTGCCAATACATGTATATATCACATCAGCATTTCTTTGGCTCAGGCAGCCACGGCTTCTTTATTGAAGTTTATGAGGATTGATTCATTGAACTCTTCAAAGGGACGCGCTAGAAACTCGCATGCAGCTAATGAAAACTTTCTCAAATTGTGGCCCGTGCTTTTGGCAGTTAAACCAGCAGGCTGCTTGCCCTCCCTCCGGTACCAAGCTGTATTATCTGCCAACAATGTACTTCCGGGCTGGTGAATGGCGAACTCTGAGAACATGGCGTCCGTGTCAGAGCAGGAGCCTGCAGCAGGCCACCGAGGCCGTGAACGCACGCGCCAAAGGATGCCATCAACCAGAAAGCAATGGGTTTCAGAAGATAAACAGGCCTTGAAACCGAGCAGCACGGTGCCCTCAAAGATGGCGATCGCTGGCACTGCTTGCAAAGATCTGCCAACGGAACCAAAACAAATCCTAGAACGAGTTTAGGTCAGCACTTTTTGGCACTGGCTATGTTCCAGAATATCGTAGTTATAGAAACATATTCTGACGTTAACATCGTGGCCTGGGTATCTTTCACTAAAGTATCTCATTGAGTGTTAAGTTTTCTAATGTTAACTCCTGCTGGTTGATGCTTTGTCAAGGTATTTAAAAACAGAGGGGCATATTTACAAGAAAGTGGTGCATCATAGATGATGCTCCAGTTTTATTGCGCCCCGCCCTTACCGGTACCTAACGACACCATGGTTGCGCTGGATTTTCAATACTGCGCACCATGGTGGTCGTTAGCACAATAGTGTCAACATTTTTTATGCTATTGTGGCGCTTTACTACACTAGCATCAACAATTTTTACGCTAGTGCAGCAAAACACCATGAAGGCCTATTGAATATAATGGGTGCGTCATTTTAACGCCTGCTCTGAGCATGCGTTAAAAATGATTCTAAAAATGGCGCAGTGAAATATTGTAAAATTCACTGTGCCATTTGTTGGCCCTCCCTGCGCCTGAACACCCCCCTTGCATACATTACGCCTGACGCAGGCATAATGTGGCACAAGGGGTCCCACGGTGGCACTTTGTAAACATAACGCAGCAGAAAAATCACCTTAGCGTTAAAAAAAATGACGCTATGGCAGCACTAAGGTGGCGCAAAGGGCTTGTAAATATGCCCCATAACATTTATGTTAGACAATATTCCGACTATGATATTTTTGTACCAGACCGTGACAGACAGACAGAGTTCCAAAAAATAATAAGTGTTAATGAAATAAGGCGTACATACTGAGAGCAAATATAAAAAAAATATATACATGCAAAGCAAGTTTAGATATGGCTTACCAGAAGCCCTCAAAGCTTTTTGCCCTTTGAATTTGTGCTCAGATGGAGGAACATAACATTAAGGTTGTTATTTACTAAGGTTGTTTTCAGGCACTTGTGCCACAAAACATCTCATAACATTGCATCGATTTACCTACCATTATACAAACCTGTTGTGCAGCACCATGTGAGCTCTCGCACAGCCCTTACTAATATAACAATTAAGTGTGTTTGTAAAGAAATTAAAGGCTGACCCCCATGGCGTATCTTGGCGCTGAATAATAGATGTTTACTGTTAACCGACCGCATAGTGTTCATTAAAATACTGGGGTCCAAAAACCCTCAATATATGTTGTTGACTGCTGTTTAAATCTAATCTTTTTCCATCCTAAAGCATTGAAGAGTATTTCATAGGATGCCTTTCCTGCACAGGTACCAAGCAGTGATCGATTAGGTAGCAAAGAATGGTACCTTGAAAATTCAGATACCTATTAAAGGCCCATATTTATACTTGTTTAGCGCCGCATTTGCGCCGCTTTTTGACGTAAAAACAGCGCAAATTTACAAAATATATTTGTATTTTGCGAGTTTGCGCCGCTTTTACGTCACAAAATGACGCACATGCAGCGCTAAACAAGTATAAATATGGGCCAAAGTGTCTACCGATAGTCCAAAATGTGTATGCTTCAATAATGCAACACAAAAAGATGATGGACAGAATGCTGAACATTGTTAAACATTGACCCCAGTCACACATCTGGGTTGAATCCATCTTTTTTTCGCTCACCACGCCACGCCAACCCAGCCATATGCAAATCAGTCTTGATGCTGCTCTCCATGGGAACAGCCCAGCCCAAGCTGCCAGGCTTCAATAATCACCAACAAGCACAAGTAAGAGTCTATCTCAACCATGCTTTGGATACACATGGCAACATGGATCAAATCCAAGCCACTTTGCCTAGGATACCCCGGCTAATACATCCCTGGCCCATTCTTCTTGAAGGCCGCATTGAAATGTTAACATCCCGGGATGGACCCTCATATCAGATTTCTTGACTCTTAGGTAGATGGAGGCCGCGTAGCAGATCCTTCACCATCTGGCTCCTTCCCTCTGGAACCAGAGCCCATGGGAGTTTCAGAGTCTGCTTCATTATCACAAGCTGCACAAAGCCTTGAGGACCTGGCACTTCTAGACCTCATCCTCTATCATGACATATAGTTCTAAAAAGTCCACTTATAGTGTACGTGCACTCTACAAAAGCCCTATGTTATAACATAATTGTTTACTTGTTTGGTTCTGTTTCTCCAGAACATCAGATACTACCTTAATTGTCTACAGGTTTCCACAAAGATTTATTTAAACAAAGTTTTATTTACTGAACATTTTGCTGTCCAAGGGCCTCATTGCGAGGTACCCTTTAACTTTGTGGTCCGGTACCGGGGACGGAGTATTTCAGCCAGTATCTCCCTTCAGTTAAAAGGGATCACAAGTTAACCTTCCTGGAATGGGGAATAACAAACAGCACCAGGAATTACTGGGCCTTTTGCACAGGTTTTGTGTGATTCTGAGGAGAGTAACTCCCCCATTTAGCACCAGCCTACACTGAGAAGGTGATAAGCGGAACCTGGGGCTACAGAGGTTTGCCGTGCAAGGGGGTTTGCGTCGGAAGGGCGGTGGGGGCTGCAGGGGTTACTATAGCATGCTCTCCCATTTGCTCAGGGTCGGGGTTTGGTGGGGACCACCCTCAGCATCTACTCTCTGCCAGCCCCAAAACCCCAATGGTTTTACTGGGTCTAAGAAAACTGGGCCACTCAGAATTTACCAGAGCAGTTTTCCCACATGATACCACTCTGGCCACCTCGTAATAAGGCTCTAAGGGCCTGAATTAGAAATCAGGAGGTCGGTTACTCTGTCACAACAATGATGGATAGCCCATCCCCCGAAATCTAAATCCCATAGCGTATATTGGGATTTAGATTTCAGCGCACAAGATGGAATAACCCATCTGCTGGGTTCTAAATCAGGAGCTAAATGTCTGCCACACTCATTTGCAGTTTGCCTTTGAGTCTGGTTTTAAATATGTTGTCCTGCCAATACTGCCACTCATGCTTGTGTGCTCTTATGCACGAATAGAGGATTTCTTTGTCTGGGTTCTCCTCTTATTGCATCAGACAATGCTCCACATCCTCTGGTATAATGGCAGCTGTGTCAGATGGCGTCTTCTGTTTGCATTGCAATTCTTTTCTGGTTGCAGGGGCTTGTGTCTTCAGTGGTAGTGATTAAGTTGCCATATTCAGGTGTTTTTCATTTTGTTTGCTCTCTAAATGAACTTTGCTTATCTTGTATCACAGACATTTTGGTTTTATTTCCCTTCTATGTTCCCATCTCACCCAATGCTCATAGCATGTTGCTCTCAACACTGTTTAGTCTAATGTGTTTGTGTATAACGTCTGTCATCACACATATAGCTTTCTTTTTGCTGTTTGCCATTTCTCAGTTGAGTCAGCCGGTATGCTTTCGTGGTGTTTGTATACAAGTCAAAATCTGTCTTGTTAGTTCAGTGTGCCCAAAAACTTTCTGAAATGACTTTTCACAGTCAAATGTCTGTTATTAGCTTATGTAGCTGCTTTATATAAAGTACACAAATGTCCAGCAATATCAACCAGTTGTTCCAGAAGTCAGTACCATTCTAATCAAATGGTAGGTCGAAACTAAAGTTCCAAACCAAAAGCTTAGAGTGGGACAAAGTCAAACACCAAGGCAACCCACGAACGCATGCCATCAGCCTTCGTGAAACTGGAGTTTGTCATGATTGTTTCTTCTGCAGGGAAACCTATGCACCTATGTGCCTGTGGAATGAAACCGTGACCTGTAAAGACATGGGCAGCATTCCAGAATCCCCTGATGATTTTTCTGTGCTCTCTACTACTTCTGATCTCCACTGATGAAAGGCTAAACCCCAAAACAAGTGTCTAGCGATAACAGCACTACGTGCACCAACGTTGGTGAAAAACTACAGCAATTTTGAAGTAAGTGTACTGCATTTAGTAGGATGCAATGGGGTGCACTGTGCTGGGGTGAGAGGCAGTGTGCTCCCCCACCCCTTGAGGCCTGCAGTGGATGTGCAAGGCTATCAGTTTCAAGGAAAGGGATAGCTAGGAACATGTGAGAAATTTGATTAGAGAGGAATGCAAAATCTGAGAGGGAGGCATGGATATATGTGGGACCTGACATCCTTGGCGTGGTTTTCCCCCAACCTTTTGCCTTCCGTCGTCCTGTTTTTGCTGAGTTTCGTTTTACTAGCTTTAGGTCTCTGGGCACTTTACCACTGCTAATCAGTGCTAAAGTGATTGTGCTCTCATGGTAACATTGGCTTACCCCCAACTGGCACATTAAAGTTACTTGTAAGCCCTTGTAAAATGGTAATACATCTAACAAGGACCTTTAAATGAAATGCTACTAGGGGGGCTGTAGCACTGATTGTGACACCAACTTAAGTAGCCTCTAAAACATCTGTCAGGCCTGCCATTGCAGCCTGTGGGTGCAGTTTTGAAATGCCAATTCGACATGGCAAAGGAAACCTTTTGCCAGACCTAAACCTTCTTTTTTAATACATAGAAGTCACCACTAGGGTAGGGGATTAAGCAGCCCATATGGCAGGGTGAATGCATTAAAAAGTTTGATATGTACTTTTCAGTTTTGCACGTCCTGTTAATGAAAACCTCTTATATTTGTTTTTCACTACTGCAAGGCCTACCTCTCCAGTAGAATAGGATTGGATTATCTTACTATGTTTAATAAGTACTAACGTTCAATCGGGAGCAAGAAGGAATGTTCAGTTTGGTGTCTAAAGAATTGTAATTAAAAACACTTTTTAATGGTAAAGTTGGGTTTTAGGTGACAATTCTGAAAATGCTACTTTTAGAAAGTTGGCATTTTCTTGTCTTAACCATTTGATACTTGCATCCTGGTTTGCATGACTAGATATAGATGGTAGTTGGTCTTTGTGTATTGAGCCCAGACAGTGAGAAAAAGCAGAATGGGTGTTGGCAGGGTGGGCATTCTCTGACTTAATGAGGGGGAGGAGCTGTCACCACATTTTCACATCACAAAGGTTCTGCCTGAGCACACTTATGGAGGGTTTGACACTAGTCTATTGTGACCACAGACAAACTGGGGTCAGGGCAGGGAGGCAGGACATTCCAAGCACCTCTGGAGGTGGAAATCTCCAGAACCTTCGCCTGCTTCAAAGTGGGCACGAGGTATAAATAATGGACTCTCAGACACAACTCTTCAGTACACCTTTGGACATGTGGCAGACTCAGTAGGACTGCTGTGCTGTTCTGCAAGACGGACTCTGCTGTCCACTGCCAGAGTGAATAGTCTGGACCTCCCTTTGAACCCAGGACCACCGGAGTGACTCTTAGGGCAAGTTGGCTGGCCTCCTTATTAAAGATTCAGGGACAGAAAAGTCTCTGTCTGTTTTGAGTTCGACCCCCCAAGTGGTCCCACCCCAGTACTGGAATCTTGGAATTGGGCCTAAAGATACTCTGCTGGTCTAGCTGTGGAATTGTTGTCAGAACTGATGCAGCCAATGCATCTCTTCGCAGCTCCACTTCGGAACTGACGCAGTGCAATGCATTTCCTCGCAACTGCACTTGGAACCGCCGATGCACAATGCTTCCTTGATGCAGACCTTCACAGCGCAAGCGCCTTGCTAATGACATCCTCGATGATGATGCAGGACTCCACATCCCAGCCCCGCCGCTT
This sequence comes from Pleurodeles waltl, assembly GCF_031143425.1. NCBI lineage: Eukaryota > Metazoa > Chordata > Amphibia > Caudata > Salamandridae > Pleurodeles > Pleurodeles waltl. The sequence goes on along the minus strand of NC_090447.1, from coordinate 82,350,725 downwards.
CTTCGGAATCATTGGTGCATGATGCATCTTTGACACAAGACTTCACATCACAAGCCCCTTGTCAGTGGCATTCTTGATGATGCAGGTCTCCACATTGCAGCCTCGCAACTCCTTGGGACCACTGCTGCATGACACATCCTTGACACAGTATCTCGCAACACTCTGAAACCAGGATCTACAGTACTTTATTCAACAGGCCTAACTTGGTCCCTGCATCCAGCCAACACTCCATCATGATAGGCCTGAACTTATGACTTTGTCCGGGTCCGGGGTGAGCAAATAACCACCGTTGGTGCTTTGTGCTTCTAGGCACTATTTTCACTTAAAAACTTGAAGTTGCATAATTCTGGTTCTACTGATTGAATTTGTGTCATTTTGATCTCAAACAATGTATTAAGTTTTACTTTATTTTTCTAATTTAGTGTGGGATATTTCTTGTTATGTGTTTTTTGCTGTTTGAAGTGCTGCATAAATACTTTACACATTGCTCTAAGTTAAGCCTGACTGCTTCATGCAAAGCTACTAGAGAGTAAAGTACAGGTTAATTTGGGGTTTTCTTGTGTTTCACCCTGACAGAGATTCTGGTTGCTGTTTGAGCCTCAACCTAACCCAGTTTTCTTCAAAAAGGAAGGTAGGATTTTTGCTCAGCCCAGACGACAGAGAAGATGAGGGGAGAATTGGCGTAATATCAATAAAAGTCCATCTGAGGAAAGAGGTGTAGCAGAATGGTTCCTTGATATTCCTGTATATTAATTAAACAGACAAAGGGTATAAACAATACGAGATACTTGAAATGGGAAGATTATGGCCTTTGCTTGGCACCCGAATTTTGGGTGTTATAGACAAATAGCAAATATAGTGAGAAACAGAGGAGAGAAACTGAAGGTGCAGGATGGTTCCAATTATTTTATAGGCAAATTAAAAGGACTTGATAGAGCATCGGTAATATTTGGAATGTCTGTAAGAAATTGGATCCTTGATGAAAGGACAATGGAGTTGATGTATGAAAGGGTTTTTCCCATTCTGTCTCTATGGGGAAGGCCATTAATACATATGGTCAATATCTTGAATAAAATCCACCCACAGCCCTTTGTACTTCTGTGCTCCGAGAACGTATGAAGAGAGCAGCAAAGAATAGACAACTTTATAAAGTCAGTTTGTCTGAACTGGCACATGGTGGAGTGCTTTACACCCCATCCGGTGACAAATACAACCCATTCACTAGCACCAGACACATACCATCCAAAGGGTTTTAGACCATTTATGACATAAAGTGACCACCTGCCGTACATTATAAGGGCATTGCTAGGCTCTGAGGAGTTTTGTGACCATATGAGGAACAAGGCAAAAGGGCAAGATCCTTTTTATGGTCATGGAATTTCGTGGTGACTTGCAATATTCCTATAACATACTGCAGGGGGTACTTTACTCCTATGAGACATGGTCACAACATCACCCTTCCCAGAGACCATTTAAATCCATGCCGTGTTGCTCTTTCATATGTATAGATAGGATGTTTGCAACGTGAAAAATAAAAGTAGTTGATAATTTGTTGCAAGAAGGTATTAGAATGAGTGGAAACATGCAGCAAGATTCCATCTCACCTGTAAAGCCCTACAGCATGCAAAATAAACGTTGCCATTAGTATATCCTTTCTGCTGGGCACTGTTCTTGTATAAAAAGAGATCAGAAGAAAAAAGGCAGTGCTCATTTCGATTGTTTAAGTTGCAACTACAATTAGTCTCTGTGGCTTGCCTTTCACTATGGTGGCAGGCAGTGCTTAATTTGTAAATAAAAACGTGTCGGTGCTCAAAGCCCTCCTCTTAAACATGCGGCTGCTGCAATGAAATGTGCGAGCATGGAATACTGAGGCAGGATAATCCTGAAGCCATCTCGGGCCTCTTCAATTCATTTACTGTCACTCCCTGCCCCTTCAGCTCACTCTTGCAGCTTTCTGCTTTCTCCCATTTTGACACTTTTTCATTTTTCTCTTCCTCCATCTTTCCCATATGTGTTTTTTGCTCGCAGCAAATGTTTGAGGCAGAAGAATAAGCGCCGGCCCTCAAAAATAAGTGCCGGTGCTTAGCACCGGAAACAACAAGCACAAATTAAGCACTGGTTGCAGGTATCATGACACCACAATTCATCTGTAATAAGTTATTACAGTTGAGCAGCTACATCATTTTTTGTATTACAGGTGACAAGAGATTACACAATTCAACTGTAGTAAGGACATTAGAGATGGGCTTTTATGCAAGGATTGCAGACTCCCGTTTTTGTAATATATGTACATTGTCATGGTTCTGACATGGTATGGTACATTGTGTCCTTTAAAGAACACACAGGAAGCAACAGACGAAAGAGGATTCCAGGTTCTATGTTTTAAAAAAGCACAAACAGTACCCCAAGGATGGCTCCTATCCAGATTGGCTCAGCTGTGACAGTGTTGAAAATGAATGCCCAGCACGTATACATTGACAGTACTCATAACCTACAGGCCTTGTATGGTAGAAACTGACAGTGGATTCCAGAGAAATGGAAGTCAGGCAAAATGCAATAGTTTATGATTCTGACCTAAAAAGCCTTCACTATGTATCTGCATTGTGTATCTTCCAAATTATGCTATGACAGCTTTGACTCGTGGTATTCCACAGCAGAGAAGTGGTCCCCTTGCAAATGTGCAGTACGTTTTGTAATATTAATAGGTCAGTGGCTTGTTAACTTTACAATGTAGTGTGCTCATGTGTAAACTCTACAACTATGTAACGGCTCATAGGACGCAAACCTAGAATCCTCGTACCCAGTTTCATCACATGGAGACTATGAAAACCACTACTATGGCCAATAGCAAGCCCTTTCTTTATTCCACATTCCATAGCGCCTAGTTGCAAAAGCAATGACTGATGTGCTCTATGCAAGTACCAATAACTTAGCTAAAATGATGCTGAATCTCAGTCACAGTGAACACATGAGCTCAGGGTCAGGATCTATGGCTCGCCATGTTGCTCTGATCTGCAAACATGGTGAAAACCTCAGCAAAGGCTTGGTTCTTCAGGCTTAGTTGGATGTCTAACAAGAACACCCAACTACGGAACTCCCCTTTGCCCCATGCCAACCCAAAAACTATATAACAAACAAGCAAGAACATGGCTTTTTGCAATAAGCAAGGAATAAACAAAAATGGCCTCAGCTGAACTCTTTCACATTGAGGCCGATCACCTATCAGAAGGGAGTATTCCCAATGGCCTCATCTAAATCCATTAAAACTGAGGCTGACTGTCAATAAGAAGGGATTATTTCTAGCGACTTATCTAAACGCATGCACAATGGTGCTGTTGGCCTAAGAAAAGGGGAGGTACATAAAGGCCTTATCTTAACCCATTAACATTGGTGCCATCCACCAATCAGAGGGGAGTACTCCCAAAGGCCTCATTGGTGCCATCCACCTATCAGAAGGGAGTATTCGCAAAGGCCTCATCTAAACCCATGCACATTGGTACAATCCACCTATTAGAAGGGAGTATTCTTAATGACCTCATCTAAACCCAAGCACATTGGTACCATCCACTTATCACAAGGGAGTATTCCCAAAGGCCTCGTCTAAACCTATGCACATCAGTCCCATCCACCTATCAGAAGGGAGTATTCTTAATGGCCTCATCTAAACCCAAGCACATTGGTACCATCCACCTATCAGAGGGGAGTATTCCCAAAGGCCTCATCTAAACCCATGCACATCGGTACCATCCACCTATCAGAAGGGAGTTTTCTTTATGGCCTCATCTGAACCCAAGCACATTGGTGACATCCACCTATCAGAAGGGAGTATTCTTAATGGCCTCATCTAAACCCATGCACATCAGTCCCATCCACCTATCAGAAGGGAGTATTCTTAATGGCCTCATCTAAACCCATGCACATCGGAACCATCCACCTATCAGAAGGGAGTATTCTTAATGGCCTCATCTAAACCCATGCACATCGGTACCATCCACCTATCAGAAGGGAGTTTTCTTTATGGCCTCATCTGAACCCAAGCACATTGGTGACATCCACCTATCAGAAGGGAGTATTCTTAATGGCCTCATCTAAACCCAAGCACATTGGTACCATCCACCGATCACAAGGGAGTATTCCCAAAGGCCTCATCTAAACCCATGCACATCAGTCCCATCCACCTATCAGAAGGGAGTATTCTTAATGGCCTCATCTAAACCCATGCACATCGGTACCATCCACCTATCAGAAGGGAGTATTCCCAATGGCTTCCCCCGAACTCATGCACAGTGAGGAAGTCCACCTAAGAAAAAGAGGTATTCCCAGTGGTAAATCCAGAGGGAACACTGGACCTTTTCTGAGTTAACAAAGCCATTCCACACAGCTGACTCATAAATGGGCTGAAAGAACCAAAATCAAATGGCAACTGGATTCTCTTAGATTTACCCAGACACGGAATACCTTACAGAGCACACTAGAAAGGCAGTTTGTAAATACTAATATACAGGGAGTGCAGAATTATTAGGCAAATGAGTATTTTGACCACATCATCCTCTTTATGCATGTTGTCTTACTCCAAGCTGTATAGGCTCGAAAGCCTACTACCAATTAAGCATATTAGGGGATGTGCATCTCTGTAATGAGAAGGGGTGTGGTCTAATGACATCAACACCCTATATCAGGTGTGCATAATTATTAGGCAACTTCCTTTCCTTTGGCAAAATGGGTCAAAAGAAGGACTTGACAGGCTCAGAAAAGTCAAAAATAGTGAGATATCTTGCAGAGGGATGCAGCACTTTTAAAATTGCAAAGCTTCTGAAGCGTGATCATCGAACAATCAAGCGTTTCATTCAAAATAGTCAACAGGGTCGCAAGAAGCGTGTGGAAAAACCAAGGCGCAAAATAACTGCCCATGAACTGAGAAAAGTCAAGCGTGCAGCTGCCACGATGCCACTTGCCACCAGTTTGGCCATATTTCTGAGCTGCAACATCACTGGAGTGCCCAAAAGCACAAGGTGTGCAATACTCAGAGACATGGCCAAGGTAAGAAAGGCTGAAAGACGACCACCACTGAACAAGACACACAAGCTGAAACGTCAAGACTGGGCCAAGAAATATCTCAAGACTGATTTTTCTAAGGTTTTATGGACTGATGAAATGAGAGTGAGTCTTGATGGGCCAGATGGATGGGCCCGTGGCTGGATTGGTAAAGGGCAGAGAGCTCCAGTCCGACTCAGACGCCCGCAAGGTGGAGGTGGAGTACTGGTTTGGGCTGGTATCATCAAAGATGAGCTTGTGGGGCCTTTTCGGGTTGAGGATGGAGTCAAGCTCAACTCCCAGTCCTACTGCCAGTTCCTGGAAGACACCTTCTTCAAGCAGTGGTACAGGAAGAAGTCTGCTTCCTTCAAGAAAAACATGATTTTCATGCAGGACAATGCTCCATCACACGCGTCCAAGTACTCCACAGCGTCGCTGGCAAGAAAGGGTATAAAAGAAGGAAATCTAATGACATGGCCTCCTTGTTCACCTGATCTGAACCCCATTGAGAACCTGTGGTCCATCATCAAATGTGAGATTTACAAGGAGGGAAAACAGTACACCACTCTGAACAGTGTCTTGGAGGCTGTGGTTGCTGCTGCACGCAATGTTGATGGTGAACAGATCAAAACACTGACAGAATCCATGGATGTCAGGCTTTTGAGTGTCCTTGCAAAGAAAGGTGGCTATATTGGTCACTGATTTGTTTTTGTTTTGTTTTTGAATGTCAGAAATGTATATTTGTGAATGTTGAGATGTTATATTGGTTTCACTGGTAATAATAAATAATTGAAATGGGTATATATTTGTTTTTTGTTAAGTTGCCTAATAATTATGCACACCTGATATAGGGTGTTGATGTCATTAGACCACACCCCTTCTCATTACAGAGATGCACATCACCTAATATGCTTAATTGGTAGTAGGCTTTCGAGCCTATACAGCTTGGAGTAAGACAACATGCATAAAGAGGATGATGTGGTCAAAATACTAATTTGCCTAATAATTCTGCACTCCCTGTACAAGGATCAGCAGCAGATCTGAAGCAACCATTTAGTTCATGAAAAAGTTCTAAATGAGCAGATTTTAATGGCAATAAAAAAAAATTAATTAAGGATCAGGGGCCGTGTGATGAGAGGGTGATGGAAACGGAGGACCAGATGGAATGAGAAAAAGAAAAGTGGAGCCTGAGAAAGAGCCTGGGGAAGAATGTCCTTCAGCTTTTTGTTTTTTTGCAGAAAACATCATTTCAGGTATCTTAGATACTTCAGAAAACACAAGCCCTATCAGTTCGTAAAAAAGACTCCCATGGTTGAAGCACTACTGAGAATCGTGTGTAAAATAGGATACACGGGTTAAAAGCAGGGTTAGCTCAGCCGTTTATCATTCAAGGGTTGATAACAATGAGCACCATTGACCCGAACAGTAATTTATTTGGGCACCAGAAGATAATTCGGGTTGTGCTGTGTAAACGGTTGATATTTACTGGCATTCTGAGGGCCAGGCTCTGCTTTGCTGGCTCAATCAGACGACATAAGATCACCAATAATGACTCTTGTTTGCAAACCTATGCCCCGTGAAAGTTTAATACAGGTGCTTGAAACAGAGGGCGATAGTTCACTGGTTTTCCTCCTGGGGAGGACGCTTGGGTGGTGGGGAAGTGCTCAAAGCCTTTGACAACACCTAACCACCGGTTAAAAGCTGTTCATTTCCTGCGTCGTCTCTTTATGTGGCCTTTCCTTAAGATGGTACCCATAAATGTGAGATGGGCATTTAACACAAGGTAACGCACTCAAGAAAGGGAAATCACTTTTAAATATCACACGAGCTGCGCAAAGTCACCGAGTCCCTCTGTTATGTTTGAATTATTTAATCCACAGAGGATGTGTAGGCAGGGCTTAATTTGAGCCATTGGTTTCCGGTGCGGGGGGCCGGCACTTATTTTTGAGGGCCGGCATTTATTTTTCTGCCTCATGCATTTACTGCGAGCAAAAGACACATATGGGAAATATGGAGGAAGAGAAAAACGAAAAAGCGTCACAATGGGAGAAAGTAGAAAGATGTAAGAGTGAGCTGAAGGGGCAGGGAGTGACTGTAAATGGATTAAAGAAGCCCAAAATGGCTTCAGGATTACGCTGCCTCGGTATTCCGTTGCGTGTCAGAGGAGAGCTTTTGGCACCGGCACGTTTTTATTTACAAATTAAGCACTGTGTGTAGGTTAGTTTATACACATATGTTAAGAAATGAGATTCCTAAGACTTTAGTTCCACTGAAATAATGTTTTATTTTTTCCTTGTGACTAATGATGACAGAGAAATGTTAATATTATTATTGGACAAAAAACAGCTGGGAGATCACCGCGTGACAGTAATATACAATTGTGTCTCTTAAATGTTCATTTTTTAGGTGAAATCCACGTTCTGTTTAATGTAACATTAAGGGAAAGTAAAAAAAGACAAGGGGCCTTAGTAAGCTTTGGCAAAGGCAATAGGTTTCGTCTTTGTCTTTTTTTTCTATATAACTGGCTTGCGAATATTTGAAAAATGTATAATAATGTTTGTTTTAGTGAATTAAAAACAAACATTATTATAACACTTTTCTAATATTTGTAAGCCAGCAACATAGAAAAAATGACAAAGGTGAAACATATTGGCACACAGAAAAGACGGAAAAAGGCAGCAGAACACAGAGGAAGACAGAAGACAGCAGAAGACAGAAGACTAAAGATGGAAGAAGAGGGAAGATGGAAGAAGAGAGAAGGCATGAGAAGACGGGAGAAAAGAGAAGACGTGAGAACAGTGCAGAAAAAAAAGAAGATGGATGGCAACAAAGAAAGAAGACATCAGTGAAGTAAGAAGACGGCATGAAGGAACAAAAAAGAAGATCGTAAAGAAGAAAGAAGACGTCAGCGAAGAAGGAAGACGTCAGCGAAGAAAGAAGACGGCAAGCAGCCAGCGGGAAGAACACTGGCCGGTATCCAATAGGACGTGACCGGAAGGAGTAATAGGTCCACAAGCAATTTGATGGCAAGATCGGCGAAGAAGACGATGACAGGAAACGATGTAAAGACAAGGGGCTGGCCAATCCAAAGTAGATAAAGCAGAGCGACCTTGGAGTAAGCTAATGGTAAAGTAAGTAAGGGGCTGGTTTCAAGCCCCTTTTAATTTTTTTACTACCAAAAGATTTCACACGTGCAGGTGAAACCTAAAAAGTGGTGGCTAAAACAGAAGAAGTGAAGAGTGCACGTTTTTAGGAATAAATGTCGACTTAATGCAGTGGGATTTCCTGGAACACCAGAAGTTTTTCCCCGTACTGCATTTTCACTTAAAAAAAGGCCGCGAAATGTACCTAGCATCAGTGCTTAATTTGTAAATAAAAACGTGCGGTGCCCAAAGCCTTCCTCTTAAACATGCAACTGCTGCAACTACTGAGGGGGCGTAATCCTGAAGCCATCTCCGGCCTCTTCAATCCATTTACAGCCACTCCCTGCCCCTTCAGCTCACTCTTGCAGCTTTCTACTTTCACCCTTTGTGACACTTTTTCGTTTTTCTCTTCCTCCATCTTTCCCAGATGTGTCTCTTGCTCCCAGTAAATGCTTGAGGCAGAAGAATAAGCCCCACCCCTCAAAAATAAATGCCGGTGCTCTGCACCGGAAACAACAAGCACAAAATAATCACAGCCTAGCATACGCGAGGATATGCCTACTCGCAAACGATCACGTTTGCTTCCGTTAATATTTGACGTTTTCTGAACATCGCAAGACACGAATAAAAAGTAGAAAAATTTCAGTGATATCAGTTATGTAGATTGTGGGAGAAGGGTGTTTCCTGCTGCCTGCCAATGCCCATTGTGCCAGCTAACCTCGGTTCTATCCCGTTATCCCTCCCTGACACAATGTGTGATTGTGAGCACATCATGTTTATTTTCCAGTTCTTCAATATCCCTCAAACCTACCACTGGTTCCGAGTGACCCAATACATTCTACATCAATGTAGACCTTCCCATGCTCCTATTGTAAACTCATATGTGCTTGCAGCTTTTTGTCTCTCTGCCTTTCCTTTGCCATCAAATTTATTACCAGAAAAGAGATAGGAATGTCTCATGTTTTGCACTGCATTCTTCAAGGCCTCTGTAATTTATTCTAATATACTGTATGCTGTGCAGATTAAAGTATTAGAGGGGTTGAGACAGGAGTTAATCAGCAATGCAATATTACAATTTAAGAGTGTGGGATAATTGGATTTAATTCTCCTTTAAGCAGCGCAGTGGCAATTCCCTTAAATGAGCAGCATCCCTCACAATTCTACAAGGTACCAGCACTTCGTATGTCCCAGGCTGCTATTACACTACACTTGAGCTTAGCTTTCAGCCTTTTTTCAGATGACTTTGTGCTTTGGCTTGGATCATAGCCATGTCAGGTGGGATGCTCGTCCAGTCAGCGCCTACAAAAACAAGCATTTGCAATGCAATGGGTCTCACATTTGCTCGAGTTAGAGCTATTAGCATTGTAAACTCATAACCAAACTTTCTTGCTATGTAAATTGAAAATGTAAAGTAATAAAGTTTCACATAAGCGAGCCAATTCAAAGCGCCACGGCCGCCATGAGCATGAAGGAGACACACAAAAGGAAAAGGAAGTTTGCTCACAGTCAAACGTGTCGGCAAAAGTGCAATTAGCCATGTAACAGGGTCCATGCCCAAGGCGGTAACTAAACCGCCCCAAGGAAGGACAAACATAAAGCATTTACCAATGACAACAAAGGATTTTTGAAGGGCAAGCCGACGATCGAGCGATAGTGATGGGCGTGAGGTGGGCGTGGTAAAAAGCCCAAATAGATAACAACACGTCGGATAAACAGCGCTTGCGCACTGCTATGTTTGACCTAAGAATAACAAAGCACCCAAAAGCCTATCTAGTAAACTGTCACTTAACAGGGGACTGCTGGACTGCATGATCACAATGAACTGTGAACCTGAAGAAGTAAAAATGACTTTGCATAGTCGGGTTCCAGGGTGAATTAGACAATAAAGGCACCAGACGCATCCTCATGTACAGTACATAATTATATAATAACTTGCATGTATGCAGTATTTATGTGGCGTTAATCGTGCCGAAAGGCAGTAGACCCTAGCTCTTGCTACCTCTGTGGTTTCTAAGAGATGCGTACTATTAGCTCCCAACTTTAATGATACTCAGTTTACCACCCTCAGAATGACAGAAGGCTGAATGTTTGAGTTGGTATTCAAACTCACGACGTTCAGATCACTGCCGATGTCAGTGGCAAGTAATAACTTACCGAGCCACCATATACGCTCAATGATCAGGGCCACTGAAATTATGCAATTATGTGGCTGCAGCATTTTCCCATAACTATAGGTTTGCCACATTTGCTACATAATCCATCATTTGCTGCATAATCTCCAGATTTTAACAAAACAACATTTTGTTTCCACCTCAAATGGTTCAAAAGTTACTAAAAACCCAGTGACTCATTTTTGTGGAGTGCAAGGCCCTTTGCAAACGTTGACTGGTCATCTTTCTGTTCCTTATTACTATATCTATGTGCTAAACTGGTACTAACAAGGTGCAACCAACGTCCTGACACTGTTAACAAGTGTAAAAATTACGAAAAATAATTAACATTATCACAAAATGTGCTGCATTACGCCGCATAATTTGTCTTTTCCTACCGCATAATTTACTCAATCCAGCCACAAAATTTGGTCCTTCCCTACTGCATAATTCCAGTGGCCCTGTGTTGGACTTTTGCTTATGCAGGGTCATCCCCAGACTTTTTTGCCTCCTGCCTCCTATATTTTTCTGACATGTTGCTGTTGGCTTTTCAACTCTGAGCACTTTACCACTGCTAATCAGTGCTAAAGTGCATATGCTCTCCTGTTTAAATTGTATGTAAGTGGTTTATCCATGATTGGCATATTTGATTTACTAGTAAGTCCCTAGTAAGGTGCACTAGAGGTGCCAGGGCCTGTAAATCAAATGCTACTAGTGGGCCTGCAGCACTGGTTGTGCCCCCCACATAAGTAGCTCTGTAATCATGTCTCAGACCTGCCACTGCAGTGTCTGTATGTGTATTTTTACACTGTAAATTCGACTTGGCAAGTGTACCCACTTGCCAGGCCTAAACCTTCCCTTTCCTTACATGTAAGGCACCCCTAAGGTAGGCCCTAGGTAGCCCCAAGGGCAGGGTGCAGTGTATGGATAAGGTAGGACATATAGTAATGTGGTTTATATGTCCTGACAGTGAAATACTGCCAATTTCGTTTTCACTGTTGCAAGGTCTGTCTCTCTCATAGGATAATATGGGGGCTACCTTTAAATATGATTAAAGTGTAGATTCCCCTAGAGAGTAGATGGACATGTGGAGTTTGGGATCCCTGAACTCACAATTTGAAAATACATCTTTTAGTAAAGTTGATTTTAAGATTGTGAGTTTGGAAATGCCACTTTTAGAAAGTGAGCATTTTCTTGCTTAAACCATTCTGTGACTCTGCCTTGTTTGTGGATTCCCTGTCTGGGTCAGTTTGACAGTTGGGTTGTTTTTCACCTCACACCAGACAGTGACACAAAGGGAGCTGGGGTGTAATCTGCATTTCCTGATTAGCCATCTCTGCTAGGAGGGAGGGGTGGAGTGGTCACTCTCATCTGAAAGGACTGTGCCTGCCTCTGACAATGCTGTCTCCAACCCCCTGGTGTGTGTCTGAGGCCTTGCCTGGGCAAGGCAGGATTTCACAAGAAGGTGTGAGTCCCCTTTGAAGGAAGGTGACTTCAAAGACTAAAATGGGTATAAGAAGGGCACCCAAACTTACAAACTTTAGAAACACTTCTGGAATCAAGGGGAACCTCTGCCTGGAGAAGAGCTGATCGCTGAGGAACAAGTGCTGCCCTGCCTGTGACTGTGCTTTGTGGAGCTTTCCTGCAGTGCTGCTTCTGCCAGAGTAAGAGGGCAAAGACTGGACTTTGTGTGCCTTCCATCTTGAAGAAGAAATCTCCAAGGGCTTGATGTAGAGCTTGCCTCCTGTTATTGAAGTCTCAGGGATAGCAAAGACTTCTTCCTGCCAGCACCTGGAGTCTCTGGAGAGACCCCTACTCTGCTCTGTGGTGCCCTTCCAGTTCCTGGGACCCTGAAAGGAGAGGCTGGCAGCCTAAGGACAAAAATACACGCACCGAGCACCGTGCGGAGAAAAGATCGACGCAAATCCGATCGCGGCTGAGAAAACGACGCGACGCCGGTTCCGCAGCTGAGAAACGACGCCGCAGGAAACGCGACCGAAAAACCGACGCCCGGAGCAGGAGAAACGACGCGCAGCATCGCTGACGGAGGCTGAGAGATCGCACCCTGCGCCGCGGGACTTTCGGATCGTCGTGTGGCTGGCTTTTTCAACGCGCACCGCCGTGCCGAGTTGTTTTCGACGCACACAGCCGTGCAGGGTTACTTTCGACGCACACCGCCCGTGCGGGGTTATTTTTGACGCAAACCAGGTACATTTTCACGCTAGCAGCGCTAGTGTGGTGTTACAACTACCTAAAGACTCTTTTTATTTTAAACCTTTAAAAAATCATAACTTGACTTGTGTATGTTGGATTTTTGTCGTTTTGGTCTTGTTTTGTCTAGATAAATATTTCCTATTTTTCTAAACTGGTGTTGTGTCATTTTGTAGTGTTTTCATTAAGTTACTGTGTGTGTTGGTACAAATACTTTACGCCCAGCACTCTGAGGTTAAGCCTACTGCTCTGCCAAGCTACCAAGGGGGTAAGCAGGGGTTAGCTGAGGGTGATTCTCTTTTATCCTAACTAGAGTGAGGGTCCTTGCTTGAACAGGGGGTAACCTGACTGTCAACCAAAGACCCCATTTCTAACATTGGTGACCAGCGGTCGGGATTGGACTTGTATTTGTACTTGACATACAGTAATTAAGTGTACACTACTGTTTTGATCTCAGACCACTACGTGACCACATACTACTTGTTTGGTGATCTTTTGATTTTTCTCTTAAGGACTCTTTTTGTTCTACTTCCATGATTTTGCTGATCCCTTGACTGATTCTTTTTACTTCATTGGGAACTTATTTTCTGCCTTTGGAACTTTGCACTTGTGACCATCATGTCTCAATCTGGAGATGCAACAGCTGGAGCTGTGTTTGAAATGGAGAAACTGAAGGAGTACTCAGTTGCTCAATTGAAACAGTTCCTTAAAGATCTTGACTGTCCCACTAAGAGCTCCACCAGGGAGGGGGAGCTGCAAAAGGCACAGAGGGCCGGGGTGACAATCAAGAAGGCTGGACGGCACACAGAGGAGGAGAATGTGGGTGGGGAAGTGCAGAGGATACACAGTGGTGTAGTGGAAGAACCTGTTACGCCTGGGGGGAGGGTCCCCAGGAGGGATGGCAGGGTGTCACCCAAGGGTCTGACTCCTGAAGAGTTACAGGACAGACAGGCAGAAAGGGTTCGCCGGTTGGAGGCAGAAAAGTTGAGGATGCAAAGGGAGTATGACAAGTGGGAAGAGTTGGAAGAAAGGAGGAGGAACTTAGAGATTAAAAAAATGATTTATGCTTACGAGCTTAAATTGAAAGAGCTGGAAGTCATGAGGGCTGAGTCCAGCTGGAATGGTGGCAGCAACAATTGTATATCCAGTGATGCTGCAGAAGTGCACATGCCCAGAGAGGTGGTGCCCTACTTGAAGGAGGGAGTTAACACACGCCAGGAGGTTCAGGGGTATGAGGTAGCTCCAGTGATGCACAGGGTCCCTGAGGTGGATTGGGGAACTGGCATGGGGAGTCATATTCCTACTGGTGGGAGGGACACTCTACTGACTCTAGGTGAGAGTGACAGGGAGAGGGGTTCCCCCCAGGTAGAAGTCCTGGTTATGGAGTGTGAAGACATCCCAGAAGAGTGTGGGTTGAGTGTCAGGGACAGTCAGGTACTGTCTCACCAGTCTCAGGAGGGTGATGTGGGGTGCTTTGTCAAAGCAGAGTCACTGGATGGTTGGGTGAAGGGTACTTTGGTTAATTCATGTGAGGGGCTGAGTGATGTAATTGCTGGAGAGCATATGTCTAGTCCTTATTTTCCAGAGCTATGCCAACACCAGGTGGAGTGTGAGTTCTCTGACCCCAGGGAGCTTACAATGGAGGCAGACTTCTGGGTGAGTACCAGAGAGTCTGAAGAGGCATTTGGGGGTGCTCCTGAGAGGAGTGGTCTAGGTAGTTCCCAACCAGGTGAGGTAGGGAAGGATTGTAGTGTCCCAGGTAGGTCCCAGTGTAGGGGGATGGGTGAGGGACCCCATGTCCAGTCTCAGAGGAGAGGGAATGGGGATGGGTTGAGGCCCAAGGTGCCTGAGATCCGGTCCCAGGTCCTGGAGGGTTCCCTGCGGGAACACCAGGAGGGGAGCCTAGCCTGGACCATAGGGCCATCTGTTGAGGGAGACCCCACAGTGTCAGGAGAACTTGGGGGGGCGGCTGTAGCCAGCGTCCCACCAGTTCTGGTGTCTGGCAGTACCACTCCTAGTGAGGGGGTGCAGAAGTCCAGACAGAGGGTTGAGAGGGGGTTGCGGACCCCAGTGGAGAACCTGGAGGGTCAGGGGTCAGCTCTGAGAGCAGAGCCCCCCATGAATGACCTTGGTGAGACCATTTCTGGGCTGGGGGGAATCCAGACTCTGTCACATGGGCAGAGGTCAGGAGACCTGCGCCAGCCAGACTCTTGTGTGGCCCTTCGGGACAGTGTGTCCCTTGAGGGGGGTAAGTGTGCCCCCCTGGAAGTCCTGGTGTGCCAGGCAATGGTTCAACCGCAGGGTGGTGACTCTGGGTTGAATGATCAGGTTCAGGGGGTAAACTCTGACCTGATGGGGGGTAAGTGTGCTCCCAAGGAAGTCCTGGTGTGCCAGGCAGTGGTTCAACCGCAGGGTGGTGACCCTGGGTTGGATGACCAGGTTCAGAGGGTAAGCTCTGACCTGGTAGGGGGTAGGTATGCCCCCCAAGAAGTCCTGGTTTGCCAGGCAGTGATCCAGTCTGTGGGTACAGGCCCTGGATTGGGAGGCCAGGTTAAGGGTGTCCCCCCTGACCTGGAGGAAGGGGCTACTGCTAACAGTGCCCCTACCATGTTGTCTTCTGGGGGGGCCACTCCTAGTTGGGTGGTTCAGGACCCCAGAAGAGAGGGCAGGGGGAGGGAAGCCTCACCCCTGGCCCTGGTCCAACCTGAAGGTACAGACCCCAGGTTGGAGGATCAGTTGCAGGTTAACATCCCTGCACTGATGGAAGAATTGTGCAGGACTGCTTCTACAAGCACCCTGACAGTTTTTGACTCTGGGGGTGCCGCTTCTGTAGGGAGGTTACAGAGCCCCAGAGGGGAGGACCAGGGTCAGGTTGTCATCCCTGACCTGGTGGAAGAGAGAGTGGTCAAAGGGTGCCAGGCACCTGGGGCTACCACCCCCCACTCTCCACAGTCACAGTGGTTAGAGAGGCCTGAGGTCGGGCTCTCATCCCTGACAGTTGTCTGGGGCCACTGTGGCTTGCTGTCCTGGTGGACAGAGTTGCCCCTGGGGGGGGGAGGACGAGAGTCACACCCCGGGGGTGGAGTGGGCAACACCACTGTGTTGGCCCTGGTGGTACTATCTGCCCATTGCAATACATCTGTGAGCAAAGTAAAGTTAGGTGTTGCACAGATGGTGTCTGTAGATGTGGAGAAGGGTTCCCCATGGGTTAGCTTAGTGGGCCCTGAGAGTATGGACAGAGGGATCCAACTGGAGTCAGGAAGGCGTAGAACTGGAACATGCCCCTGCTGTTGTGGGCCTGGGTCCCTGTTCTATCGCCCCAATCAGGGAAGTACATCAAGGTATTGATTGTCCTCCCCTGGCTTTAGGCTGGTAGGGGGTCGTGTTGGACTTTTGCTTATGCAGGGTCATCCCCAGACTTTTTTGCCTCCTGCCTCCTATATTTTTCTGACATGTTGCTGTTGGCTTTTCAACTCTGAGCACTTTACCACTGCTAATCAGTGCTAAAGTGCATATGCTCTCCTGTTTAAATTGTATGTAAGTGGTTTATCCATGATTGGCATATTTGATTTACTAGTAAGTCCCTAGTAAGGTGCACTAGAGGTGCCAGGGCCTGTAAATCAAATGCTACTAGTGGGCCTGCAGCACTGGTTGTGCCCCCCACATAAGTAGCTCTGTAATCATGTCTCAGACCTGCCACTGCAGTGTCTGTATGTGTATTTTTACACTGTAAATTCGACTTGGCAAGTGTACCCACTTGCCAGGCCTAAACCTTCCCTTTCCTTACATGTAAGGCACCCCTAAGGTAGGCCCTAGGTAGCCCCAAGGGCAGGGTGCAGTGTATGGATAAGGTAGGACATATAGTAATGTGGTTTATATGTCCTGACAGTGAAATACTGCCAATTTCGTTTTCACTGTTGCAAGGTCTGTCTCTCTCATAGGATAATATGGGGGCTACCTTTAAATATGATTAAAGTGTAGATTCCCCTAGAGAGTAGATGGACATGTGGAGTTTGGGATCCCTGAACTCACAATTTGAAAATACATCTTTTAGTAAAGTTGATTTTAAGATTGTGAGTTTGGAAATGCCACTTTTAGAAAGTGAGCATTTTCTTGCTTAAACCATTCTGTGACTCTGCCTTGTTTGTGGATTCCCTGTCTGGGTCAGTTTGACAGTTGGGTTGTTTTTCACCTCACACCAGACAATGACACAAAGGGAGCTGGGGTGTAATCTGCATTTCCTGATTAGCCATCTCTGCTAGGAGGGAGGGGTGGAGTGGTCACTCTCATCTGAAAGGACTGTGCCTGCCTCTGACAATGCTGTCTCCAACCCCCTGGTGTGTGTCTGAGGCCTTGCCTGGGCAAGGCAGGATTTCACAAGAAGGTGTGAGTCCCCTTTGAAGGAAGGTGACTTCAAAGACTAAAATGGGTATAAGAAGGGCACCCAAACTTACAAACTTTAGAAACACTTCTGGAATCAAGGGGAACCTCTGCCTGGAGAAGAGCTGATCGCTGAGGAACAAGTGCTGCCCTGCCTGTGACTGTGCTTTGTGGAGCTTTCCTGCAGTGCTGCTTCTGCCAGAGTAAGAGGGCAAAGACTGGACTTTGTGTGCCTTCCATCTTGAAGAAGAAATCTCCAAGGGCTTGATGTAGAGCTTGCCTCCTGTTATTGAAGTCTCAGGGATAGCAAAGACTTCTTCCTGCCAGCACCTGGAGTCTCTGGAGAGACCCCTACTCTGCTCTGTGGTGCCCTTCCAGTTCCTGGGACCCTGAAAGGAGAGGCTGGCAGCCTAAGGACAAAAATACACGCACCGAGCACCGTGCGGAGAAAAGATCGACGCAAATCCGATCGCGGCTGAGAAAACGACGCGACGCCGGTTCCGCAGCTGAGAAACGACGCCGCAGGAAACGCGACCGAAAAACCGACGCCCGGAGCAGGAGAAACGACGCGCAGCATCGCTGACGGAGGCTGAGAGATCGCACCCTGCGCCGCGGGACTTTCGGATCATCGTGTGGCTGGCTTTTTCAACGCGCACCGCCGTGCCGAGTTGTTTTCGACACACACAGCCGTGCAGGGTTACTTTCGACGCACACCGCCCGTGCAGGGTTATTTTTGACGCAAACCAGGTACATTTTCACGCTAGCAGCGCTAGTGTGGTGTTACAACTACCTAAAGACTCTTTTTATTTTAAACCTTTAAAAAATCATAACTTGACTTGTGTATGTTGGATTTTTGTCGTTTTGGTCTTGTTTTGTCTAGATAAATATTTCCTATTTTTCTAAACTGGTGTTGTGTCATTTTGTAGTGTTTTCATTAAGTTACTGTGTGTGTTGGTACAAATACTTTACGCCCAGCACTCTGAGGTTAAGCCTACTGCTCTGCCAAGCTACCAAGGGGGTAAGCAGGGGTTAGCTGAGGGTGATTCTCTTTTATCCTAACTAGAGTGAGGGTCCTTGCTTGAACAGGGGGTAACCTGACTGTCAACCAAAGACCCCATTTCTAACACCCTGTCTATGGTGTACGATGTCAGCAGCAGAGGAGGAACCCTCCTCTGTGAGCTGATTCGGCCTAAATTTGACTCGCTAGCCACAGTGCGAGTCGTTACTGTGCCCCCCACACTGACAAGAAAAGGATTGTTTATTGCCTCACTTTAATGCGGGAATATCTTTTAACACGTGCCACATAATGAATCAAATCCACATTACTGACTCTTAAGAAATGCATATGTGAGGAGTATGTTCGGTTTATAATGAATTTAAATAATTGTATTATTTCATAGAAGGCTAGGTATAATCAAAATGATTCGGGAAACAAGAAATAGGGCGCCCTCTCACTTTTATTAAAACAACAATAAATGGCCTTATCCATGTATTTAGCTCATTTCCTCTGAACCTACATTGATGACAAGTATGTGGAGATATGTCGTTCTCTCAGACTTTCTACCTGTCAGGGGTGTATCCGCGGGACACATCTGATGGGGGTGCCCAGAAATCTAATTAATCCAGACAAGTCCTGCTTAGGTTACACCTGTTCCATTACATCAGTAGGTTCCATTCTGCAAACACAAACTGGGGCAGAGAATATTAGGACTCAGTAATGTTCCCATGGAAACACCCTGTATTCATTTTAGGGTGTATAGGTCCTGAGGAAGCTGTCCACAATTCTTGGCAGCGAAACATGTTGACACCACTTTGAGCACACATCTAAACATGTGCGTTGTTTTAATAAGTGCTAGACAACTCTACCATTAATGAAAAACAGGGTTTTTAAAGACACGTTGTTGCACTTTTTTGAGGACTCACCAGGTGCCAGTGAACTATTGGTCCACTGACGTTAAGCTAGACCAGTGAAAACACACTTTCAACAGCTGGGAGAATGCAACAGGGCCACCTGGTGAAGACACAGTCGAGAATGACATCATATAGGGCCATATGTATGAACACATTTTCCCATAGACACAGAATGGGTAAAACCCTTTGATACATCTGGCCAATAGTTTCTGAGCTCAATATAGCTGGGCCCACCATGGAAAGAGAGTCTACAGCTGATGGAGATTGCAGGGCGGACTACAGGTGCAGTTGTGTCTGTTGTTAGTAAAGTTTTATACACAATGACTGTGCTGAATCTGTTCTCCTTTCCGGAATGAGAAGAGTACACATATATCGAGGGACCACTGTGACTTGACTAACGCTCGGCATCATGATACATCCTGTGGGTCAGAGATGTATAACAGTCCAGGGAGTTGGAGTGTTGCTCTCTTTGAATTGTAACCCAACCTTGTAACTAGCTGAGACACCAAGCCCTGCAGGCATACGTTTGGACTGCATTGAATGTATCCAGGCTGCACCCCTTATATTTTCCCCTCACTGAAATAACTGTGTACTAATTGTAAACATCTTAACTTTTTTTTTGAAAAAGTTGAAATAAAAAGATTCAAGCAAAAAAAGAAAAGAAAAGAGTGCCTGCACAAATGTTGAGAAGCCCAGGACACGGCATGTGCCCATTACCCACCCAGGTATAGTGCCTCCTCTGTGCACCATATGAATTGGGACTTCTCATACTTTTAATAGCCATGATTTAGGTATGAATTTTTTTTTTTTTTTATCTGGTCATCTAAAAGACATCCCTCCACTTACTGGTCATTATCCTAGGTATAAATGATTTAAGGCAATCTCTGCATTATGCCAGAATGGTCTCATGTTGTACTCTCCTTATATAAACCTACGTTCACCTGCACTTTGGTGTGCACCTAGGGGTGTGAAAACGAATATAGATCCAGAGGAATATATTCTTGGGAGTCTGAATTCAAAGAATCTCCCTCCACCCTGCAATCCTATTTATCACATTTTATATACAGCCCCCGATTTTCCATTTTCAGCATAAAGTCAGCCAAGTGCAGATGGAAAAACGCGCGAGGTGTTTACTTATGTATGAAAGGCAATGGAAGTGCAAGCCTTCTGGTTGTAGATTACACCGCTAAGCAGAATTCTAAAAATGTCAAGTTGCATTCCTGAAGCTCACCCATGAACCACATGTGCATTCAAATGTGGAAAATCTGCTCAGCTCTGCATGGACAGGCCGTGCCATTAAAGAATGGCTGAAATATGCAGATGTTATAAAAAACAGAAATGAAAAATTCAGACAGAAAGTCTGCGAGCAATTGAATGCATTAACAACGTGATTACTTATACAACTCACTCTAAAGATGGAGCACACCTAGGGGGAAAGCTACTAAAATATAGCAAATGGAAAAAAGCTGGACATTCTTTTCCAGTGGAGCACCCAACAGACTGAATACAGCCATAGGCGAGCGTCCTTTTTAGATAGACAGGCAGTCAGCCAGCCAGACAGACGGACGGACAAATAGATAGATAGATAGATAGATAGATAGATAGATAGATAGATAGATAGATAGATAGATAGATAGATAGATAGATAGATAGATAGATAGATAGATAGATAGATAGATAGATTATCCTGTAGGTTCATGGGCTATCAGGTGTGAGGTCATCACACGTGATTGTGCTCAGGTTTTGGGTGCTCCATTTTGGGAAACCCCTCATCACTACCTTTTGTGGACAATAAAACATGAAACAAAGACAAACGGCCTGACTTAGATTTCGGTGGATTAGCTTGTCAGCTGAAATATAAATCCCATTATATCCTGTAGATGTATATTTTGGGCCATCCGCTGAAATATAAATCCCTTTATGTCCTATGGGATTTTTATTTCGGCGGACGGGCTATCCATCACCGTTGTTTACATCAGGCCAAAGTCTTGAAACAAAGATACACCAACAGTGAGAATCACTTTGGCAGGTTTCTGGACCTTGACATTCCTTACAACATGACTACACTTGGTTCCAGATTTCCCACTCACCACAGAGTGCTAGATGAGTCCTGAGATCCAGGACTGGTGTTGCAATGTGCCAGAAATGAGGCCACACAACCTGGAAAGTCCACAAGGAGCTGCTGGAGAGGTTGTGGGACTACCTTGATACCAAAGCCTACCTGTCCCGTCAGTAGCAGAAGATACCCCTGCAGGAGAAGCCTGCCTACGGATGCCCAGCCACTGTCCCAGAACGGAAGGGGCAGCCCAAAAAGTGTGGGTTACCATGGGAGCAGTGCGAGAGCCAACCTCAGTGCTATACTGGGCCCCTAGATCACTACTTAAACCATAGCCAGTCTGCCAACTAGAAAGAAGGAGGGAGTGTGGCCACATCCAGGACATCAAAAGTCTGCTCCCAACCCCTGACATCTTGTGTAGACTCTGCCAGTCAGACAAGGACCGTCTTTACAAAGAATAACCAGCACTGGAAGATTGACTCCTCACTTATTTGAGATGAAGGCTTTTGCTTTGGGCCTGTTCCACAGACTAAGCCTACTGCAGCGCACTCTGGCTACTGTGGTCTGCATCGAGCTCTGTAATAATGATGGAGAAAGGAGGACCATTGCACATGCACAGAAAGGGCCGTGCGCTCTAGACGTTGCTGCTGCTGCTTTTCTCAGGTAACCCCCAAATCCTTGCAATTGTGCTTCCGAGACATTAGGACTCTCTGGCCTTTGGAGAAAGCTATGGTGTGGGTTGTCAGTGGCTGCATCATTCAATAAATGGTCTATGGTCTACTGACACTGAGGTCTGCCCATGGTCGACACAGTAGGCCTTCACCCACGAAAATAGTCAAAGCATGATACACTATTGCCTATTGTTCAAGTAGTACCTGTTAGAAAACCCTGTGCCCACATACATAGTTCCTTGTGCGGCATTTTGTTTTAGTACAATAACACACTTCTCCTTCATAAAAGACAAGCACTGGATTGGACAATCACTACAGAAAGCTATTTGGCAACATTTCAGCTTTGAATCTCTGCCCTGCGTACTAGCTCCTTGAGAACTGCTCACCCCAGAACCTAGCGGACAAGTGCTAAAAGTGTGTATTTGGTGTTCAGTGTACAGTGCCATAGTAGGTCAGGTCCCAGACAGTGTTAAAAGGCCACAATCACCACGGATGTGGCGCAATAACCCTTGATTTCAGTATGGGTCCCAAACAAGTTCTGACAGTGTGAGACACATGTTGGGCTGGTCAAGAGTAGATGTCTTGTGTGAACTGTAACTTAGGGGATTAGGAGAGAAGGAGGGAGGAAAGACCATATGGGGGAGAGATTGAGGTGTTGTTAAATGCATCCTGGATTCTCAATTAGTCAGTGAAGATAGTTATATCTATGCTCACAATATATTGGGCCAGTCAAAGTTCCCCAGCCTCTCCACGGCCCTTCTGCCTGCTGCTGACAGCTCCGCCCGCATTCCTGAGCCTGACTGTGGCAGCTCCGCCCGCATGCCTGAGTCTGATTGTGACAGCTCTGCCCACATTCCTGGGCATGATTGTGACTGCTCTGCCCGCATCCCTGAGCCTGATTGCATCTGCTCATGCCCCTGCCAACACCTCCTTTGCACCCCTGCCGTTCCCCCCTCCCACCATCCTGCCTCCCACTCCAACCCCTCCCACCTCGTATAATGGAGGCCACTGTGCCGGTGTGCAGCGGATGTGCCAAGCAGGTGTGCTGCAGGCGTGCCAAAGGCAACGCCGTATGTGCCTATTCGCACCTGGATTGCACCCAGCACCAGGACCCCTGGTCCTCCTACCCACCATCACTACACCACCAAGGAGCTTCAGGCCCTGAACATCAGACACCCCATCAACAGCTGCTTCACGGCCTCCCCATGCTCAACCAATTACCTTTCACCTGCCTACACTGCTGTTTCTCCTGCAATGTGGGCCCTCCTGCGCACACTAATGCCTGCACTACACCGACACAGAAGGCTACTAACAACCAAGTACCACTCCAGTGCATCCTGCTAAACGCCCACTCCTTATGCAAACATGCCACGGAAATCGGAGTCACCATCATCACCCACGACCCGGACATCGCCTTCATCACCGAAACATGGCTAACACCCTCCTCAGATCCTGACATCGCCATGGCCATCCCTAACGGCTACAAGAAGATACACCGAGACTGCACCAACAAACATGGTGGGGGCATCACCATCATCTTCAAGCAAACCATTCAATGCACCATCAACGACGACGACCCAAAGCCCCTCATGGAGCATCTCAACTTCTGACTCCAGGCCGATGCAAACACCACAATGCAAGGCACCCTAGCATATAGACCTCTGGGATCACACCCAGCCTTCTGCGACGCCATCGCCCCCATGCCATCGACTTCCTCCACTACATCCTACCCGGCGATCTAAATTTCCACTTTAACTACCCCGACACCAACTCCACTTCTCTTATAGAGATCCTCCGCAACATCAGCCTAATCCAACTGGTCACCAAACCCATGCACAAAGCCAGACACACACTGGATGCCATCTTTACTTCTAACGACAGAATCAATTTCACCCACATGACAGTACTCACCTGGACCAACCACGTCTTTATCCATTTTACCATCTCCAGTTCCCAGCACATCACCTCCAAGCATCTCAGCACCCCCCACTGAAGCTGGGGCAAGGTAACCAAAACCCTATGGGCACAGACCCTAGGCACCGCACAACCCAAGCCCACGGCAGACCTCAACTTCAACCAGGCTGTCCAAAACTTCACCACCTGGATCGCCAAATCTGTCAACAGAGTCACCCTGCTGAAACCAGCTAAAACCAACACCACCTCCAAGCCAGCGAGATGGTACACCCTAGAGTTTGGAAACTCCAAAGGCAACTGCCACCGACTCGAGAAACAATGGCCTGTGACCAAGGACCCGTCCGACAGAGCCGCTTCCAAAGCAGCCCTCAACAACTACCACCACCACATCAAGGCAGCAAAAAGAGCAGCAATCACTGCCCGCATCAACTCTCCAGCCAACCACATGGACGAACTCTTCAGAATCATCAAGGAACTCTCTAACCCGATAGCCACAGGGACCACCATCCACTCATCCCAGGAACTCAGTGACAACCTCTCGGACTACGTCCACAGCAAGATCACCAGCATATACCAGAACTTCGACCCCCAACCCTCCACCTCCAGCCTAGAGAACATCTCTCAAGCAGCAAACACCAACCATATGATAACCTCTTGTCCCTGATTGCCACATAGACCAGCACAGCCATCATATCATACATCCACTCCAGGGCACCCACCAACCCCTGTCCCCACCGCCTTTTCAAAAACTACAGACCAATCTGCCTGTTCTTCTTCCCGGCCAAAGTGCTTGCGAAAGCCATCAACCAACAGCTCACAAACTACCTCGAATGAAACCACCCTCTTGTCACCTCACAATCAGGATTC
This sequence comes from Pleurodeles waltl, assembly GCF_031143425.1. Classification (NCBI taxonomy): domain Eukaryota; kingdom Metazoa; phylum Chordata; class Amphibia; order Caudata; family Salamandridae; genus Pleurodeles; species Pleurodeles waltl. The sequence goes on along the minus strand of NC_090447.1, from coordinate 82,326,388 downwards.
CTAGCCAACCACAGTACAAAGACTGCACTGATTTCTGACACGATGACATCAGGACCCTCCTCGACCGAGGAGAGTCAGAAGCTCTGATCCTTCTGGACCTCTCCGCAGGGTTTGATCCAGAATTCACAGCTCAGGCATTCAGCAAAACGCCCTTAAGTGGGTTGTCTCTTTCATCTCAGGCTGCCTGCAGAGCATCCACCTTCCTCCCTTCACTTCTACACACAAGAACATCACCTGCAGCGTATTCCAAGGATTCTCCCTCAGCCCAACCCTTTCAACATCTACATGACCCCCTTCGCAGACATCGTCAGATCCTACAGACTCAATATAGTCTCCTATGCCAATGACACTCAAGTAATCCTCTCACTCCCGAAGATCCCCACACCGCCAAAGCCAACGTCCACAACGCCATGACCAATGTAGCAACATGGATATAAAACAGTTGCCTCAAACTAAACACCAGTAAAACGGAAGTCCTGATCTTGGGGAAGAACACCTCTGAATGGGACCACAGCTGGTTGCCAGCAGAACTCAGACCAATGCCCTCCCCATCAGGCCACGCACGAAACCTCTGCTTCATCCTCGACTGCCAACTATCCTACATACTCTGTATGCTCCACCAAAACATCAAATAGATCCATACCGACCAGAAAGTCATTCACCAGCCACCTCGACTATGGCAAAGCTTTCTGCACCAGAGTGTCCTCCCAGCTACTTAATAGACTCCACACTCTACAGAACACTGCAGCCAGACTCATCCTCAACCTCCTCAAGTGCTCAAGCATCACCCCACACCTCAGGAACCTCCACTAGCTCCCCCCCCAGAAGTGATGCCAATTCCATATTTTCACAATCACGTACAAGGCTCTCCACAACCTAGGGCCGTTCTACACAAACCATCGACTGAGCTCCTGCGTCCCAGCAAGACAACTACGCTCTGCCTTGCTAAACCTAGCACACACCGCACGCATCCATCGAAACCTCTGTGAGGCTGCTCCTTCTCCCACACAGAAGTCAAGTCCTGGAACAGCCTGCCCCTCCACATATAACAGCTCCCTCCATGGCGGACTTCAGAAGGAGACTCAAGACGTGGCTTTTCGACTGAGACAAGGCACCCTCAGGGAGTGATAACGCTGCACTTTACAAATGCTATGATTGATTGATAACAGACTATGCTCATAACAGACTTTTCTAAGCATTGCCACAAACACACCATATACAATAGCAACAATTGTTATGACATGTGGGAGTGTTGCATTACCTCTGCGTAAGTATGTTGAGACCAAGCTAGGGATTCCCATGCCATTAATGGACTGTATGGTGAGTTAATGTAGTTTTATATGTTATATGCACGAAAAATTGCAATTCCCTATGTCGGAGTGAAATTCCTTAGTAATTTGGAGTAGAATTTAGTCTACTTAATTTTGAGCCCAGACAGTAGGACTTCAAAGGACTGACATAAGAATATGCACCCATCTGTATTTTTAAATGCTACCATGAAAAATTGAATTTTTTGTGTGCCCTTCCCACATTTTGAGTTTATTTGTGTTTAAATATTTTGACTCACGGCACTGTCAGGCTGCCATGTCGTCCAAAACTGTGGGGGTCATTCCGACCCTGGCGGTCCAAGACCGCCAGGGCCGGGGACCACGGAAGCACCGCCAACAGGCTGGCGGTGCTTCCTAGCCCATTCTGACCGCGGCGGTAAAGGCGCAGTTAGAAAAGGGGATCCGGCGGTTTCCTGCCGGATTTCCCCTGCATGGGCTGAATCTCCATGGCGGCGCTGCAAGCAGCGCCGCCGTGGAGATTCCGACCCCCTTCCCGCCATCCTGTTTCTGGCGGTTTTTACCGCCAGGAACAGGATGGTGGGAACGGGTGTTATGGGGCCCCTGGGGGCCCCTGCACTGCCCATACCACTGGCATGGGCAGTGCAGGGGCCCCCTAACAGGGCCCCATAAAGATTTTCACTGTCTGCTTAGCAGACAGTGAAAATCGCGACGGGTGCAACTGCACCCGTCGCACCCCTGCAACTCCGCCGGCTCCATTCGGAGCCGGCTTCCTTGTTGCAGGGCATTTCCCAGTTTTGCCCTGGTGAGGGATCATCAGCCAGGTACAGTTTGGTCCTAAGTTGCTTGAGTTCTAGTTCAGGGAGGACCTGACCTGACGCTTCGAGCTGAACTGCTCCCATTGGCGCAGGATCAAGACTGATTTGCATGTGGCACGATTAATTACCAGTGGCTAAGCTTAATTCAAGTATTCCATGCTTCACCTTTTGTCTACTTCTTTAATAATCCTGGCCTTGGCAGCAATTGAAGATGTTTCTTTCATGTATCAGACACCTTCTTATATTGCACTATTGGATATCACTCTTCTAGCAAAAACTGTGCAAATGAGTTTTCACAGGTTCCTGCTTCAAACCCCACATACATCAATCCATACCTATATGTACGAGGACAGTTCACTGACTGTAATGTACTATTCTAAATCCACACGCGTCTTGCTAGTGGGGTAGGCTATACAGTGGACCAAAGTAAATATAAATGTGCCTTTAGGTTTTTATGCAGTTGTTTGACCGTACCTAAACTCACTAGGTGGATGTGTCCTCGTACGGCGCCGGTCCTCAGGGAGATGGTGTCTCTCTTGGTTTATCATGGTTTAACAACACTGCTGTAGCTGTGCTCGAACCTATCCCATTACCCTTTAAAAGGACACCTTGCCTGGCCTGAGACATGGAAACAGCATGTAATTGCTGTGCTAATTGAATTTCAGTCAATTATTTTGATGCTGTAGTCAGGACCAAATGGAATAACTACAGACATCTGTGGGGAGAGGTTCATGTCTGAAAATGCAAAACACAATTTTTATTAAATTACACTATGCTGTAGTAGATAAACACCCTGAACCTTTCAAACAGGAGAGATCCAGCAGGAGTGTTCAAGGCTTGAAACTGACACTGGAATTTTTAGGCTTGAGTGGATGGATAAGAACCAATCAGAGAGCTCCGCTGTCACAGACGAGACCTGGATGCATGTTGCAACCATGTAAAGCATGGGTGTGAAGGATGGAGATTAAGGTTAGGTATGATAAGCGACAAATAAAATCTTTACAGAAATGTTTTATGAAATTGTTTGAAGAGACTACCTAATAGTAAATATGCCTCAGCACTGTACTTTCAAAGTAGAGTAAATTCTTAGTACATATTAGTGATACAAAATACAACTAGCAGAGCATGCTTGCCATGAAACTCACTCTTACCACATCCTGTGAGGCTGGTCAATTTATGTGCATTGCGAATTCACTCCTGGAAGCCTTCAGCTGTCTGAGCTTTCCAGATATAGCCTTGGAAAATATCACTAATAAAAATATGTAAAACTTCAAAGTGAGGGACTAAACCTGTGGGCCAATATTTTAGATTTCTTATGAGAATCGAGCCCTATCTTTCCCATAAGCCTCATTTTTACTATTGATGGTCAGTTTTTTTGCATGTTCGTGCACTGTGCAAGCTTCAAAACATAAAGTGCTAGATTCACAAATACTTGTGTGTTGCAAATTGCAACGTTTGTTCTCAAAAAGGTATATGTCATCCTTAATTGCACGTCCAGTCTATCAGAATCACGGTCCTAGCGATTTTAGAGACATAAATTGCACTTGTGATGATGAGGAATCCACCAAACAAAAGATTTCCCATTACAGTAACTTTAGGATTGGGACTGCAAAGAGAGTACATTGATGAGAACATGCAAAGAAAACCCACAAAGCTCTCTGGCTGTTCACATTCACAAAGGGCCTGAAAACCACCCCTCTTGGGAACTCTGGTAAAGCTTACCCTAAAATATTTGGAGCAATGTACTTCCAGATCGTGACTGGAGGTGTTGGAATACCCCACGGTGTAGGTGAAGACGTTTATCCACGTTAGAAATGGGGTCTTTAGTTGGCAGTGGTCTGCACCCTGTAAGGACCCTCACTCTAGCCAAGGTAAGGGAGTCACACGGCTAACATAATCCCTGCTCACCCCCTTGGTAGCTTGGCTCAAGCAGCTAGGTTTATCTCATAGGCAATGTGTAAAGTATTTGTACACACACACATACACAGTAACACAGTGAAGACACCACAAACGTACCCCACACCAGTTTAGAAAAATAGCCAATATTTATCTGAGTAAAACAAGACCAAAAGGACAAAAATCCAACATACACAGATACAAATTTTCAAAGATTAAATCTTAGTATAGTGCTTAGAAAAACAGTAGCTCTAACTGGGGCTATCATGTCACCATGACTGAGTCGTTTCCAACAGTCTGCGGTCACTCACGATGGAAAGCGGGCCGGTCACGAAGTCGCACGAACTCTGGGTACAGTACCTTGGAAGACGATGAGGAAACAAAGATGAGGCACTGGGTCTGGGAGGGGAAGTGTTGCTAGAGCCGATGTGGCATTAGTTTCTTACTGCCACCAGGGAGATGAGGCATCGGTTCCTTACTGCTAGGCAGGAGAGATGAGGCGTCGGTTCCTTACGGTTGCAGGGGAGGTGATGCGGCATTGGCAGCGAGGCGTCGGTTCCTTACAACAAGTTGGGGTCGATGGATCCAGCAGGTCAAGATGTGAGGCGTTGACTTTGTGGTGTCGAGATCACACCAGAGGGCCACAGGTACTCCTGCGGATTTGGGTGCCATGGATGTCAGTGGCACAGCGATCTGGACTTACGCTGTGACAGGACATCAGAGATGCTGCGTCGGACCTGTGTCATCGGTCATTGCACCCAACTGGGACCACAGCTCCAGTGCAGGCAGCCGCATGGAGTCAGACAGAGGCACTGGTTCCCAAGTTGCTCTGGAGGTGATGTGCTTGGTTTCGTCCTATTTGCAGTAGAACTCACTCCCAATGGCCCAGGAATTGGATTTGGCACCACTTTGCAAGTCAGGACCCTCAGCAAGAGAGTCCAGGTGCTGGCAGGTGAAGTCTCTGGTGTCCCTGAGACTTCTTAACAGGAGGTAAGCTCAGTCCACACCCCTGTAGAACCTTTGAAGCAGGATGTAGAAAGCAAAGTCTGTTACTTTCACTCCCAGGACAGAAGAAGCAAGCAGCAGGCCAGCAAAAGCAACAGGCAGAGTGTCAGTCCCTCCTACAACATCCAGTTCTTCTTCGTGGCAGAATGTCCTCAGTCCAGAAGGATTCTAACTATATGGTGTCATAGGCCCATTTCTGTCTTTGAAGTAAGCAATCTTCAAAGAGAAGTCTTTGTAGTGCACAAGACCCTGCCCTGACCCCAGACACACTCTAGGGGGATGGAGACTGTTTGTGGGAGGACAGGTACAGCCCTCTTCAGGTGCAATGGTCAGCTCCTCCCACTACTCTAGCTCTAGTAGACCTATCAGGATATGCAGGGCACACCTCAGCTCCCTTTGTGTGACTGTCTAGAGTGAATACACAGTGAGCCCAACTGTCATCCTGACCCAGACGTGTATTCTACAGACAGGCAGAGGCACAGACTGGTTAAGCAAGAAAATGCCCACTTTCTAAAACTGGCATTTTCAAACCCACTTCACCAATACAATTTACACAGGGAGCTCCACTTTCAAAAAACAACTTCACCAACACAATTTACACAGGGAGCACTTGCACTTTAGCACTGGTCGGCAGTGGTAAAGTGCCCAGAGTCCTAAAGCCAACAAGAACAGGTCAGAACAAATAGGAGTAAGGAGGCAAAAAGTTTAGGGATAACCCTGGAAAAAGGGCCAGGTCCAAGATCCAACAATCCACAAGAAACAACATCTTCCCTGCAGAGAATAGACATGGAAAAAAACCTTAACAAGCAATTTCACTTTTCAGCCCTCACTCTCTCAAGCATATTTTCTTTGCGGTGGAAAATACCTAGACGTCAGTTTTGGCCAGTAGGAGAACTCCAGGAACTCTGTGACTGTCTAAGGCTATTTTAAGGGGGTTTGTCAACCCCTCCCACCCTTAAACTCCCATTGAATAGTCATAAATTTAGGAGTAAAACTTGCAATAGCTGACTACTGATTTCTAAAAACAGAATTTTATGAATTGAGCCCTGTCTTTAAAGGACTGAAACTGCCGACTGCTTAATCCTAAGGCTAAATCAATAGTCAATAAAAGCTGTAATAAATAGAGACAAAGTGGACTGCCACCTCCTTCACCCAGTCGATAGTAAGAACAGCATGGTGCATGCGCGCCTTGCAGGATTTGTAAGAGGGCATGGGAAGGGAAGAGCTTTGCAGTGCAGCACTGGTCATCGCTGCCCATAGCAGCTGACACACTGTCTGCTGTTGTTATTCTCTAATAGTGAAACAAGTATTTTGTAATATTCATTTTTATTTACCCTTCCCAGTTCTCCTTTACAGTGTTGGCCCTTTTCAGAAGTGCAAGATTTAGGGCCTGATTTAGAACTCAGTTACTCAGTTACTCCTTCACAACAATCTTGGATATCCCGTCTGCCGAAATGTAAATCCCATACAATATAATGGAATTTAGATTTTGTTGGATGAAATATAACACCGTTGTGATGGAGCAACCCGTCTACTGAGTTCTCAATCAGGCCCTTAGTCTTTGGTCAGGAACTGCTGACAATTTATTTCGCTTTGTGGGTAAGTGTGGGGTAACTGTGCCTTGCTGGACATTATAGTTGCCCACCACTCATGCTTGTGGGGATCTATTACATAAGGTCTACCATTGGGTGCAAACACTATGATGGGTGCTATATTGCGGTTAGCGTTGTGGAAAGTTAATTTCACCTCCAGCAAGGTTTTGCAAAATTCATCCTTCATGAAAGTTGCCAGGTTTCCTAGTTTACTTTCATCCTCACCTGTGAAAAGTTTTTTGCACATCGTTATTAGTGAATAACGACATCATTATTTTCACCGTGATCTAATCCAACCAAGCTAGAAAACGCATGCAGAATTTTTCTCTACCGGTTTACTGATTGCAATGCTTTTGTATGCCGAATGGGGTTCCAGAATTTTTCTTTACAAAGTTACCTTTTGCCTACTTCGCGCACACCGTTGTAATTGGTGGCTTTGGGGAGGGGGGCGGGATCAGAGATAATACCAGGTGAAGGAAGGTTACTGTCTCCCTGTGTTAAGATTACAAAAGAGGTGAACTAGGAAACAAAACAGGGCCCTGGAAAACAAATGTGGGGAGCAGAACCCGGGGAAGTTAAGTCAAGACAACCAACGTGGCCACCAAATACCAATAGATTTTTAATTAGTAGACATTTTTGCTCATTATTTTGTGGAAAATAGTAGGTGTACAACATAGCAGATATAAGTCTGGCACAATATACTCAAATCACTATTTTCCACAAAATGATGAGAAAAAATATGTGGACAATAGGAGAAAAAGGTTGAGAACAAAAAATAATGAATACAATATATCTGTATATGATTTTGATGATTATATATGTTATGGCTCAATGTTTTGAATAATGATTTGTTTCTTGATCTATACTAATGTAAGAAAATATGGGGTTTTGGTGATTTTTGTGGCTACATTAGAGGGGAATAGAGATCATCTGCTAGAGAATGCCCTTTCCCCAATGCTTTGCTATGATCCTCTTATAGAAAACAATCCACTATTGAGAGCCGCCCATCTAGAATTCTGCGCATCACATCTTCAAGAGGACTGTTCTCTATAAGTGCCTTTTCCTTTTTTTTAATCATGTTGCTAATCCTCAACTAAAACCAATACAACTCCATATAGTGATTCTTAGTTCAAAGAAAAACATAATAAAACCATTATTTTGTTAAGTTTCTGGCAAAGTTTGAAGAAAACCACAAGAATTACCGAGACATATTTGTTGGTATATGTCTCTCTTCTCCATTTTTCAGAACTTCTTCTAAACAATAGTAACTGTTTGAGAAGCTCTATGAGATTAGTCAGAGATCACTTCTGTCTTGGGTCCTTAATAATTTATACTCTTCTCCTGAACTCCAAAAACCAATTATATAGTAGTCCCTTGAGTGTGAACGCAGATGTGTTTAGGCTTACCCAGCCAAGGATGTTAAGGCTTAGTGACCACAAACAACTATGGTCAGGTGAGGTAAAAAAATAATGAACTCCAATCCCTTGTGTAGCCGTGCACCAGCGTCCTCACCAAGGGCGTAGTTAACCACCCGCTGTACCAGCTAAAGCGAGGGTGTTGCAGGACCAGATTCAATTGTTTGATGGTCCTTTTTAACTTATATCTTGGGCTCGCGGGTCGAAGTGACAGACAGAAAGAAAAAACATTAAAATTGTAAAGAAACAATAAGATAAATGCAAATGCAGTGAGACAGCATAAAGTAAAGAAAGTAAAATGTAAAAAATGAAAGAAGGAAGGAAAAAGAAGCATGAAGGAAAGAGGGTACAAAAGGACATGGAAAATAAGGAAAAAGATGTAAAAGAAAAAAGCAGGAAAAAGGCGGAAAAGAAAGAAAGGTGGAAATAAGAAAAGGAAGGAACAACAAATTAAATAAAATGAAAGGAGAGAAAGAAAGAAAGCAGAAATATATATTGAAATGCGAGACAAAAGGTGACTGAAGGAAAGAAGAGATAAAATAATTAACTAATGGACGGAATGCAAAAAGAAAAGATGCAAAGAAGGTGTGAAGAAACAAAATAAGCAGGATAAGAATAAAGGGATGGAAAGGAGGATGGAAATCTAGAAAACGGTCAGATGGAATGTAAGAATGAAAGAACAGAAGGATAAAAAGATGGGAACAAAGAATGAAATCCACATAAAAACAAAGGTGAGACGATAGAAGGAAGAAAAGAAGCATAAAAAGAAAAAAAGAACATGGAAAGGATGAATGAGATAAATAAGCCAGTACTATAAATGTTTCGTTTTTTGCCATATTTCTTTAAATCTTTCCGTAAGATTCGTAATTTGCACCGATTTCTGTTATTTTCCCGAAGGGTACAATTCTCATGGTACTTCATAGGAAGAGTTGGGATCACTCAATTACTTGTGCTTTTGTTGTTATATATGGGTGAAAGTGGGAGGTATTTTATTTTTCTGGCTACTCCCTTGGTCCTCACAAAAGCAAAATGTTATCCTGGGAACATGTTACATCACACTGGATCCCACAGCATGGTAAACGGGTTCACTGTAAAGGAGTGATACCCAAAAATCAAAGTTTTTCCAAAGGACTAAAAAATATAACACATATTTGTTTGTCTGCCCTGATCTAGGGAGACTATATCCACAAATAACCGTGAAACACTGAATAGTCCAACGATCGAGGAGGATTTACTTTGGTAGACATGGAGAAATATTGTGTTTCCACCGATCTCGCCTTGCATGCAGTGCTTAATTTGTGCTTGTTGTTTCTGGTGCTGAGCACCAGCACTTATTTTTGAGGGCCGGTGCTTAGTCTTCTGCTTCAAGTATTTGCTGTGAGCAAAAGACACATATGGGAAAGACGGAGGAAGGGAAAAACGAAAAAGCATCACAAAGGTAGAAAGCAGAATGCTGCAAGAGTGAGCTGAAGGGGCAGGGAGTGGATGTAAATGGATTGAAGAGGCCAGAGATGGATTCAGGATTTTGCTGCTTCAGTATTCCGTGCCCGCACATTTAAATGCAGCAGCCGCATGTTTAAGAGGAGGGCTTTGGGTTTTTATTTACAAATTAAGCACTGCTTGCATGGTTATCAATTCACCAGGCTTCATTGGCTGGATTGATCCCTGTAAAAGTACAATAAGATAACGCAATAAAAGCCCTAGAGTAACAGAAATGACACCATGCACCCATCCTTCTGTCCTCATGACATAATCTGAAGGGATGTCACACAACATTGGACCACATAGGTATGAAAGGAAGTGGTATCATGTGACTGATGCAAATGATCAGATAAAGGATGATATTTTTCAGGTCTGGCTAGACGGCGTTAGATATTAGGATTGATCTAAGCAAAATCTACATAAACATACTGTGTGTTATTAGGCATAGCATTCCGCCTCCTAGGGAGAGCTCGCATTAGAATGTATGTGGTGCACGTTTTTCAGCACGAGGCAGGTACTTTAAGATGTTTCCACATAATTATGAGAAGGCTGGTTTTTAGGAGTAGTACTACACCCAGTATTGCTGAAGAATCTCTATTAAGGTCCACTTGCAGTGGAAAATAACATGCAGGATTCTGCATTCCTGCACAAATTAAGGTATGTCAATGCAGAATTGCAGTTTTTACAGGGAGCAACATTCTATAATTATAACCTGCAGGGTGTGTCTCCAGAAACAAATGCAGGTTTACTACATCGGGGAATGTCTTGCATTAGTTATGATTGTCACTCACGTTACTTATGATGCTACCTTGCATTACTTATCATTCTCACTCTACTCTACTCTTGTGTGTGGTGATCGGTTTCTTGCATTGCTTATGATTCTCACTCTACTCTGTAATTCTTATTACCAGCCGGACCTAAAATTCGGGCCAATCATAATGAGGGCGTGGTGAGAGAAACTATTTAATAGAAGTTGTTTAGAAGGAAAAATCCTCAAAAAACAAACTTTTAGCACGAGATTCCACAAGATCATTCACTTGCAATTATTTTTACGCACAAAATGTATTTCACATCCAAGTTGAATAAAGTTGGTAAACTCTGCAAATACTGCAAGCTCAGCTAAGTGTGACATTTACCAATCACTTCATCGAACTTCTAGGACAGAGATTGTGTGTGGTGATCGATTTCTCCAACATGATCACCTGACTGATGCCCCTTGGGAAGCCCTACAACAAGCTTGAGAAGTTCAATAGCTGTTGGACTTCATAAACAAACCAAATGACAGGACAGAGGCATCTTCTCTGCATGGACGTCATAACCATGACAGCTAAAGAAATATTGTGACTGATAGTGATCTCTGGAGTCTGACAGTCAGTCTTGGTTGAAGTTCTTACTGTTTAAACAGAATGATAGTGATGCAGCCGAGATAATGACTTCATATATTTTGGCACAGTATAGTTTTAATAGTGACCATATAAGAATGTACTTGTACTAATGTCTAACTGTTCAATAGTGAAGTGGTGAGTACTCGAGAACCTTAGTAATGTGCATTCACAATGTGATAATTTTGTTATACTGACAACAAACTATGCAAATAAATTTGTTTTGCTATATTATGAATCTTTATCATGTTAAATAATAGATTTTCTTGAAACAAATTTGTTTTTCTAAAGTTAACCCCTTGTTGTCATGTATGAGTTTATTCCTAAATGCAGTTCTGCCTTATAGTGACCGGTATGAATTTCAAAGTGCACTTTTCTTTCTAAATGTGTTTAACGTGTTCCTATTGTGTTTACCAAATGGAAAAGTAAAATAATTAAAGGCTAAATGAAGTCATTTGACTTTTTAAAATAGCACATTTGTTTTAATGCTTAGCTTAGCCACTGTAGTTGGTTAGGCCCATGATTGTGCAAGAATTTGTGAGAAGATGCCCTTTCGACTTGCTAATGTGACATTTCTTTCAGGCTGCGTTCATACAATATGTTATTAATGTTCCATATACCTCCGTTCTCACCAAGTATTGAGTAAATGTTCTACTGTATTCCAGGGGTGTGGAATTTATTAAAATATCTACTTGTCCCGGGGACAGATTGCTTCTCAAATCTACTTGTCCTGTAAAAAGATCTACTTGTCCCTTTGGTGCCATGTAGTGTGGCGACAAATATGGCAGCAATCTCCTTATGTAAGAGCTCTGATAATAGCCTCTCTGATTATGCCAGGGCTACTACCTTAGTAGGGCTTGAATACTTGCAGTTTCAATCCCTACTGTAGCAATTTCCTTATTTTTCCACCTTTCTGCAGATCTGCATACTGGGGCTGGAGGAAGCAGTAAGCAATAGTTCCAGGGCTGAAATGCCTTTGAGTCTGCAAACCTACTAACCTGCATGTTTTAAAGATTTTCACCAGCTTCTCTCTAATATTTTCCCATAATAAGAAAGGTTGGACATTTACTCCTGACAATGGCAGAATTAGAACTTCTTCCAGGGTTGGGAAGAAAGTGGCTGGAGGGAAAATGAACTTGCAAATGCTCAATAGATTTTCACATGAGCAAATCTACACATCGTATTTACCCATGCTAAAATACAGTTCACAAATATTTTATAGGGGTACGACATATACCATGGGTGCACTTTTGTGACTTTCTTTAAGAATTTGGGGCCACATGTCAGTAGGTTCAGATTTGCGACCCGCAAATTACGAGTCAGAGAGACTCGCAATTTACGAGTCGCAAATCTGAATGTAGGATGGCACCATCTGTGATTCGCAAGGGCTTCGCAAATGCCCACCTCATGAATAATCATGAGGTGGGTCGCAATTTGCGACCCCCTTGCGAATGGCGGCCCTCACAGGGATGGTGGCCTGCTGGAGAAGGTGGGCGGCACGTAGATTGAATTAGTAACAATTAATTATCTGTCTAAGCAGTTGCCTATACCTGCTGATCACCGTACTGCCTGGGCACGGGTGGGTGATGATTCGGCTTTACTGTTGACTGGAGGGAGATACTGTACTCTATTTCAGTACTTCAACAAAGGGAACGATGTATAATTAATTTATCAATATGACTGTATATTATTGCTTACTTACATTTATGATGTGAATGTTTTTGTGATAACACACTGTACTACTTTCACTTATTTTTGACATAGAGGTGCCCTTTCTGGTTGGAGGTTTTAGCGTCCTCATGATGCCTTATCTCGAAATGGGATGGTAAGCCTCTTCACATCATGCTGAATTAATTTGATTATTACTTCTGAGTTATGATTTCTCACCATGTTGATGTTGGGTTACTTACCCATCTGTGTATACTAATATCAATCTTGCCTTTCTGTATATCTGCCTGTGTTCCTTTCTTCAGGGCGACCCAATAGATGACTGACCGTGTCTGTTTACTGTAAGTGACCTTCCAGTACTTACTGTTATTTGTTCTTAAGGAGAAGTTGCTGTTTTTTAAGGTCCTGAAGAAACGCCATTGGATCTTTTTTAGACCGCTCAGGCGTGAAACATGTCGACCTCCGAGTGTTAGGAACGAGTATTTCTCCTTCTTTTCTCACTTTATGTTAGGAGTATAGGGTACATGACTTCCCTTTGGACTCCTTGATTCATTTTTAACCTTGGCCTGACTCCTATATATAGTATTAAAGACAATTGGTGTCCACAGCCAATTTTAATACACCCCTCACTCTCCTTTTTCACAATTTCACTTCCTTCTGATTTCATTTGATCAGTAATACCATCTTCGGTCATAAGAGCCACCACTTTTTGAGTGGTGGCCCGTCGGACATTGCAGTGCCGGTCCGGCGAGGAGGTAGCCCAATGATGATGCCTAGCGTCATAACTGATGCTTGAGGGCACTCCTAAACAACATCACCCGCCCGATAAAATTGCACAGGCCCACACCTTTGGAACAGCATACCTTTGTTATTTAGGTCTATTTGTAGGGAGTACGTATGCTGGACCATTAATTCTCCCTGTCCCTTTCGTTTAGTAGCATATTGAACAGCAGGTTTGCTGTGGGACTATCCTTTAACTAAGTGACCATGGATAATTTCCAAGGCCTCAGCTTTGACGACGACATTGTCTCAGCTATTCTCCAGACCCCGTCCATCCTCTCCAATGAAGGTACAGTTCCTTCTGGTAGCTTGAAGGAGGACTGGGATAAACTATCCTCTCTCAAACGAGATCTGATTAAAACCATCATGCATGGGACAATCATGACTGAATATTTAAGAGCCAATATCGCACCAAACGGGTTGCTAGTCTCCAATATGCCCAGGATTTTCCTGCAGGATTTAGCCTTCAGGAGGGATTGGGCTCAGGTGGCTTGGAAATGCACCCGTGATTGGTTGGTATTGATTATCAACACCTCGAAACGACTAGCTGAATCTATTACTATCCAGATCAATTGTGTGGAAAGTTCCATTAAAACCACAGTGACGTTGGCGGCCTTTAAGTGCCGCTTGGCGGAAATCAATACGGAACTCAATGACACCAAAGAGTTCCTTACACAGCAGAATATTTCCAAACTTCAAAAAGATATAGGCAAATTTGAACGGGAAAAGGTGTATCCATACATTAAAGATGATTTTGAAATTGACACTCAGTCTCGATCATCTGATGAGTCCACAACTCTCTATAAACAAAAATCACGCAATTACAGTAGTAGCTCATCCTCAGATGGATGGAGCACCGATGAAAGTATGCCTCAACCTTTTTACAATCTTCCTCAGTACCCCCATAATCAGCCGATCTTCTGGCAACCTCCCTATCCATTTTTTCAGCCCCGCCCTATGCCACCATATGGGCCTTTTTTAGGCCGCGGCCCGGGCAGGGGCAGAGGCAGAAGGAGAGGAAGAGGCAGAAGAGTCCATTGGGGACGAGAAGAACCACAAATGATTACCAGGAGCCAGAACAAGATCGCTCCACCAAGGACTTAGTGGTGAATCTGTCCCATAGGCAATTGTAAGAACAAGAATCAAGGGTTCTGAATAGAGGTTTAGGCTTTGTTCCAACTCCCCAGGAAGATCTCTTCCGTCTGAATTGTGAATTATCCCAATTTTTTAGAAAAGTCCGGTTACATTTCTTTTTCAAAGACCGACCTGAACCCCAGATTGTCACTGATACAGGCCTAAAGAAACCTTCCACCTTCATACCTCCACCACATTCTCTTCCCTGTGAAGTCCTGGCTTTTGAAAAGGCTGTTCTATCAGATCTTGACAAGGTGACACCTAAGCAACCGTACGTTAATTTGCCTAACCTAGAACGTGAAGCTCTTAGGACCCTATCAAGAGATCCCTCTATAGTCATCAAGCCAGCTGACAAGGGAGGTGCCATCGTGATCATGGACACAATTGACTATAGACAGGAATGTCTTCGTCTGTTAAGTGATACTACGTATTACGCACCCCTGAATCGGGATCCAACAGACAATTTACAGTCCCAGATTAAATATATGGTTAATGAGGCTCAAACCAATGCTTGGATCACCACAAAAGAGGCTGATTTTCTAATCACCAGTCATCCTCGGATCCCATACTTTTATTGCTTACCCAAAATTCACAAAGGGACCTTACCTCCACCTGGACGCCCTATAGTGTCAGGCATTGGTTCACTCTTGGAACCACTCTCAATCTTTTGTGATGCATTTCTTCAGCCACTAGTGAAAAGTTCCAGCACCTATCTTAGGGATACAAAACATGTCCTTAACCTCATTGAGAACATCAATTCGTCTATACAGGTCGATGTTCTGATTACCTTAGATGTCGAATCTTTATACACAAACATCCCCCAGGCTGCTACTCTGTAGGTTGTAGAGTCCGCATTACTCCATCAACCTTGGACTTCTTCAACTCCGGTACACTTTATAATGCACTGTGCTGACCTGGCAATGACACAGAACTTCTTCCAATTTGAAGACTCACTATATCATCAGATCAGGGGTACCTCGATGGGTAGCACTTTTGCTCCCAGCCTGGCATGTTTATACATGTACCAGTTTGAAAAAATTTTCATCTTACCATCATCTAATCCCTACTTTGGCAACATCAAATTATGGCGTCGCTACATAGACGACATTCTGATTATTTGGCAAGGACCCTTACAGACAGTCGATTCATTTACCAAATGGATCAACACCCTAGATCCCTATTTGAAATTTACAGCTCATGTATCTAGGACACAAGTCCCGTTTCTAGACTTGAGAATTCAAAATGTGGAGGGCAAACTGATTACTGACACATACAACAAAATCACTGATCGAAACAGTTTGCTCCTTTACAAGAGCCATCACCCGAGAGCTCTACGTGACAACTTACCCTTTGGCCAGTTTTTAAGACTACGTCGGAATTGCTCTACGGTAGAATCTTTTGACACACAGGCATGCGAATTGAAAATCAAATTACAGGAACGACACTACCCTACCAAGGTCATAAAACCGGCCTACAAAAGAGCTCGCAATAACCACCGTGAAGCTCTATTGGCGCCAACTACACGGAATGAACCGACACAGTTGACCTGTGTCTCTACTTATACACCATTGTCAAACACTGTCAAAAAATGTATCAATAAACGGTGGACCATTCTACAGAGTGGAGGGGCCCAATTAGACAAACCACTGTTTTCTTTTAAAAGATCTCCGAATATCAGAGACATGGTAATCCATACACGCCCTCTTGAACTAGATAATCCGCATGAGCAGTCCACCCTGTGGAATTTACCTCCTGTCTCTGGACACTTCCCGTGCGGTTCCTGTAATGTATGTCCCTTAACTAAAAAGTTGGATACAATTGATTTGAAACATGTAGGTCCATGGCGATTGATTAAACACACGAATTGCAACACCCGAAATTGCATCTACCTGATAACCTGCCCCTGCGACCTACAATATGTGGGCATGACGACAAGACCAGTTAAACAACGCATTAACGAACATCGTAGCAACATTAGATGCTCCAGAATAACAACGAAATTGAGCACACACTTCCTGGAAGCTAAACATGGCCCTAATGACCTTTGGTGGATCGTCTTACAAGTACCCAGATCTAATGACAGGGATCCCAAATATCTGCTGAGGACTGAACAACGCTGGATTTTTAAATTGAAAACAGCCTGTATAGGCCTCAACGACGAGATCCCCTGGGGTACATTGTCACTGTAGCAATTTAGCCATCTACATTGAATACCACTCTGGAGATAGTCCTTTTGAACTAATCTTCCGCCCATGATACAGTTTAGGGCTGGCCTGCCAGTAGGGCGTGCGTATGTTTTTTTCATACATTGTTTACCCCGGTCATGACACACAGCCCTTTTTTCATCATTGACTCTTCCCAATGCCTTAGATTTGTGCCAGTACTACAGTAATCCTGTGACAGACAACATTTTATTATGTCGTAATGATGCCCAGTTCAATCACTAGCACAAGCTAGATGACCACTCCTGAACTAATGTTCTGTGTTTTTTCGCTCCCACTTTTTGCTAGTAGAGCTTTTCATCTTGTCTACTTTCACATTTTTTCGTTTCTGGTGCTGTTATTAATGTTGATCGAGCCATCCCAAGATGGCGGCCGCCATTTTTTCTTTATATCATGTACCTTTGTTTTTAGTCCCTCATTGATGTCTACCCTTTGAGACATCCTCTTCCCATACGACGCGATAATTGCCCATAATCACCTTTTTAAGCTGACCGGCACGCCGCATCCCTGGTTTCGAGGACGCGCCCCCGGGTAGGTGGATTACGGACCATAGCACGGACAGAAGTAAGTTGCTCAGCAATTGTTGTGGCCACACCCGATGGTCTAAGAAAACGTTTTTACAGTCGAGACGGCAGTGTTTGACTGGGATCCGCCTCTACTCTCATTTTTCATGCGAACATAGACCTCGGTCAAGTGCGAAGTCGAGGCACTTTTGACTAATACAGTTTTTCACCTCCCAGAGAAGGTGGGCGGCACGTAGATTGAATTAGTAACAATTAATTATCTGTCTAAGCAGTTGCCTATACCTGCTGATCACCGTACTGCCTGGGCACGGGTGGGTGATGATTCGGCTTTACTGTTGACTGGAGGGAGATACTGTACTCTATTTCAGTACTTCAACAAAGGGAACGATGTATAATTAATTTATCAATGTGACTGTATATTAATGCTTACTTACATTTATGACGTGAATGTTTTTGTGATAACACACTGTACTACTTTCACTTATTTTTGACATAGAGGTGCCCTTTCTGGTTGGAGGTTTTAGCGTCCTCATGATGCCTTATCTCGAAATGGGATGGTAAGCCTCTTCACATCATGCTGAATTAATTTGATTATTACTTCTGAGTTATGATTTCTCACCATGTTGATGTTGGGTTACTTACCCATCTGTGTATACTAATATCAATCTTGCCTTTCTGTATATCTGCCTGTGTTCCTTTCTTCAGGGCGACCCAATAGATGACTGACCATGTCTGTTTACTTTAAGTGACCTTCCAGTACTTACTGTTATTTGTTCTTAAGGAGAAGTTGCTGTTTTTTAAGGTCCTGAAGAAACGCCATTGGATCTTTTTTAGACTGCTCAGGCGTGAAACATGTCGACCTCCGAGTGTTAGGAACGAGTATTTCTCCTTCTTTTCTCACTTTATGTTAGGAGTATAGGGTACATGACTTCCCTTTGGACTCCTTGATTCATTTTTAACCTTGGCCTGACTCCTATATATAGTATTAAAGACAATTGGTGTCCAGAGCCAATTTTAATACACCCCTCACTCTCCTTTTTCACAATTTCACTTCCTTCTGATTTCATTTGATCAGTAATACCATCTTCGGTCATAAGAGCCACCACTTTTTGAGTGGTGGCCCGTCGGACATTGCAGTGCCGGTCCGGCGAGGAGGTAGCCCAATGATGATGCCTAGCGTCATAACTGATGCTTGAGGGCACTCCTAAACAACATAACCCGCCCGATAAAATTGCACAGGCCCACACCTTTGGAACAGCATACCTTTGTTATTTAGGCCTGCTGGAGACAGCAGACCACCATGTCTGTGACTGCTTTTTAATAAAGCTGTTTTTTTTTTTTTGTAATGCAGTCCGTTTTCCTTAAAGGAAAACGAGATGCATTACAAAAACGAAAAATGAAACGTTTTTGTTTCATTTTTTCAGAGCAGGCAGTGTTCCGCAGGACCACTGCCTGCTCTGAAAAAATGTTTACAGTGACATTCACAATGGGTGAAAACTGTGATTGGTTTGCGCCCGCATTCGCGGTCACAAAACAATCCTACATTGCACTGCGAGTCGCAATTAGGATGGGCACACCCCTTCCTAATTGCGAGTTGCAAACCCGTTTTGCGATTCGGTAACCAGGTTACCGAATGGCAAAACTGGGTTTGTGCATCGCAATGTGCTTTTTGCACGCCGCAAACAGCGAAAGTTGCTGTTTGCGACATGCAAAAAGCTACCTACATGTGGGTCTTGGTCCCTAATTAGGTCTGGTGTTAACAAAACATTTTGTTTTTATTAAACTTGTATTTCTCTCTCTTTCGGCTGGCTTTACTGTGAGCGATCGCATTCTGCTCTTCCACAAGGAGCATATTGGCACACAAAGTAGTTTTGTTCAGTGTCAGGAACTACAGTGGCAATCATTGACGTAACGAAACTGGAGGGTGCCCCTTTGCAAAGAACATGGAGGAGCCCCCTCTCCAGACTCACTCAGGCCAGGTGCTGTGCTGAAGGGGCCCCCAGGAGGGCAGCTGCGGGGCCTTTGTTAAGCCACTGGTGGCAACGTGTGCTTTTAGAGTTCAAAAACGTTTTTTTTTTTTTTTTCCAGTGTTTGTTACAGTGTTGAGGGCCTGATAGCTCCCACAACAATAAAGTGTTACAAAAGCCATGTCAAAACAAGACACGCATTGATGAAACTAAAAGACTTATAAAAATATGTCAGATCAGTTGGCTTTGTCAGTGTTTGTTTATTTTCATGCTTGCCATAATCGTGTTGAAAATGGTTACACTGATTTTCCATTAGAAATATTTTTGGGAAATACTAGCATGCACCAACACATTTTACTAAATGACACTTCATTTGCATCTAATCAGAGAGCATTCTGGGAGCATTATACTTAGCCTCATAGCCTAAACTTTTCAAACGTGTATACACGTTTTTTTTTTTGTACTGGAACCAACATCAGTAGTGAAGTGTGACCTTAAAACATTTATTTACAGCACTCACCCTAATAATGAAGGATTTCAAATAATGAACCATAAATACAAGTTCGAACAGCATTATCTTTCAGAAACACATTACCTCAACTGCAGAGAGTTCACTCTCTGTAAACAGGCAGCCAAAGGGTTTGTGCTGCAGAGGGTTGGGCCTACTTGTCCCAAGGACAAAGTAAACATAAAAACTTGTTGCCCTTGACCCCAAACAAGATGTCCCGGGCGTTGGGCAATAGGAATTCCACATCCCTCCTATCCTGTGGATCCTGAGCGGAACTTTGTTGCAAACTAACGTGACGAAGATGGACCCTTTCCCATGACAAGGATGGGAGACTTTCGAAAAGTTGCAAATGCCCACCATGTGATGTCTTTTGTTTGGGTAATGGAATTGTTCAATCCAAAAACTGAGAACTTTCAATGAATCAGAACAATTTGTGGTTTTTAATTTATCGCCTCTTGATGAACTTTGGGCATTCGTATCCTGACTTTGCTGCTGTACTCTTCACTTGAACCTGCTTGAAAGAAGATCCCTTTTACTGTTGCCCAGCTAGAGTCTTCAAGCTATTGCCCCAGCTCATGGACACTTTGTCATTTTTCCCAAATGCTGATGACGAAAGAGTTTGCTGATTTTGCCCCTTGTCACTATTGCTCGTGACTCTTTTCTGCATGGTATAAATTTGCAAATGGCTAGGTATAGATTTGATTGGCATGTGCTTGTTTTTTTTTTGTTTTTTTCCTAAACCATCCTTATGCTGAAGTTTAGGCTTAGGATTTTTCTGACCCTGAGTGAAGAATCTTTATAGAGATTGAAATGCTGACTTTGCCTCTCTTTACTAACTTTTTGCCAATTTTAGCTAGCTTGTTAGCCCAGATGTCACTTCTCCAAATTATTTTTGTCCTGTTTTTGCTTTTTATACCCAAATCTGACTTGCCCCATCTATGCCAGCTAGTGACATTTATGTAGGGATATCCCAGCTTTGTAACTAAGTCAATGTATTTGATATTATTTCCATGTTGTGTGGTGGTTTACGTGTATTTAGTAATCACCAAGTTATTCTGTTGTTATTCTGTATCACAGGCATTGAGTGTTTGGTGTGCTTGAAGCAAATAAAACTTAGATTCTTTCAGCATTTGGGTTCCCCTTTGGTGATTCTATATTTTTTTAGCCTGTCTTGAGGACTGTTTATATTAACCTATGCATTTGTTTGTAATAAAGCCCGTTGAACTTATATTTCGACTACGTTTTTCTTGTGTGTGCCGCATTGGGCATACTGTATTGAATAATGGTGATTGTTGACTTGTGAAAGGTTTTTGTTGTCCCTAAACTTCCTCTTACCTCTGGATGGGTGAAAAGGTTTGTCGACCCCCCGCAGAGCATCATCACTTGTGAGGCTGAGAAATGCTGGAACAATAGTACATAGGAAAGGAGTGCCTGATACTGGCCAAAGAAAATATTCTATTGTGGTTTGAAGATTCAAATTCCATGGTTCCGCCTGGAGCCTATTATCAGCCTCAGATGACATCACCAGTGTTTATCATGTTAAAAGTTATGAAACTTCAACAACTAAAGCGAAGTCCAACAGGAAACTATGTTGGGAATTACAGTTTTACATCTGCAGTTTGTTTCAAGTCTTTCTTCATATTACAGAAAACAAATGGTTGGTTCCAAGTAAAAAAAAATTGTTTTGTTTTTATGTGAAAGAGTGTCCAAAAAATAGTATCCCAAGAAAAGAAATCCATTCTGAGGAAAAACGTGATTATAGCCATGTGGTCCAGCTTGAACAAACAACAAACCACAATGTGTTTTTTTCTCCTTAAGATTACATAAACATGTTGGAAACAAACTGTGTCACTATGTATGTGTACTTTGATTGGGCAGACAAGGGGGCAGGTTTATCAAAATGTCATGCAATGCAGTGCAGAAAGACACCTTCCTGTGCTGCGTTGCGTGACGGAGAGGGCAGGAACGCACCACATTTAGGATCATATGGCGCATTCCTGTCCTTGCGCTGGTGAACTATGTGCTGACTAGTGCCAACACATTGTAGGTAGGATTGTTTTGTGCAGGAACGCACACCTTCCTGCAAAAAAAAAAAAATCCTCTCAGACTTTTTCATCTTTCTATGTGTGCAGGTGAATGCATCACACAAAGAAAGAGGAAAAAACAAGGATAAATAAACATATTTTTCCTCGTCACACCACCCCTGGGAAGGCATAGCATTCTGATGCATTTCCAGGTCTACAACTAATGGTAAATCTGGGACTACGCCGATATCCATGGGTGGATGAGTGGGAACACCCACACATCACTTATGGAGTGCCTTGAATGGCTTGGTAAATCTCATTCTAGTTTTACGTCAACCTGCGTCCCATTATGCGGCTAAAACCTTTGATAAATATGCCCCAGAGTGTTTGGCCGGTTTGCTTCTCATAGTTGTGTTTTGCTCCCTAATTAAAATAATTCCATGGAAATTGTTTTGAGAATGAGTCCTACGAGTTTGAATAAAATAAGACATTAACAAGAGTGCTGAAGCTGCCTACCTTTTACAGACATCAATATAACTTTGATAAAAAGATGGTATATCATATTGGTTATGCAACAAGGAATTGTGTATATTTTAGAAATGTGCATCTATGACTTTCAAAAGCTTAATTTTAGCTCCAAGGTGCAGGGAACACCTCTATTAATCTCTCCCTTCTATAGACAGAAACAAAGGAGACATAGATCTTGTAGACAGACAGATAGATGGATGGATAGATAGATAGATAGATAGATAGATAGATAGATAGATAGATAGATAGATAGATAGATAGACAGACAGACAGATAGACAGATAGATAGATAGATAGATAGATAGATAGATAGATAGATAGATAGATAGATAGATAGATAGATAGATAGATAGATAGATAGATAGATAGATAGATAGATAGATAGATAGATAGATAGATAGATAGATAGATAGATAGATAATTTGTGTAACATAATATTCCACAAGACCAAGATGTCAATTTAGGACCATATTACATTTTACTAGTTAAGGATTTTGTATATTATATGCTTATTTTTGGGTACTTAGCTTGATAACGCTGCTTTTTTCACAGTCCATTAACAATGGATACTACATGAAATTAAAATATTTAGAATTTGTTTACCTTTCACAAACAAAATGGTCAGAAAACAATGGGCAATAGTAAGTCAATTTATGCGATTCTGTGGTTGCATCATTTACTCCATCATTATGGGTTGATCACATATGCCAAACAATTTGAATATGTCACAAACCTATTGTTTATAACTCAAATGGAAGCAATAAAACCCTCAGAGAAGATGCTACATAATTAGCTTACTTTTCCTTAGGATTGCATGTAAGGTTCAGAGGATAGGCACAGACTGTTTACGCCATGCTGTTTTTTACAATCATTAGGTAAAAACAAAGCTATGGAGCAGGCTTCTCCAACGAGTAGCTCGTGCGCTAGTGGTAGCTCTCTGGCTACCTGTAAGCACCTCTCCTGTATGCAACCCAGATCACTAAATTAGAAACTTTTCTTGGTCGAATTATTATATTTAACCAATTTTAAAATTGTGCATTGGAAATGAAAATGTGTGTATTTTCAAAACTCATAAGCTGATGTTTAAAGAAAAATGGTTGAATTTCCAATTACATTTCCAGTTCAATTTCCAATTCAACAATTCCAACCACTGAGTTGGATAACAAACATATGGTATTATTTCAACATCACTATACCCTTTAGAGAGCATGTGCACTTTACAAAGCCACGTGTTATATTTAAAGCTAATATTTGAATGATAAATCATGCAGCGCTGGGGAGCCTTGCTATTATCTTGTGCCAGGGGCATTATGGTATGTCTGTTTTGTATCACCCATGTAGAGGCATTGTAAATTTTATTAAAGCCCTTTTCACATCACTGCTAGTATCCCTGACTGATGAACTGATGTGATCACTGCTGATGGTCTTGAACGGCATGGCCACCAATATAATATTGTTTGATGTGATCACTATTACAAAATTAATTATGTTAGTAGCTCGAAAAGATTTTCATTTCCGATAAGTAGCTCTTAACACAGAAAAGGTTGGAGATCCCTGATATAGATCCATATTAAGAGCACACAGGGACAACTCTGTGTAGTAATATAGAATCACTACATTTGAACGTTCTGTATTTATCCCCAATTCTCTTATGTAATTTGATTCTAGAATATAATCTGTTATATATTATAAGCATTGTTTTGTGTCAGTTACAGTCTACTGTGGTAAGCACAAAGTATTGCTCATTTGCCCGGTTGTAATAAATGGATGTAAGTATTTTATTAGTACATTTATTTAATATGCATCAGTTATCTATATTTTACTCTCCTTTAAATTCATGCAACTGAGATTTCGACTTCTAAAGCAGGGCAATGTGCCAGCAAATTGGAGTTCAAAATGGGGGAAAGTCCTGTAAATGTTACAGAAGATGCAGCTACAAGTGTGAATCATTGTCCCACATTTTATGTGTGTGCACTTAATTATCTAGCCCAAGGGTCAACTTATTAAGGCCTAAGACTTGGGGTACCGGCAAGTGGCATAACAAAGGCTCCGGCAGCCCCTGCAGTGCGGGTAGGGCCAGAGCTCCAGGGAGCCCCCTCAGCACAGTACTCTGGCTTGGGACCTCCTGAGCGAGTCCAGAGGTGGGGCCCCTCCATGTACTGTGCTGGGGGCCCCCTTCCAGTTTCATTACACCACTTGTACGTACAATTAAGGAGACCACCGCTTCATGCGTTATGGGTCAGGACACACAGCTGATCTGCAGAGCAGTTAAAT
Organism: Pleurodeles waltl; assembly: GCF_031143425.1. Classification (NCBI taxonomy): domain Eukaryota; kingdom Metazoa; phylum Chordata; class Amphibia; order Caudata; family Salamandridae; genus Pleurodeles; species Pleurodeles waltl. The sequence goes on along the minus strand of NC_090447.1, from coordinate 82,301,883 downwards.
TACTCGAGGTGGTGCTTGGGGACTTGAATAAGGCAATAGTCAAAAACCATGCCAGAGACTGTAAGGAGGGAACTTCTAAGGAATAATGTGTAATGTATTTGCGGTGTGGCACCACCTGGAGTTTATGAGCAGAATATTTGTGTCAGAATGCACTTTGATAATCAGGAATGCACTATGAGTGCCACCTTGCATAGGAAACTAACTTTAGTCATAGGTTTCCACAAAATACATATTTTTCAGGCTGATTCTGCTTTCGGCTCCTATTCTCACATCAAGACCTTCCGTCCTGGGACCAGTAGGCTACTTTAGTAAACCTATACCTCCTGCATACAACCACTAGGGCAAAATGTCCAAATGTGTAAACGGTTTTAGTCATTTGATGTATTTTTTCACTTTTAATACGCTCTCCAGCAAATGCCAGAAATTGAATGTTTTTTTTACTTGCACCATAGCCTCTATTATGAACTGATTTCAATTATTGTTCCATATCAATCAATCAATCAGTGCTTGTATAGCATAACTACTCACACGTTAGGGTCTCAAGGTGCTTCTACAATATATGTAATTCTTAATGCACGAACACACTTAAAGGTAGATTTTTTTATAGTCAGTTGATTATTTGCGGGATTAGGAGATTAATCAATCATTTTTATAAATCCTAATTATTCGGATCAGTATAAATGTAAATGTATGCATTTTGTAAAATTTATAATGAATATGAACAATGCTAAATGGTATTAGGAATAGGTCTCAGCAAGTTCTTTTTAGAGACCTGGATCTTGACCTTTGTGTTGCTGATGGTTTTAATTAATCAAAACAATAAACCTTATTTTACTGCATGTCTATACTTTACCATCCTTTACACATCACCATGCATGGCCCCAACCAAAGTAAAAGAATTAAATCCCTTGTGTTTACGCGGTGCTGTTCTGTAATGAGAAGTGAGTGACATGGCTTTTGCATGGGTGAGCCAGACAAGGAGGCCAACTGGGATGTCTTTGGATTTGTTCTAAGTACTAAAATAGTTTGATATTCATTAGCATCGCTATTGTGTTAATCAAAGTTATTTTGCAAGGCGGGAACCGTCAGCTGTCAAGGCCAGTGGTCAGCGATAGATAGTGGAACAGGTGCAGTGGCACCAGGCCCAGGCTTCTGAAGGCTCTCTTGATCCCAATTATATCTGTGTTTCAATACCCAATCAAGGGGAAGTGGGGTTCATTTTGAAAGCTTGCACTAGGGCCTCAGGCATTCTTTCTATGCCAATGGTCAAGACATGCCTTTCTCTGAGAATACAAAGCAGTAGTTGTTGAGCTGATGGTCTAACTCTTTCAGAGATTTACTTGCTGAAAATGGAACTACAAAAATTCAACCTTCTACTAATTCCACGCCCTGAGGTTTCATGACCAACACAACAGGAGTGGGGAAATTACTGTGTCCATAGTATTGATTTTGCTATAATGGCACAAAAAATGCTAGGTAGATTGCTTGAATTAATCTCAGCCACTGGTATCCTATGAAAGGAGAGATGCAACTGGCACTGCTAAGTCAGAGTTGACATATGTCAGATATGCCAGTATCAGAGGTCCTCACATAGATTTTCTTAACAATCCCAACTACTTCCAACATATGCTGACAATATTACGAAGCACCTATTTAAATCATCTACTAAAGAACGGGACCTACCACAAGTCAACCAATCTGGAGGTTTCATGAATGGTGAAAACTATACATCCTGATAATGATCTTGTCCAATTCCAGGTACTAAAGGAACTGGCAAGCTTTTGAGCCTGATTGTTTCTCTTTGATTTTCTGACTCTTTGACAAAGATAAATAACATGTTCGATACCTCTACACGTTTTGTAAACACTCACACCCATTTTCTGGACACAGGCTGTACACAGTTAGGTAGAAAAGTAATATGGTTGTTACATGCCACTATGTAAACTATAAAATAAACTAACACACACATTGGATGATGTCATCAGTGATGTTTTCAGTGATGATATCAATGATGTCAGTTGAGATGTAATCAGTGATGTCATAAATGAGGTAACAGAACATGTCATGAGTGATGCAATATGTGAGGCCAAACGCAGTGCATGGCGGGGGCCCAAGTTATAGTTAGTTCTGCTAACTATAACTGGTGAATTTCTGTGTTTTATTTAGTACAAAACTTCAATGTTATCACTGACATATTCAGCTAACTATAACGTTACTTTAACCTTTGTTTTTTCAGTGAGTTTTAAAGGTGTTTTTAAAGAAAAACAGAAAGCCAAATAAAAAGGAAAGAGGGGCATGTGGCCCCCCTCCTTGAGCCTTTTTGGGCCCCGGGGACCGCATCCGCCAGCGCTGATTAATTAATAAAGGGAGGAGATGCACGCCGCCCCTCTCCTGAGCCTTTATAGGGCCCAGGGATTACATACCTCTGGCTGTGCCTTATTTAAAAGGGGAGGGGTGGCCCCCTCCATGAGCATTATTAGGCCCCAGGGATGGGCTCCCGAGAGCCAAATATATTGAAAAAAGGGAGGAGAGCCACATGCCCTCCTCCCCCCCCAGAGCCTGATTAGGCCCTAGGGACCCTTTCCCCAAGGGCTATATTTATTTTAAAGGAGATGAGGGGCCACGTGGACCCCTCTCTCTGAGCCATGTTAGGCCCCAGAAACTCCTTCCCTGGGGACATGTTTTTGTAACACAAATGGGGGGAGCATGCCCTTTCTCTCTCCAAGCCTTCTCAGCTACTGGGGACCCCATTCCTGGAGGGACCTATTGGTTTTTAAAGGGTGGGGCCTGCGTGGCCCCCCGCTCCGAACCTCATTAGGCCCTTTGGATTCCAGCCCCCAGGACTGTATTCATTTTAAAGGGGAGGGTTGCTGCATGGGCCCCTCTCCTTCAGCCTCATTAGACCATAGGACCCCATCCCTGCTGCTGGCCCCCTCCATGTACATTTTGGGGGCCACAAGGAAGCCCTAGAGACCCTGCGGCCCCAGCCGGCTTCCCGCATTTTGTGCGAGCAGGCATTGCTCCTGGGCAGAATGGGCAAATATTTATGCTGTTCCCTCCAGGCAGGAGCAGTCAGTTGTTTTGCAGCCCTGCCCGCAGGAAAATAGAACACAAGTCTGCTCCCAGCCGGCGGGAGCATTCTTAAAGCTCCCGCCCACTGGAAGCAGACTTTGTGTTTGCTCCCATTTAGCAGGAGATTAAAAAATGCTCCAGTCAGAAGGGGGGAAACATGTTTCCCTGCCCATGCAGGTGTGGGCAGGGAAATGACTGTGTTCCAGGGGAGCGCTTCCCAGAACACAGCAAGTGAGAGCTAACCCCAGACCAGAGGATGGAGTCCCCCAGGCCATTAAAGGGCCGGGTACGAGGACCCACAGCCCCCATCCCTTTTTTTAAAACTCATAGCACTGGGAGCTGAGGTTGCCAGGATCCTTTAAGTATTTGTGGAGGTGGGCCGTGCTACCCCCTCCGCTTAAAAAAATACTTGTGCCCTGAGAGATGGGGTCCCGTGGGGAATATGGCTTGAGTACAGGGGCTGTGCGCCCTCCTCACCATAATATTTAAATTGGGCCCCAGGGATGGGGTCCCCTTAATTAAAGAATGCAGCACTGGGTGCCATTTTATTTTTTTGCAATCTCACAGTAGTCCCGCAGGATTGCGGCAAAAATTGTCAGTTTTTTTTTTCAGTTTTCATCCTTGGGAGGTCTCTCTGGGTCCCCCATGGGGTCCAGATGGACAGGGCCCAAGGATTAAAAAGCTCCCTGGGCCAATCAGTACACTCCGTTTTTAAACTGCTGCTCCTCTGAGTCTCTCACGAGTACCTCACGGGCCCAACAGTCCAGATATAAAAATATTTTTAAACCTTAATTTTTCAAATAAATCACAAAAAGCACAGTGTGTGGACTAATAGCTTCTTAAAGAAATCTATTGAAAATGCATTGGATTTTTTCATTTGGGACACCCCTTTTATCTCATCCTCCGGCTGACGGATCACCCCGAAGCTTTTCTTGCACAAATTAGGAAACAAAAAGCACCTTTTTGAAAAGTTTCGTGGAGATTCGTCAAACAATGCCAAAGTTATTAGCAAATGAAAAAAGGGTTTGCTATAGAAAAGCTGAAGGGTAAAAACAATATATACAATATATACACATATATATATGTGTGTGTGTGTATATATATGTGTGTGCGTTTATATATGTGTGTGTCTATCTGTGTATGTGGGTGTCGGTGTGTGAGTGTGTAAATATATATATATATATATATATATATGTATATATATATATATATATAGATTCACTTAAAAAAACAAAGGTTACAGGGATGTTATAGTTAGGCTCACATTTTAAATGTACAAAACCATAAAAATGCAGCTATTATAGTTAGAGTTATTTTAAGTAACTATAACTCGTGGCCTAAGGTAACTATAACTCACGCCCCCTGGACGGAATTACAGCAAATTTGGCAGAAAGTTAAGTCCTGGTCCAGAAAGCGACCTTTTTTGTTTTGGTGTATTTCCGTTCAGTAGGTTTAGAGAAATTAAAGAAAATCCAGATTTGTATATATAGGGACACAAAGGATCCGCAAACCCTTCCAAGCTTGTGCAGAGATCTGATTGGCTGATAACACTTCAACAACAGAAGCAGATGAAGTGTTGTCAGCCATCTTGGGACTCGGCTGAAGATGAGTCCCCAAAACAAAAGTGAAACATAAAGAAAAGGGGCCAGGTTATGAACACCCTGACCCCTTAGCTCTGGTGGTGCACTCCCAATTTTTTATTGATTTTACAAATGGGGATGTGGTGTATCCGCGGATCCACCGTAAAATAAAAAAAAACAAAGCGCTGCCTCCTGTGCTCCATTATCATAAAGTCCCTAGGTGAGCCACGTCCTGGGGCATTTCGTTACAAATGCAGGTGGGGCGGGCTCCTGGTCCCCTCCCACTGCCCCGTGGACCGCCACCTCCCCGGGGCCTATAATTGATATGTGGGGGGCACTGACCTTCCCTTTGGACCACCACCTCCCCAGGGCCGGCTCCTCCTATGTCCCAGGGTGCCCACCCCCGGGACATTGCTGTTTGCTGTGGCTTGGCTGCAGCTCTGCAGCTGTACCAAAGCCACAGCAAACAATTCGGATTTGACAGTGGGACCTGTAAAGCAGGTCTCGCTATTAAAATCCAAAGCTTTCATCTCTATCCCCTGTAGGCGTGCAGGGGACAGAGATTAAATGCTTCAGCAAGAAGGGAGCTGCTGTTCAAGCATCTCCGTGCTTGCTGAAGCAATGGCAACATGAGGCCTGCAGTGCCAGGTAGCCCACAAGAGCATTTTTATAAAATATCAATTAAAAACAAAAATAAATAAATAAATATTGAGGGGCTGCCTCTCTGTTCCAGATAGCCCATAAAGGCTAAGATTTTTTTTTTTTTTAAACAAAACCACAAATAGTTCGGTATGAAGGCCAGCCGGACTCGCTTCCCTTTTTAAAAAAAAATTACAAATTATTTTAATTTGTAAAAATTACAGATCCATTTTTTCTTTTAAATTGTACAGAAATATCTCATTCTAAGTAGATCATACATCAAAACCTAAAAAAAACACTCTGGCCCTCATTCTGACCTTGGCGGGCGGCGGAGGCCGCCCGCCAAAGTCCCGCCGTCAGGTTACCGTTCCGCGGTCGAAAGACCGCGGCGGTAATTCTGACTTTCCCGCTGGGCTGGCGGGCGGTCGCCTTCAGACCGCCCGCCAGCCCAGCGGGAAAGAGGCTTCCACGATGAAGCCGGCTCGGAATCGAGCCGGCGGAGTGGAAGCTGTGCGACGGGTGCAGTTGCACCCGTCGCGTATTTCACTGTCTGCGCAGCAGACAGTGAAATACATGTAGGGGCCCTCTTACGGGGGCCCCTGCAATGCCCATGCCAGTGGCATGGGCACTGCAGGGGCCCCCAGGGGCCCCGCGACCCCCCCTACCGCCATCCGGATCTCGGCGGTCCGACCGCCGGGATCTGGATGGCGGTAGGGGGGGTCGGAATCCCCGCGGCGGTGCAGCAAGCTGCGCCGCCGCGGAGGATTCAATGGGGCCGCGGTACACTGGCGGGACCCCGCCAGTGGTGCCGGTCCGACCGCGGCTTTACCGCCGCGGTCGGAATCCCCATTGGAGCACCGCCGGCCTGTCGGCGGTGCTCCCGCGGTCCTCCGCCCTGGCGGTCAAAGACCGCCAGGGTCAGAATGACCACCTCTGTCTCTCCCCCTCTCGCTCTTTTTCTCTCTCTCTCTTTCAATCTTTTTCTCCACTCACACATGCACTCAGTCCCTTATGCATCCACTCACAGACCCATTCAGACCCTCACACACCTACTTACAGACCCACTAAGATAGTTATGCACCCACTCACAAACCCACTCAGACTCTCATGCACTCACTCACAGACCCACTGACAGCCTCATGCATCCACTCAGAGGCCCACGCACACACTGACACATCCACTAAAACACTGATGTACGCACTCTCACACCCAGACAGACACTCTCACCCCTAGATACACTCTCACACCTATTCTGACACCCAAAGGGCTGTGCACAGCATGGGGTTGGGTGGTTAGCGGGGTTGGCCGCGGGGTCTGGCTGCAGGCCAGGTCTTGCAGGCAGCCTCCGCTCCGCATGGGCGAAGGCCATGCATGGTGCAAGGTTGAGTGCTTATAGGGGGTTAGCCTCAGGGCCAGGCCAACCGCTGCTGCACATGGCCGAAGGTCATGTGCGGCGTGGTTGGATTAACATATAGTAATGCAAATTACCATAGGTTAAAAAAACATAGAAATTCACTGAAAAAAATGAAGGTTACAGGGGCGCTATAGTTAGGCTCACATTTAAACGTGCAAAACCATAGAAATTCACCAGTTATAATTAGAGTTACCTCAACTAAGTATAACTTGTGCCCTAAGGTAACTATAACTCTCACCCTTGCCATGCGCTGCTAATTACCCCATAAATTATGGCACTCATGCCATCTTTAATAACATCCTTGATAATAGTTACTCTCCCACACAACACTGTTGCACATACATTTTTTTGCCCCACCGCACAGGGAAGGTGTAGCCCAGTAGTTCTTAACCTGTAGTCTGGGGACCCTTGGGGATTCTCGAAGTCTGCTCATGGGGGCCAAGATGGCTTAGCAAATTAAAATAATATGAACAGATTAATAAAGCATATATAAACAAAGAAGAACAATGTAAAATTTAAAAATGTTCATTGTTCTGTAAATGTGAAAGAATTTGAAATTAAAGGCTAAAAAAAAGTTAATATACACATGTTGATTCGTGGGAACACAGGAAGTGCATCAAACTGAATATTGTGTGAATGATGAGTGGCCTCCATTAAATTTAGAAAAGCTGCAATTTTCTCATTACAATTACATTTTGGATTTTTTAACATTTGTTTCTTAATTAAATAAAAAACTTCAGAATTTGCGTATTTGGTAGATGAACGCTTGTTTCTAGGTTTTTTTGTGTATGGTTTTGAGGTACCAAATCATCCAAAATGCTTAGGCCAGGGTCTCTGTCTTCCAGCAATGACTAAGGGGGGATTCCCTAGGGTCCAATAATGATTCAGTGGGGGTCCCCAGGTTCCTGTAACAATTAAGTGGGGCTCCAGAGAAGTCAAACATTTAAGAATACTGGTCTAGCCCACACTTGTCATGTCGCTTCTCAAGAGGTACACCTGCACCAGATCGGTTTTATTTTCCTTTCCTCGGTGCTAAACATTTCATGTTTTTTCTCTGAAATAGCATGCTCTGTCAAAATAAAAGAGAAAAGTTTTGGAAAATTTTAAGCAAGGCTAGGAAATAACTTCCTAGTTACTCTGCGACTGGCTTCACTTGCTAGAGATTGTGATGAAAAACATTTTCTTTCTCATAAGGTTTTTTCGCGGTTGTAAGCATGGGCACTATTGTGAATTTTAATTTTTGTGTGTACCGCTGGCATTCTGTGCATAGGTTTAAAAGAGGGATTCGAGGAAAGAAATCAGACTCTACGTAAAATTTGACAAATATAAGGCAATTTAAATTTGTATCTGTTTGGCCCCGCAGAGAAATAAATAGGGGTAGCAGCAAATTCACATGTAGGAAATGCTATAGAGTACAAAAAGCTATTTTGTGAGCTTTCATGAAGCTATTTGACCGTTATCCTGTTTTCAACTCAGAGAGAAGTACTTGAGGGCAGAATTGTCGAAGAACAGACTTATTTGCCAATGTGCTTGAAGGGCTCGACTTCAAAGCTTCCTTTCAATTTTAGCACAAATTGGACTCATAAAAGCTGCCTTTTGATGCTATTTTAGTGGTCTCTCTGTCCGCTCCTCTCTCCTGTTCCTCAGTGCCTACTTCACACATTTGGACTTTGTGGTATGCTTGGTTCCACAAGGGAAGCACTCTAGCTAGCAGGACCGCCTCCTTTCTCTGCTTACCCAGAAGCCTCCTCTGCGCTGGATTCCGCTGGCCCGCGTCTCTGCGGTGGGGACCTTGTGAACAGCTTGTTTAATATTTATCTCATTCCACTTCCTTTTTTTGAGTGAAGTCGTTTTGTGGTCCTGATGACAGGAGATCTGTCTTGCATGGGAAATTCCTGGCACCTACAGACTCTCCCGCTGCCATTCACAGCTCCTTGGTCGCTGACCCATGCACACAAATGTAAGTTCACTAGAGGAGCCTGAGTAGGCCGATAAACTCCACCGCTTCTTTTTGGCAAGTTTCATATCCTGATGGGTGGCTGTGAGAAAGTAGCCTCTTTCTAGCCTTGTTACCCCCACTTTTGGCCTGTTTGTGAGTGTATGTCAGGGTGTTTTCACTGTCTCACTGGAATCCTGCTAGCCAGGGCCAGTGCTCATAGTGAAAACCCTATGTTTTCAGTGTGTTTGTTATGTGTCACTGGGACCCTGCTAGTCAGGACCCCAGTGCTCATAAGTTTGTGACCTATAGGTATGTGTTCCCTGTGTGGTGCCTAACTGTCTCACTGAGGCTCTGCTAACCAGAACCTCAGTGGTTATGCTCTCTCATTTCTTTCCAAATTGTCACTAACAGGCTAGTGACCATTTTTACCAATTTACATTGGCTTCCTGGAACACCCTTATAATTCCCTAGTATATGGTACTGAGGTACCCAGGGTATTGGGGTTCCAGGAGATCCCTATGGGCTGCAGCATTTCTTTTGCCACCCATAGGGAGCTCTGACAATTCTTACACAGGCCTGCCACTGCAGCCTGAGTGAAATAACGTCCACGTTATTTCACAGCCATTTTACACTGCACTTAAGTAACTTATAAGTCACCTATATGTCTAACCTTTACCTGGTAAAGGTTAGGTGCAAAGTTACTTAGTGTGAGGGCACCCTGGCACTAGCCAAGGTGCCCCCACATTGTTCAGAGCCAATTCCCTGAACTTTGTGAGTGCGGGGACACCATTACACGCGTGCACTACATATAGGTCACTACCTATAAGTAGCTTCACAATGGTAACTCCGAATATGGCCATGTAACATGTCTATGATCATGGAATTGCCCCCTCTATGCCATCCTGGCATTGTTGGTACAGTTCCATGATCCCAGTGGTCTGTAGCACAGACTCTGGTACTGCCAAACTGCCCTTCCTGGGGTTTCACTGCAGCTGCTGCTGCTGCCAACCCCTCAGACAGGTTTCTGCCCTCCTGGGGTCCAGCCAGGCCTGGCCCAGGATGGCAGAACAAAGGACTTCCTCTGAGAGAGGGTGTGACACCCTCTCCCTTTGGAAAATGGTGTGAAGGCAGGGGAGGAGTAGCCTCCCCCAGCCTCTGGAAATGCTTTCTTGGGCACAGATGTGCCCAATTCTGCATAAGCCAGTCTACACCGGTTCAGGGGACCCCTTAGCCCTGCTCTGGCGCGAAACTGGACAAAGGAAAGGGGAGTGACCACTCCCCTGACCTGCACCTCCCCTGGGAGGTGTCCAGAGCTCCTCCAGTGTGCTCCAGACCTCTGCCATCTTGGACACAGAGGTGCTGCTGGCACACTGGACTGCTCTGAGTGGCCAGTGCCACCAGGTGACGTCAGAGACTCCTTCTGATAGGCTCCTTCAGGTGTTAGTAGCCTATCCTCTCTCCTAGGTAGCCAAACCCTCTTTTCTGGCTATTTAGGGTCTCTGTCTCTGGGGAAACTTCAGATAACGAATGCAAGAGCTCATCCGAGTTCCTCTGCATCTCTCTCTTCACCTTCTGCCAAGGAATCGACTGCTGACCGCGCTGGAAGCCTGCAAACCTGCAACATAGTAGCAAAGACGACTACTGCAACTCTGTAACGCTGATCCTGCCGCCTTCTCGACTGTTTTCCCGCTTGTGCATGCTGTGGGGGTAGCCTGCCTCCTCTCTGCACCAGAAGCTCAGAAGAAATCTCCTGTGGGTCGACGGAATCTTCCCCCTGCAACCGCAGGCACCAAAAAGCTGCATTACCGGTCCCTTGGGTCTCCTCTCTGCACGACGAGCAATGTCCCTCGAATCCAGCGACTCTGTCCAAGTAACCCCCATAGTCCAGTGACTCTTCAGTCCAAGTTTGGTGGAGGTAAGTCCTTGCCTCACCTCGCTGGGCTGCATTGCTGGGAACCGCGACTTTGCAGCTACTCCGGCCCCTGTGCACTTCCGGTGGAAATCCTTTGTGCACAGCCAAGCCTGGGTCCACGGCACTCTAACCTGCATTGCACGACTTTCTAAGTTGGTCTCCGGCGACGTGGGACTCCTTTGTGCAACTTCGGCGAGCACCGTTTCACACATCCTCGTAGTGCCTGTTTCTGGCACTTCTCAGGGTGCTACCGGCTTCAGAGAGGGCTCCTTGTCTTGCACGACGTCCCCTCTCTCTGCTGGTCCAATTTGCGACCTCCTGGTCCCTCCTGGGCCTCAGCAGCGTCCAAAAACGCTAACCGCACGATTTGCAGCTAGCAAGGCTTGTTGGCGTTCTTTCGGCGGGAAAACACTTCTGCACGACTCTCCACGGCGAGACGGATCCGTCCACCAAAGGGGAAGTCTCTAGCCCTTTTCGTTCCTGCAGAAACCTCAGCTTCTTCTGTCCAGTAGAAGCTTCTTTGCACCCGCAGCTGGCATTTCCTGGGCATCTGCCCATCTCCGACTTGCTTGTGACTTTTGGACTTGGTCCCCTTGTTCCACAGGTACCCTAGATTGGAAATCTACAGTTGTTGCATTGCTGGTTTGTGTCTTTCCTGCATTATTCCTCTAACACGACTACTTTGTCCTTAGGGGAACTTTAGTGCACTTTGCACTCACTTTTCAGGGTCTTGGGGAGGGTTATTTTTCTAACTCTCACTATTTTCTAATAGTCCCAGCGACCCTCTACAAGGTCACATAGGTTTGGGGTCCATTCGTGGTTCGCATTCCACTTTTGGAGTATATGGTTTGTGTTGCCCCTATCCCTATGTTTCCCCATTGCATCCTATTGTAACTATACATTGTTTGCACTGTTTTCTAAGACTATACTGCATATTTTTGCTATTGTGTATATATATCTTGTGTATATTTCCTATCCTCTCACTGAGGGTACACTCTAAGATACTTTGGCATATTGTCATAAAAATAAAGTACCTTTATTTTTAGTATAACTGTGTATTGTGTTTTCTTATGATATTGTGCATATGACACTAAGTGGTACTGTAGTAGCTTCACACGTCTCCTAGTTCAGCCTAAGCTGCTCTGCTAAGCTACCATTATCTATCAGCCTAAGCTGCTAGACACCCTATACACTAATAAGGGATAACTGGGCCTGGTGCAAGGTGCAAGTACCCCTTGGTACTCACTACAAGCCAGTCCAGCCTCCTACATTGGTTGTGCAGTGGTGGGATAAGTGCTTTGAGACTACTTACCACTCTTGTCATTGTACTTTTCATAAGAGAAAAATATACAAAACAAGGTCAGTGTATATACACATAGCCAAAAAGTTTTGCATTTCCTCTTTTCACTCTTTTCTAAGTGCTGAAAAGTACTTCTAACTTTCTAAAAAGTTCTAAAAAGTTTTAAAAGTTTTTTTTCTCTGTCTTTCTAAAAGCTCTGACAAACTTTTTATCTTTTACTATCACTTTAACTCTCTCTAAAAATGTCTGGCACAGGCCAAAATGTTGATCTGTCCAAACTTGCATATGATCACCTTAGCTGGAAAGGAGCAAGGAATCTCTGCATAGAGAGAGGTTTGAGTGTAGGGAAGAATCCTTCCTTAGAACTGTTAATTAACATGCTTAGAGTACAGGATAAGGCCATAAGTGCCCAATCTGTAGAAAAAGTAGCTAATGGTTCTCAATCTGATCCAGGGACTCCCCCAGGAAAAGATTCAGGAAAGAAACTTCCTAGCCTGCCCATTACTAGACAGTCTAGCATAGTTGGTAATGATGATGAGCCACACCATATAAATAGTGTTGTCTCACATCATAGCAAAAGCATTTATTCTCACCATACTGGTAGTGATGTTTCTGTTAGCCAAGCTGTTAGGGTGGCTCCTGTAAGGGACAGGTCTCCTTCTGTCCATTCTCACCATACTTCTGTTTCAAGGCATGTCCCTCCCACCCACCCTGATGACAGATTGTTAGAAAGGGAACTCAATAGATTGAGAGTGGAACAAACCAGACTGAAGCTCAAGAAGCAACAGCTGGATTTGGATAGACAGACTTTAGAAGTAGAGAAGGAGAGACAGAAACTGGGTTTAGAAACCCATGGTGGCAGCAGCAGTATTCCCCATAGTCATCCTGTAAAAGAGCATGATTCCAGGAATCTGCACAAGATAGTTCCCCCTTACAAGGAGGGGGATGACATTAACAAGTGGTTTGCTGCACTTGAGAGGGCCTGTGTTGTACAGGATGTCCCTCAAAGGCAGTGGGCTGCTATCCTATGGCTATCATTTAGTGGAAAGGGTAGGGATAGACTCCTTACTGTGAAAGAAAGTGATGGCAATAATTTTACAGTTCTTAAGAATGCACTCCTGGATGGTTATGGCTTAACCACTGAACAGTACAGGATAAAGTTCAGAGAGACCAAAAAGGAGTCTTCACAAGACTGGGTTGATTTCATTGACCATTCAGTAAAGGCCTTGGAGGGGTGGTTACATGGCAGTAAAGTTACTGATTATGAAAGCCTGTATAACACAATCCTGAGAGAGCATATACTTAATAATTGTGTGTCTGATTTGTTGCACCAGTACCTGGTAGACTCTGATCTGACCTCTCCCCAAGAATTGGGAAAGAAGGCAGACAAATGGGTCAGAACAAGGGTGAAAAGATAAGTTCCTTCCGGGGGGTGACAAAGATGGCAATAAGAAGAAAGATGGTGAAAAATCTCAAGATAAGCATGGGGATAAGGGTAAAACCAAAGATCCCACTTCAAATCTTAAACACTCTTCAGAGGGTGGGGATAAAACAAGTTCTTCCTCTTCTTCCCAACCTGCACACATTAAAAAACCTTGGTGCTTTGTGTGTAAAAACAGAGGCCATAGGCCAGGGGATAAGTCCTGTCAAGGTAAACCCCCTGAGCCTACCACCACTAATACATCAAGCTCTAGTGCCCCTAGCAGTAGTGGTAATAGTGGTGGGACTGCTGGCAACAGTCAAGTTAAGGGTGTAGTTGGGTTCACTTTTGGGTCCATAGTAGAAACTGGGGTAGTCACTCCCAAGACAGTTTCTGTCACACCTAGTGGCATTGGCCTTGCCACACTGGCTGCTTGTCCCCTTACAATGGATAAGTACAGGCAGACAGTTTCAATAAATGGTGTTGAGGCCTTGGCCTACAGGGACACAGGTGCCAGTATCACTTTGGTGACTGAAAACCTAGTGCACCCTGATCAACACATCATTGGACAACTATATAAGATTATTGATGTCCATAACTCCACTAAGTTTCTTCCCTTAGCTATAATTCAGTTTAGTTGGGGTGGAGTTACTGGCCCTAAGCAGGTGGTGGTATCACCTAGCTTACCTGTAGACTGTCTCTTAGGTAATGACCTAGAGGCCTCAGGTTGGGCTGATGTAGAGTTTTATGCCCATGCAGCCATGCTGGGCATCCCTGAGGAATTGTTCCCTCTCATTTCTACTGAAATGAAAAAGCAAAGGAGAGAAGGCCTGAAAACTCAGGATCCCTCTCCATCAACAGGTAAAAAGGGTATCACAGTATCCCCTAACCACCCTGCCATTCAGGATAGCATTCCTGTGGTGGGAGAAACCTCTCCTGGGGTGGCACCTGTTCCAAGGGAATCATCAGCTGGCAAAGCTGGACTCCCTGAGGTAGAAGTACCTCTCTGTGGGATAACTAACATTGGTGAGAAAAAGAGCACCATTTTAGTTAACATTGAGCATCCCTCCAACCCTCCCAGAGAAACTTTAGTGCAGAAACCCTGCACTGCCTCACAACACTTAGGACAGCATCCCTGCCCTAGTGTGGAGCTCATAGGACAGCATCCCTGCCCTGCTCCAACTCAAGAGAAACAGCATCCCTGTTCTCTCTTCCAGCCATATGGACAAAGTTTTTGCCCAGCTATGGCTTTTCTGAGACAGCATCCCTGTCTGGCATTTCCATCACTACAAATAGGTTCAGTGGACAATTCCCACTGCTCTAAACTAAAACTTACTGATAGAAACTCTGAAAATACATCTTCACATTGTTGCTTAGCTAAAAAAACTTCAAACAGGGTGGTTTACATCCCCACAGGGAAGTAACCATATAGTGGATGATAAAGGGAGTAACCAGTCTATTGCAGAGCTACTCTCTACTTATCACCACGTAGACAATAAAGTCTCAACTGGCCAAGGTTAGCCTTATTGTCCTTCGTTTGGGGGGGGGGGGGGGGTTGTGTGAGAAAGTAGCCTCTTTCTAGCCTTGTTACCCCCACTTTTGGCCTGTTTGTGAGTGTATGTCAGGGTGTTTTCACTGTCTCACTGGAATCCTGCTAGCCAGGGCCAGTGCTCATAGTGAAAACCCTATGTTTTCAGTGTGTTTGTTATGTGTCACTGGGACCCTGCTAGTCAGGACCCCAGTGCTCATAAGTTTGTGACCTATAGGTATGTGTTCCCTGTGTGGTGCCTAACTGTCTCACTGAGGCTCTGCTAACCAGAACCTCAGTGGTTATGCTCTCTCATTTCTTTCCAAATTGTCACTAACAGGCTAGTGACCATTTTTACCAATTTACATTGGCTTACTGGAACACCCTTATAATTCCCTAGTATATGGTACTGAGGTACCCAGGGTATTGGGGTTCCAGGAGATCCCTATGGGCTGCAGCATTTCTTTTGCCACCCATAGGGAGCTCTGACAATTCTTACACAGGCCTGCCACTGCAGCCTGAGTGAAATAACGTCCACGTTATTTCACAGCCATTTTACACTGCACTTAAGTAACTTATAAGTCACCTATATGTCTAACCTTTACCTGGTAAAGGTTAGGTGCAAAGTTACTTAGTGTGAGGGCACCCTGGCACTAGCCAAGGTGCCCCCACATTGTTCAGAGCCAATTCCCTGAACTTTGTGAGTGCGGGGACACCATTACACGCGTGCACTACATATAGGTCACTACCTATATGTAGCTTCACAATGGTAACTCCGAATATGGCCATGTAACATGTCTATGATCATGGAATTGCCCCCTCTATGCCATCCTGGCATTGTTGGTACAATTCCATGATCCCAGTGGCTGTAGCACAGACCCTAGTACTGCCAAACTGCCCTTCCTGGGGTTTCACTGCAGCTGCTGCTGCTGCCAACCCCTCAGACAGGCATCTGCCCTCCTGGGGTCCAGCCAGGCCTGGCCCAGGATGGCAGAACAAAGGACTTCCTCTGAGAGAGGGTGTGACACCCTCTCCCTTTGGAAAATGGTGTGAAGGCAGGGGAGGAGTAGCCTCCCCCAGCCTCTGGAAATGCTTTCTTGGGCACAGATGTGCCCAATTCTGCATAAGCCAGTCTACACCGGTTCAGGGGACCCCTTAGCCCTGCTCTGGCGCGAAACTGGACAAAGGAAAGGGGAGTGACCACTCCCCTGACCTGCACCTCCCCTGGGAGGTGTCCAGAGCTCCTCCAGTGTGCTCCAGACCTCTGCCATCTTGGAAACAGAGGTGCTGCTGGCACACTGGACTGCTCTGAGTGGCCAGTGCCACCAGGTGACGTCAGAGACTCCTTCTGATAGGCTCCTTCAGGTGTTAGTAGCCTATCCTCTCTCCTAGGTAGCCAAATCCTCTTTTCTGGCTATTTAGGGTCTCTGTCTCTGGGGAAACTTCAGATAACGAATGCAAGAGCTCATCCGAGTTCCTCTGCATCTCTCTCTTCACCTTCTGCCAAGGAATCGACTGCTGACCGCGCTGGAAGCCTGCAAACCTGCAACATAGTAGCAAAGACGACTACTGCAACTCTGTAACGCTGATCCTGCCGCCTTCTCGACTGTTTTCCTGCTTGTGCATGCTGTGGGGGTAGCCTGCCTCCTCTCTGCACCAGAAGCTCCGAAGAAATCTCCCGTGGGTCGACGGAATCTTCCCCCTGCAACCGCAGGCACCAAAAAGCTGCATTACCGGTCCCTTGGGTCTCCTCTCAGCACGACGAGCGATGTCCCTCGAATCCAGCGACTCTGTCCAAGTGACCCCCACAGTCCAGTGACTCTTCAGTCCAAGTTTGGTGGAGGTAAGTCCTTACCTCACCTCGCTGAGTTGCATTGCTGGGAACCGCAACTTTGCTGCTACTCCGGCACCTGTGCACTTCCGGCGGAAATCCTTTGTGCACAGCCAAGCCTGGGTCCACGGCACTCTAACCTGCATTGCACGACTTTCTAAGTTGGTCTCCGGCGACGTGGGACTCCTTTGTGCAACTTCGGCGAGCACCGTTTCACGCATCCTCGTAGTGCCTGTTTCTGGCACTTCTCCGGGTGCTACCGGCTTCAGAGAGGGCTCTTTGTCTTGCTCGACGTCCTCTCTCTCTGCTGGTCCAATTTGCGACCTCCTGGTCCCTCCTGGGCCTCAGCAGCGTCCAAAAACGCTAACCGCACGATTTGCAGCTAGCAAGGCTTCTTGGCGTTCTTTCGGCGGGAAAACACTTCTGCACGACTCTCCACGGCGAGTGGGATCCGTCCACCAAAGGGGAAGTCTCTAGCCCTTTTCGTTCCTGCAGAAACCTCAGCTTCTTCTGTCCAGTAGAAGCTTCTTTGCACCCGCAGCTGGCATTTCCTGGGCATCTGCCCATCTCCGACTTGCTTGTGACTTTTGGACTTGGTCCCCTTGTTCCACAGGTACCCTAGATTGGAAATCCACAGTTGTTGCATTGCTGGTTTGTGTCTTTCCTGCATTATTCCTCTAACACGACTACTTTGTCCTTAGGGGAACTTTAGTGCACTTTGCACTCACTTTTCAGGGTCTTGGGGAGGGTTATTTTTCTAACTCTCACTATTTTCTAATAGTCCCAGCGACCCTCTACAAGGTCACATAGGTTTGGGGTCCATTCGTGGTTCGCATTCCACTTTTGGAGTATATGGTTTGTGTTGCCCCTATCCCTATGTTTCCCCATTGCATCCTATTGTAACTATACATTGTTTGCACTGTTTTCTAAGACTATACTGCATATTTTTGCTATTGTGTATATATATCTTGTGTATATTTCCTATCCTCTCACTGAGGGTACACTCTAAGATACTTTGGCATATTGTCATAAAAAGAAAGTACCTTTATTTTTAGTATAACTGTGTATTGTGTTTTCTTATGATATTGTGCATATGACACTAAGTGGTACAGTAGTAGCTTCACACGTCTCCTAGTTCAGCCTAAGCTGCTCTGCTAAGCTACCATTATCTATCAGCCTAAGCTGCTAGACACCCTATACACTAATAAGGGATAACTGGGCCTGGTGCAAGGTGCAAGTACCCCTTGGTACTCACTACAAGCCAGTCCAGCCTCCTACATTGGTTGTGCAGTGGTGGGATAAGTGCTTTGAGACTACTTACCACTCTTGTCATTGTACTTTTCATAAGAGAAAAATATACAAAACAAGGTCAGTGTATATACACATAGCCAAAAAGTTTTGCATTTCCTCTTTTCACTCTTTTCTAAGTGCTGAAAAGTACTTCTAACTTTCTAAAAAGTTCTAAAAAGTTTTAAAAGTTTTTTTTCTCTGTCTTTCTAAAAGCTCTGACAAACTTTTTATCTTTTACTATCACTTTAACTCTCTCTAAAAATGTCTGGCACAGGCCAAAATGTTGATCTGTCCAAACTTGCATATGATCACCTTAGCTGGAAAGGAGCAAGGAATCTCTGCATAGAGAGAGGTTTGAGTGTAGGGAAGAATCCTTCCTTAGAACTGTTAATTAACATGCTTAGAGTACAGGATAAGGCCATAAGTGCCCAATCTGTAGAAAAAGTAGCTAATGGTTCTCAATCTGATCCAGGGACTCCCCCAGGAAAAGATTCAGGAAAGAAACTTCCTAGCCTGCCCATTACTAGACAGTCTAGCATAGTTGGTAATGATGATGAGCCACACCATATAAATAGTGTTGTCTCACATCATAGCAAAAGCATTTATTCTCACCATACTGGTAGTGATGTTTCTGTTAGCCAAGCTGTTAGGGTGGCTCCTGTAAGGGACAGGTCTCCTTCTGTCCATTCTCACCATACTTCTGTTTCAAGGCATGTCCCTCCCACCCCCCCTGATGACAGATTGTTAGAAAGGGAACTCAATAGATTGAGAGTGGAACAAACCAGACTGAAGCTCAAGAAGCAACAGCTGGATTTGGATAGACAGACTTTAGAAGTAGAGAAGGAGAGACAGAAACTGGGTTTAGAAACCCATGGTGGCAGCAGCAGTATTCCCCATAGTCATCCTGTAAAAGAGCATGATTCCAGGAATCTGCACAAGATAGTTCCCCCTTACAAGGAGGGGGATGACATTAACAAGTGGTTTGCTGCACTTGAGAGGGCCTGTGTTGTACAGGATGTCCCTCAAAGGCAGTGGGCTGCTATCCTATGGCTATCATTTAGTGGAAAGGGTAGGGATAGACTCCTTACTGTGAAAGAAAGTGATGGCAATAATTTTACAGTTCTTAAGAATGCACTCCTGGATGGTTATGGCTTAACCACTGAACAGTACAGGATAAAGTTCAGAGAGACCAAAAAGGAGTCTTCACAAGACTGGGTTGATTTCATTGACCATTCAGTGAAGGCCTTGGAGGGGTGGTTACATGGCAGTAAAGTTACTGATTATGAAAGCCTGTATAACACAATCCTGAGAGAGCATATACTTAATAATTGTGTGTCTGATTTGTTGCACCAGTACCTGGTAGACTCTGATCTGACCTCTCCCCAAGAATTGGGAAAGAAGGCAGACAAATGGGTCAGAACAAGGGTGAACAGATAAGTTCCTTCCGGGGGGTGACAAAGATGGCAATAAGAAGAAAGATGGTGAAAAATCTCAAGATAAGCATGGGGATAAGGGTAAAACCAAAGATCCCACTTCAAATCTTAAACACTCTTCAGAGGGTGGGGATAAAACAAGTTCTTCCTCTTCTTCCCAACCTGCACACATTAAAAAACCTTGGTGCTTTGTGTGTAAAAACAGAGGCCATAGGCCAGGGGATAAGTCCTGTCAAGGTAAACCCCCTGAGCCTACCACCACTAATACATCAAGCTCTAGTGCCCCTAGCAGTAGTGGTAATAGTGGTGGAACTGCTGGCAACAGTCAAGTTAAGGGTGTAGTTGGGTTCACTTTTGGGTCCATAGTAGAAACTGGGGTAGTCACTCCCAAGACAGTTTCTGTCACACCTAGTGGCATTGGCCTTGCCACACTGGCTGCTTGTCCCCTTACAATGGATAAGTACAGGCAGACAGTTTCAATAAATGGTGTTGAGGCCTTGGCCTACAGGGACACAGGTGCCAGTATCACTTTGGTGACTGAAAACCTAGTGCACCCTGATCAACACATCATTGGACAACTATATAAGATTATTGATGTCCATAACTCCACTAAGTTTCTTCCCTTAGCTATAATTCAGTTTAGTTGGGGTGGAGTTACTGGCCCTAAGCAGGTGGTGGTATCACCTAGCTTACCTGTAGACTGTCTCTTAGGTAATGACCTAGAGGCCTCAGGTTGGGCTGATGTAGAGTTTTATGCCCATGCAGCCATGCTGGGCATCCCTGAGGAATTGTTCCCTCTCATTTCTACTGAAATGAAAAAGCAAAGGAGAGAAGGCCTGAAAACTCAGGATCCCTCTCCATCAACAGGTAAAAAGGGTATCACAGTATCCCCTAACCACCCTGCCATTCAGGATAGCATTCCTGTGGTGGGAGAAACCTCTCCTGGGGTGGCACCTGTTCCAAGGGAATCATCAGCTGGCAAAGCTGGACTCCCTGAGGTAGAAGTACCTCTCTGTGGGATAACTAACATTGGTGAGAAAAAGAGCACCATTTTAGTTAACATGGAGCATCCCTCCAACCCTCCCAGAGAAACTTTAGTGCAGAAACCCTGCACTGCCTCACAACACTTAGGACAGCATCCCTGCCCTAGTGTGGAGCTCATAGGACAGCATCCCTGCCCTGCTCCAACTCAAGAGAAACAGCATCCCTGTTCTCTCTTCCAGCCATATGGACAAAGTTTTTGCCCAGCTATGGCTTTTCTGAGACAGCATCCCTGTCTGGCATTTCCATCACTACAAATAGGTTCAGTGGACAATTCCCACTGCTCTAAACTAAAACTTACTGATAGAAACTCTGAAAATACATCTTCACATTGTTGCTTAGCTAAAAAAACTTCAAACAGGGTGGTTTACATCCCCACAGGGAAGTAACCATATAGTGGATGATAAAGGGAGTAACCAGTCTATTGCAGAGCTACTCTCTACTTATCACCACTTAGACAATAAAGTCTCAACTGGCCAAGGTTAGCCTTATTGTCCTTCGTTTGGGGGGGGGGGGTTGTGTGAGAAAGTAGCCTCTTTCTAGCCTTGTTACCCCCACTTTTGGCCTGTTTGTGAGTGTATGTCAGGGTGTTTTCACTGTCTCACTGGAATCCTGCTAGCCAGGGCCAGTGCTCATAGTGAAAACCCTATGTTTTCAGTGTGTTTGTTATGTGTCACTGGGACCCTGCTAGTCAGGACCCCAGTGCTCATAAGTTTGTGACCTATAGGTATGTGTTCCCTGTGTGGTGCCTAACTGTCTCACTGAGGCTCTGCTAACCAGAACCTCAGTGGTTATGCTCTCTCATTTCTTTCCAAATTGTCACTAACAGGCTAGTGACCATTTTTACCAATTTACATTGGCTTACTGGAACACCCTTATAATTCCCTAGTATATGGTACTGAGGTACCCAGGGTATTGGGGTTCCAGGAGATCCCTATGGGCTGCAGCATTTCTTTTGCCACCCATAGGGAGCTCTGACAATTCTTACACAGGCCTGCCACTGCAGCCTGAGTGAAATAACGTCCACGTTATTTCACAGCCATTTTACACTGCACTTAAGTAACTTATAAGTCACCTATATGTCTAACCTTTACCTGGTAAAGGTTAGGTGCAAAGTTACTTAGTGTGAGGGCACCCTGGCACTAGCCAAGGTGCCCCCACATTGTTCAGAGCCAATTCCCTGAACTTTGTGAGTGCGGGGACACCATTACACGCGTGCACTACATATAGGTCACTACCTATATGTAGCTTCACAATGGTAACTCCGAATATGGCCATGTAACATGTCTATGATCATGGAATTGCCCCCTCTATGCCATCCTGGCATTGTTGGTACAATTCCATGATCCCAGTGGCTGTAGCACAGACCCTAGTACTGCCAAACTGCCCTTCCTGGGGTTTCACTGCAGCTGCTGCTGCTGCCAACCCCTCAGACAGGCATCTGCCCTCCTGGGGTCCAGCCAGGCCTGGCCCAGGATGGCAGAACAAAGGACTTCCTCTGAGAGAGGGTGTGACACCCTCTCCCTTTGGAAAATGGTGTGAAGGCAGGGGAGGAGTAGCCTCCCCCAGCCTCTGGAAATGCTTTCTTGGGCACAGATGTGCCCAATTCTGCATAAGCCAGTCTACACCGGTTCAGGGGACCCCTTAGCCCTGCTCTGGCGCGAAACTGGACAAAGGAAAGGGGAGTGACCACTCCCCTGACCTGCACCTCCCCTGGGAGGTGTCCAGAGCTCCTCCAGTGTGCTCCAGACCTCTGCCATCTTGGAAACAGAGGTGCTGCTGGCACACTGGACTGCTCTGAGTGGCCAGTGCCACCAGGTGACGTCAGAGACTCCTTCTGATAGGCTCCTTCAGGTGTTAGTAGCCTATCCTCTCTCCTAGGTAGCCAAATCCTCTTTTCTGGCTATTTAGGGTCTCTGTCTCTGGGGAAACTTCAGATAACGAATGCAAGAGCTCATCCGAGTTCCTCTGCATCTCTCTCTTCACCTTCTGCCAAGGAATCGACTGCTGACCGCGCTGGAAGCCTGC
This sequence comes from Pleurodeles waltl, assembly GCF_031143425.1. NCBI lineage: Eukaryota > Metazoa > Chordata > Amphibia > Caudata > Salamandridae > Pleurodeles > Pleurodeles waltl. Next base: position 82,279,456 of record NC_090447.1, on the reverse strand, counting down.
AAACCTGCAACATAGTAGACGACTACTGCAACTCTGTAACGCTGATCCTGCCGCCTTCTCGACTGTTTTCCTGCTTGTGCATGCTGTGGGGGTAGCCTGCCTCCTCTCTGCACCAGAAGCTCCGAAGAAATCTCCCGTGGGTCGACGGAATCTTCCCCCTGCAACCGCAGGCACCAAAAAGCTGCATTACCGGTCCCTTGGGTCTCCTCTCAGCACGACGAGCGATGTCCCTCGAATCCAGCGACTCTGTCCAAGTGACCCCCACAGTCCAGTGACTCTTCAGTCCAAGTTTGGTGGAGGTAAGTCCTTACCTCACCTCGCTGAGTTGCATTGCTGGGAACCGCAACTTTGCTGCTACTCCGGCCCCTGTGCACTTCCGGCGGAAATCCTTTGTGCACAGCCAAGCCTGGGTCCACGGCACTCTAACCTGCATTGCACGACTTTCTAAGTTGGTCTCCGGCGACGTGGGACTCCTTTATGCAACTTCGGCGAGCACCGTTTCACGCATCCTCGTAGTGCCTGTTTCTGGCACTTCTCCGGGTGCTACCGGCTTCAGAGAGGGCTCTTTGTCTTGCTCGACGTCCTCTCTCTCTGCTGGTCCAATTTGCGACCTCCTGGTCCCTCCTGGGCCTCAGCAGCGTCCAAAAACGCTAACCGCACGATTTGCAGCTAGCAAGGCTTCTTGGCGTTCTTTCGGCGGGAAAACACTTCTGCACGACTCTCCACGGCGAGTGGGATCCGTCCACCAAAGGGGAAGTCTCTAGCCCTTTTCGTTCCTGCAGAAACCTCAGCTTCTTCTGTCCAGTAGAAGCTTCTTTGCACCCGCAGCTGGCATTTCCTGGGCATCTGCCCATCTCCGACTTGCTTGTGACTTTTGGACTTGGTCCCCTTGTTCCACAGGTACCCTAGATTGGAAATCCACAGTTGTTGCATTGCTGGTTTGTGTCTTTCCTGCATTATTCCTCTAACACGACTACTTTGTCCTTAGGGGAACTTTAGTGCACTTTGCACTCACTTTTCAGGGTCTTGGGGAGGGTTATTTTTCTAACTCTCACTATTTTCTAATAGTCCCAGCGACCCTCTACAAGGTCACATAGGTTTGGGGTCCATTCGTGGTTCGCATTCCACTTTTGGAGTATATGGTTTGTGTTGCCCCTATCCCTATGTTTCCCCATTGCATCCTATTGTAACTATACATTGTTTGCACTGTTTTCTAAGACTATACTGCATATTTTTGCTATTGTGTATATATATCTTGTGTATATTTCCTATCCTCTCACTGAGGGTACACTCTAAGATACTTTGGCATATTGTCATAAAAAGAAAGTACCTTTATTTTTAGTATAACTGTGTATTGTGTTTTCTTATGATATTGTGCATATGACACTAAGTGGTACAGTAGTAGCTTCACACGTCTCCTAGTTCAGCCTAAGCTGCTCTGCTAAGCTACCATTATCTATCAGCCTAAGCTGCTAGACACCCTATACACTAATAAGGGATAACTGGGCCTGGTGCAAGGTGCAAGTACCCCTTGGTACTCACTACAAGCCAGTCCAGCCTCCTACATTGGTTGTGCAGTGGTGGGATAAGTGCTTTGAGACTACTTACCACTCTTGTCATTGTACTTTTCATAAGAGAAAAATATACAAAACAAGGTCAGTGTATATACACATAGCCAAAAAGTTTTGCATTTCCTCTTTTCACTCTTTTCTAAGTGCTGAAAAGTACTTCTAACTTTCTAAAAAGTTCTAAAAAGTTTTAAAAGTTTTTTTTCTCTGTCTTTCTAAAAGCTCTGACAAACTTTTTATCTTTTACTATCACTTTAACTCTCTCTAAAAATGTCTGGCACAGGCCAAAATGTTGATCTGTCCAAACTTGCATATGATCACCTTAGCTGGAAAGGAGCAAGGAATCTCTGCATAGAGAGAGGTTTGAGTGTAGGGAAGAATCCTTCCTTAGAACTGTTAATTAACATGCTTAGAGTACAGGATAAGGCCATAAGTGCCCAATCTGTAGAAAAAGTAGCTAATGGTTCTCAATCTGATCCAGGGACTCCCCCAGGAAAAGATTCAGGAAAGAAACTTCCTAGCCTGCCCATTACTAGACAGTCTAGCATAGTTGGTAATGATGATGAGCCACACCATATAAATAGTGTTGTCTCACATCATAGCAAAAGCATTTATTCTCACCATACTGGTAGTGATGTTTCTGTTAGCCAAGCTGTTAGGGTGGCTCCTGTAAGGGACAGGTCTCCTTCTGTCCATTCTCACCATACTTCTGTTTCAAGGCATGTCCCTCCCACCCCCCCTGATGACAGATTGTTAGAAAGGGAACTCAATAGATTGAGAGTGGAACAAACCAGACTGAAGCTCAAGAAGCAACAGCTGGATTTGGATAGACAGACTTTAGAAGTAGAGAAGGAGAGACAGAAACTGGGTTTAGAAACCCATGGTGGCAGCAGCAGTATTCCCCATAGTCATCCTGTAAAAGAGCATGATTCCAGGAATCTGCACAAGATAGTTCCCCCTTACAAGGAGGGGGATGACATTAACAAGTGGTTTGCTGCACTTGAGAGGGCCTGTGTTGTACAGGATGTCCCTCAAAGGCAGTGGGCTGCTATCCTATGGCTATCATTTAGTGGAAAGGGTAGGGATAGACTCCTTACTGTGAAAGAAAGTGATGGCAATAATTTTACAGTTCTTAAGAATGCACTCCTGGATGGTTATGGCTTAACCACTGAACAGTACAGGATAAAGTTCAGAGAGACCAAAAAGGAGTCTTCACAAGACTGGGTTGATTTCATTGACCATTCAGTGAAGGCCTTGGAGGGGTGGTTACATGGCAGTAAAGTTACTGATTATGAAAGCCTGTATAACACAATCCTGAGAGAGCATATACTTAATAATTGTGTGTCTGATTTGTTGCACCAGTACCTGGTAGACTCTGATCTGACCTCTCCCCAAGAATTGGGAAAGAAGGCAGACAAATGGGTCAGAACAAGGGTGAACAGATAAGTTCCTTCCGGGGGGTGACAAAGATGGCAATAAGAAGAAAGATGGTGAAAAATCTCAAGATAAGCATGGGGATAAGGGTAAAACCAAAGATCCCACTTCAAATCTTAAACACTCTTCAGAGGGTGGGGATAAAACAAGTTCTTCCTCTTCTTCCCAACCTGCACACATTAAAAAACCTTGGTGCTTTGTGTGTAAAAACAGAGGCCATAGGCCAGGGGATAAGTCCTGTCAAGGTAAACCCCCTGAGCCTACCACCACTAATACATCAAGCTCTAGTGCCCCTAGCAGTAGTGGTAATAGTGGTGGAACTGCTGGCAACAGTCAAGTTAAGGGTGTAGTTGGGTTCACTTTTGGGTCCATAGTAGAAACTGGGGTAGTCACTCCCAAGACAGTTTCTGTCACACCTAGTGGCATTGGCCTTGCCACACTGGCTGCTTGTCCCCTTACAATGGATAAGTACAGGCAGACAGTTTCAATAAATGGTGTTGAGGCCTTGGCCTACAGGGACACAGGTGCCAGTATCACTTTGGTGACTGAAAACCTAGTGCACCCTGATCAACACATCATTGGACAACTATATAAGATTATTGATGTCCATAACTCCACTAAGTTTCTTCCCTTAGCTATAATTCAGTTTAGTTGGGGTGGAGTTACTGGCCCTAAGCAGGTGGTGGTATCACCTAGCTTACCTGTAGACTGTCTCTTAGGTAATGACCTAGAGGCCTCAGGTTGGGCTGATGTAGAGTTTTATGCCCATGCAGCCATGCTGGGCATCCCTGAGGAATTGTTCCCTCTCATTTCTACTGAAATGAAAAAGCAAAGGAGAGAAGGCCTGAAAACTCAGGATCCCTCTCCATCAACAGGTAAAAAGGGTATCACAGTATCCCCTAACCACCCTGCCATTCAGGATAGCATTCCTGTGGTGGGAGAAACCTCTCCTGGGGTGGCACCTGTTCCAAGGGAATCATCAGCTGGCAAAGCTGGACTCCCTGAGGTAGAAGTACCTCTCTGTGGGATAACTAACATTGGTGAGAAAAAGAGCACCATTTTAGTTAACATGGAGCATCCCTCCAACCCTCCCAGAGAAACTTTAGTGCAGAAACCCTGCACTGCCTCACAACACTTAGGACAGCATCCCTGCCCTAGTGTGGAGCTCATAGGACAGCATCCCTGCCCTGCTCCAACTCAAGAGAAACAGCATCCCTGTTCTCTCTTCCAGCCATATGGACAAAGTTTTTGCCCAGCTATGGCTTTTCTGAGACAGCATCCCTGTCTGGCATTTCCATCACTACAAATAGGTTCAGTGGACAATTCCCACTGCTCTAAACTAAAACTTACTGATAGAAACTCTGAAAATACATCTTCACATTGTTGCTTAGCTAAAAAAACTTCAAACAGGGTGGTTTACATCCCCACAGGGAAGTAACCATATAGTGGATGATAAAGGGAGTAACCAGTCTATTGCAGAGCTACTCTCTACTTATCACCACTTAGACAATAAAGTCTCAACTGGCCAAGGTTAGCCTTATTGTCCTTCGTTTGGGGGGGGGGTTGTGTGAGAAAGTAGCCTCTTTCTAGCCTTGTTACCCCCACTTTTGGCCTGTTTGTGAGTGTATGTCAGGGTGTTTTCACTGTCTCACTGGAATCCTGCTAGCCAGGGCCAGTGCTCATAGTGAAAACCCTATGTTTTCAGTGTGTTTGTTATGTGTCACTGGGACCCTGCTAGTCAGGACCCCAGTGTTCATAAGTTTGTGACCTATAGGTATGTGTTCCCTGTGTGGTGCCTAACTGTCTCACTGAGGCTCTGCTAACCAGAACCTCAGTGGTTATGCTCTCTCATTTCTTTCCAAATTGTCACTAACAGGCTAGTGACCATTTTTACCAATTTACATTGGCTTACTGGAACACCCTTATAATTCCCTAGTATATGGTACTGAGGTACCCAGGGTATTGGGGTTCCAGGAGATCCCTATGGGATGCAGCATTTCTTTTGCCACCCATAGGGAGCTCTGACAATTCTTACACAGGCCTGCCACTGCAGCCTGAGTGAAATAACGTCCACGTTATTTCACAGCCATTTTACACTGCACTTAAGTAACTTATAAGTCACCTATATGTCTAACGTTTACCTGGTAAAGGTTAGGTGCAAAGTTACTTAGTGTGAGGGCACCCTGGCACTAGCCAAGGTGCCCCCACATTGTTCAGAGCCAATTCCCTGAACTTTGTGAGTGCGGGGACACCATTACACGTGTGCACTACATATAGGTCACTACCTATATGTAGCTTCACAATGGTAACTCCGAATATGGCCATGTAACATGTCTATGATCATGGAATTGCCCCCTCTATGCCATCCTGGCATTGTTGGTACAATTCCATGATCCCAGTGGCTGTAGCACAGACCCTGGTACTGCCAAACTGCCCTTCCTGGGGTTTCACTGCAGCTGCTGCTGCTGCCAACCCCTCAGACAGGCATCTGCCCTCCTGGGGTCCAGCCAGGCCTGGCCCAGGATGGCAGAACAAAGGACTTCCTCTGAGAGAGGGTGTGACACCCTCTCCCTTTGGAAAATGGTGTGAAGGCAGGGGAGGAGTAGCCTCCCCCAGCCTCTGGAAATGCTTTCTTGGGCACAGATGTGCCCAATTCTGCATAAGCCAGTCTACACCGGTTCAGGGGACCCCTTAGCCCTGCTCTGGCGCGAAACTGGACAAAGGAAAGGGGAGTGACCACTCCCCTGACCTGCACCTCCCCTGGGAGGTGTCCAGAGCTCCTCCAGTGTGCTCCAGACCTCTGCCATCTTGGAGACAGAGGTGCTGCTGGCACACTGGACTGCTCTGAGTGGCCAGTGCCACCAGGTGACGTCAGAGACTCCTTCTGATAGGCTCCTTCAGGTGTTAGTAGCCTATCCTCTCTCCTAGGTAGCCAAATCCTCTTTTCTGGTTATTTAGGGTCTCTGTCTCTGGGGAAACTTCAGATAACGAATGCAAGAGCTCATCCGAGTTCCTCTGCATCTCTCTCTTCACCTTCTGCCAAGGAATCGACTGCTGACCGCGCTGGAAGCCTGCAAACCTGCAACATAGTAGCAAAGACGACTACTGCAACTCTGTAACGCTGATCCTGCCGCCTTCTCGACTGTTTTCCTGCTTGTGCATGCTGTGGGGGTAGCCTGCCTCCTCTCTGCACCAGAAGCTCTGAAGAAATCTCCCGTGGGTCGACGGAATCTTCCCCCTGCAACCGCAGGCACCAAAAAGCTGCATTACCGGTCCCTTGGGTCTCCTCTCAGCACGACGAGCGATGTCCCTCGAATCCAGCGTCTCTGTCCAAGTGACCCCCACAGTCCAGTGACTCTTCAGTCCAAGTTTGGTGGAGGTAAGTCCTTACCTCACCTCGCTGGGTTGCATTGCTGGGAACCGCGACTTTGCTGCTACTCCGGCCCCTGTGCACTTCCGGCGGAAATCCTTTGTGCACAGCCAAGCCTGGGTCCACGGCACTCTAACCTGCATTGCACGACTTTCTAAGTTGGTCTCCGGCGACGTGGGACTCCTTTGTACAACTTCGGCGAGCACCGTTTCACGCATCCTCGTAGTGCCTGTTTCTGGCACTTCTCCGGGTGCTACCGGCTTCAGAGAGGGCTCTTTGTCTTGCTCTACGTCCTTTCTCTCTGCTGGTCCAATTTGCGACCTCCTGGTCTCTCGTGGGCCTCAGCAGCGTCCAAAAACGCTAACCGCACGATTTGCAGCTAGCAAGGCTTCTTGGCGTTCTTTCGGCGGGAAAACACTTCTGCACGACTCTCCACGGCGAGAGGGATCCGTCCACCAAAGGGGAAGTCTCTAGCCCTTTTCGTTCCTGCAGAAACCTCAGCTTCTTCTGTCCAGTAGAAGCTTCTTTGCACCCGCAGCTGGCATTTCCTGGGCATCTGCCCATCTCCGACTTGCTTGTGACTTTTGGACTTGGTCCCCTTGTTCCACAGGTACCCTAGATTGGAAATCCACAGTTGTTGCATTGCTGGTTTGTGTCTTTCCTGCATTATTCCTCTAACACGACTACTTTGTCCTTAGGGGAACTTTAGTGCACTTTGCACTCACTTTTCAGGGTCTTGGGGAGGGTTATTTTTCTAACTCTCACTATTTTCTAATAGTCCCAGCGACCCTCTACAAGGTCACATAGGTTTGGGGTCCATTCGTGGTTCGCATTCCACTTTTGGAGTATATGGTTTGTGTTGCCCCTATCCCTATGTTTCCCCATTGCATCCTATTGTAACTATACATTGTTTGCACTGTTTTCTAAGACTATACTGCATATTTTTGCTATTGTGTATATATATCTTGTGTATATTTCCTATCCTCTCACTGAGGGTACACTCTAAGATACTTTGGCATATTGTCATAAAAATAAAGTACCTTTATTTTTAGTATAACTGTGTATTGTGTTTTCTTATGATATTGTGCATATGACACTAAGTGGTACTGTAGTAGCTTCACACGTCTCCTAGTTCAGCCTAAGCTGCTCTGCTAAGCTACCATTATCTATCAGCCTAAGCTGCTAGACACCCTATACACTAATAAGGGATAACTGGGCCTGGTGCAAGGTGCAAGTACCCCTTGGTACTCACTTCAAGCCAGTCCAGCCTCCTACATTGGTTGTGCAGTGGTGGGATAAGTGCTTTGAGACTACTTACCACTCTTGTCATTGTACTTTTCATAAGAGAAAAATATACAAAACAAGGTCAGTGTATATACACATAGCCAAAAAGTTTTGCATTTCCTCTTTTCACTCTTTTCTAAGTGCTGAAAAGTACTTCTAACTTTCTAAAAAGTTCTAAAAAGTTTTAAAAGTTTTTTTTCTCTGTCTTTCTAAAAGCTCTGACAAACTTTTTATCTTTTACTATCACTTTAACTCTCTCTAAAAATGTCTGGCACAGGCCAAAATGTTGATCTGTCCAAACTTGCATATGATCACCTTAGCTGGAAAGGAGCAAGGAATCTCTGCATAGAGAGAGGTTTGAGTGTAGGGAAGAATCCTTCCTTAGAACTGTTAATTAACATGCTTAGAGTACAGGATAAGGCCATAAGTGCCCAATCTGTAGAAAAAGTAGCTAATGGTTCTCAATCTGATCCAGGGACTCCCCCAGGAAAAGATTCAGGAAAGAAACTTCCTAGCCTGCCCATTACTAGACAGTCTAGCATAGTTGGTAATGATGATGAGCCACACCATATAAATAGTGTTGTCTCACATCATAGCAAAAGCATTTATTCTCACCATACTGGTAGTGATGTTTCTGTTAGCCAAGCTGTTAGGGTGGCTCCTGTAAGGGACAGGTCTCCTTCTGTCCATTCTCACCATACTTCTGTTTCAAGGCATGTCCCTCCCACCCCCCCTGATGACAGATTGTTAGAAAGGGAACTCAATAGATTGAGAGTGGAACAAACCAGACTGAAGCTCAAGAAGCAACAGCTGGATTTGGATAGACAGACTTTAGAAGTAGAGAAGGAGAGACAGAAACTGGGTTTAGAAACCCATGGTGGCAGCAGCAGTATTCCCCATAGTCATCCTGTAAAAGAGCATGATTCCAGGAATCTGCACAAGATAGTTCCCCCTTACAAGGAGGGGGATGACATTAACAAGTGGTTTGCTGCACTTGAGATGGCCTGTGTTGTACAGGATGTCCCTCAAAGGCAGTGGGCTGCTATCCTATGGCTATCATTTAGCGGAAAGGGTAGGGATAGACTCCTTACTGTGAAAGAAAGTGATGGCAATAATTTTACAGTTCTTAAGAATGCACTCCTGGATGGTTATGGCTTAACCACTGAACAGTACAGGATAAAGTTCAGAGAGACCAAAAAGGAGTCTTCACAAGACTGGGTTGATTTCATTGACCATTCAGTGAAGGCCTTGGAGGGGTGGTTACATGGCAGTAAAGTTACTGATTATGAAAGCCTGTATAACACAATCCTGAGAGAGCATATACTTAATAATTGTGTGTCTGATTTGTTGCACCAGTACCTAGTAGACTCTGATCCGACCTCTCCCCAAGAATTGGGAAAGAAGGCAGACAAATGGGTCAGAACAAGGGTGAACAGATAAGTTCCTTCCGGGGGGTGACAAAGATGGCAATAAGAAGAAAGATGGTGAAAAATCTCAAGATAAGCATGGGGATAAGGGTAAAACCAAAGATCCCACTTCAAATCTTAAACACTCTTCAGAGGATGGGGATAAAACAAGTTCTTCCTCTTCTTCCCAACCTGCACACATTAAAAAACCTTGGTGCTTTGTGTGTAAAAAAACAGAGGCCATAGGCCAGGGGATAAGTCCTGTCAAGGTAAAACCCCTGAGCCTACCACCACTAATACATCAAGCTCTAGTGCCCCTAGCAGTAGTGGTAATAGTGGTGGGACTGCTGGCAACAGTCAAGTTAAGGGTGTAGTTGGGTTCACTTTTGGGTCCATAGTAGAAACTGGGGTAGTCACTCCCAAGACAGTTTCTGTCACACCTAGTGGCATTGGCCTTGCCACACTGGCTGCTTGTCCCCTTACAATGGATAAGTACAGGCAGACAGTTTCAATAAATGGTGCTGAGGCCTTTGCCTACAGGGACACAGGTGCCAGTATCACTTTGGTGACTGAAAACCTAGTGCACCCTGATCAACACATCATTGGACAACTATATAAGATTATTGATGTCCATAACTCCACTAAGTTTCTTCCCTTAGCTATAATTCAGTTTAGTTGGGGTGGAGTTACTGGCCCTAAGCAGGTGGTGGTATCACCTAGCTTACCTGTAGACTGTCTCTTAGGTAATGACCTAGAGGCCTCAGGTTGGGCTGATGTAGAGTTTTATGCCCATGCAGCCATGCTGGGCATCCCTGAGGAATTGTTCCCTCTCATTTCTACTGAAATGAAAAAGCGAAGGAGAGAAGGCCTGAAAACTCAGGATCCCTCTCCATCAACAGGTAAAAAGGGTATCACAGTATCCCCTAACCACCCTGCCATTCAGGATAGCATTCCTGTGGTGGGAGAAACCTCTCCTGGGGTGGCACCTGTTCCAAGGGAATCATCAGCTGGCAAAGCTGGACTCCCTGAGGTAGAAGTACCTCTCTGTGGGATAACTAACATTGGTGAGAAAAAGAGCACCATTTTAGTTAACATGGAGCATCCCTCCAACCCTCCCAGAGAAACTTTAGTGCAGAAACCCTGCACTGCCTCACAACACTTAGGACAGCATCCCTGCCCTAGTGTGGAGCTCATAGGACAGCATCCCTGCCCTGCTCCAACTCAAGAGAAACAGCATCCCTGTTCTCTCTTCCAGCCATATGGACAAAGTTTTTGCCTAGCTATGGCTTTTCTGAGACAGCATCCCTGTCTGGCATTTCCATCACTACAAATAGGTTCAGTGGACAATTCCCACTGCTCTAAACTAAAACTTACTGATAGAAACTCTGAAAATACATCTTCACATTGTTGCTTAGCTGAAAAAACTTCAAACAGGGTGGTTTACATCCCCACAGGGAAGTAACCATATAGTGGATGATAAAGGGAGTAACCAGTCTATTGCAGAGCTACTCTCTACTTATCACCACTTAGACAATAAAGTCTCAACTGGCCAAGGTTAGCCTTATTGTCCTTCGTTTGGGGGGGGGGGTTGTGTGAGAAAGTAGCCTCTTTCTAGCCTTGTTACCCCCACTTTTGGCCTGTTTGTGAGTGTATGTCAGGGTGTTTTCACTGTCTCACTGGAATCCTGCTAGCCAGGGCCAGTGCTCATAGTGAAAACCCTATGTTTTCAGTGTGTTTGTTATGTGTCACTGGGACCCTGCTAGTCAGGACCCCAGTGCTCATAAGTTTGTGACCTATAGGTATGTGTTCCCTGTGTGGTGCCTAACTGTCTCACTGAGGCTCTGCTAACCAGAACCTCAGTGGTTATGCTCTCTCATTTCTTTCCAAATTGTCACTAACAGGCTAGTGACCATTTTTACCAATTTACATTGGCTTACTGGAACACCCTTATAATTCCCTAGTATATGGTACTGAGGTACCCAGGGTATTGGGGTTCCAGGAGATCCCTATGGGCTGCAGCATTTCTTTTGCCACCCATAGGGAGCTCTGACAATTCTTACACAGGCCTGCCACTGCAGCCTGAGTGAAATAACGTCCACGTTATTTCACAGCCATTTTACACTGCACTTAAGTAACTTATAAGTCACCTATATGTCTAACCTTTACCTGGTAAAGGTTAGGTGCAAAGTTACTTAGTGTGAGGGCACCCTGGCACTAGCCAAGGTGCCCCCACATTGTTCAGAGCCAATTCCCTGAACTTTGTGAGTGCGGGGACACCATTACACGCGTGCACTACATATAGGTCACTACCTATATGTAGCTTCACAATGGTAACTCCGAATATGGCCATGTAACATGTCTATGATCATGGAATTGCCCCCTCTATGCCATCCTGGCATTGTTGGTACAATTCCATGATCCCAGTGGCTGTAGCACAGACCCTGGTACTGCCAAACTGCCCTTCCTGGGGTTTCACTGCAGCTGCTGCTGCTGCCAACCCCTCAGACAGGCATCTGCCCTCCTGGGGTCCAGCCAGGCCTGGCCCAGGATGGCAGAACAAAGGACTTCCTCTGAGAGAGGGTGTGACACCCTCTCCCTTTGGAAAATGGTGTGAAGGCAGGGGAGGAGTAGCCTCCCCCAGCCTCTGGAAATGCTTTCTTGGGCACAGATGTGCCCAATTCTGCATAAGCCAGTCTACACCGGTTCAGGGGACCCCTTAGCCCTGCTCTGGCGCGAAACTGGACAAAGGAAAGGGGAGTGACCACTCCCCTGACCTGCACCTCCCCTGGGAGGTGTCCAGAGCTCCTCCAGTGTGCTCCAGACCTCTGCCATCTTGGAAACAGAGGTGCTGCTGGCACACTGGACTGCTCTGAGTGGCCAGTGCCACCAGGTGACGTCAGAGACTCCTTTTGATAGGCTCCTTCAGGTGTTAGTAGCCTATCCTCTCTCCTAGGTAGCCAAACCCTCTTTTCTGGCTATTTAGGGTCTCTGTCTCTGGGGAAACTTCAGATAACGAATGCAAGAGCTCATCCGAGTTCCTCTGCATCTCTCTCTTCACCTTCTGCCAAGGAATCGACTGCTGACCGCGCTGGAAGCCTGCAAACCTGCAACATAGTAGCAAAGACGACTACTGCAACTCTGTAACGCTGATCCTGCCGCCTTCTCGACTGTTTTCCTGCTTGTGCATGCTGTGGGGGTAGCCTGCCTTCTCTCTGCACCAGAAGCTCCGAAGAAATCTCCCGTGGGTCGACGGAATCTTCCCCCTGCAACCGCAGGCACCAAAAAGCTGCATTACCGGTCCCTTGGGTCTCCTCTCAGCACGACGAGCGATGTCCCTCGAATCCAGCGACTCTGTCCAAGTGACCCCCACAGTCCAGTGACTCTTCAGTCCAAGTTTGGTGGAGGTAAGTCCTTACCTCACCTCGCTGGGTTGCATTGCTGGGAACCGCGACTTTGCTGCTACTCCGGCCCCTGTGCACTTCCGGCGGAAATCCTTTGTGCACAGCCAAGCCTGGGTCCACGGCACTCTAACCTGCATTGCACGACTTTCTAAGTTGGTCTCCGGCGACGTGGGACTCCTTTGTGCAACTTCGGCGAGCACCGTTTCACGCATCCTCGTAGTGCCTGTTTCTGGCACTTCTCCGGGTGCTACCGGCTTCAGAGAGGACTCTTTGTCTTGCTCGACGTCCTCTCTCTCTGCTGGTCCAATTTGCGACCTCCTGGTCCCTCCTGGGCCTCAGCAGCGTCCAAAAACGCTAACCACACGATTTGCAGCTAGCAAGGCTTGTTGGCGTTCTTTCGGCGGGAAAACACTTCTGCACGACTCTCCACGGCGAGACGGATCTGTCCACCAAAGGGGAAGTCTCTAGCCCTTTTCGTTCCTGCAGAAACCTCAGCTTCTTCTGTCCAGTAGAAGCTTCTTAGCACCCGCAGCTGGCATTTCCTGGGCATCTGCCCATCTCCGACTTGCTTGTGACTTTTGGACTTGGTCCCCTTGTTCCACAGGTACCCTAGATTGGAAATCCACAGTTGTTGCATTGCTGGTTTGTGTCTTTCCTGCATTATTCCTCTAACACGACTACTTTGTCCTTAGGGGAACTTTAGTGCACTTTGCACTCACTTTTCAGGGTCTTGGGGAGGGTTATTTTTCTAACTCTCACTATTTTCTAATAGTCCCAGCGACCCTCTACAAGGTCACATAGGTTTGGGGTCCATTCGTGGTTCGCATTCCACTTTTGGAGTATATGGTTTGTGTTGCCCCTATCCCTATGTTTCCCCATTGCATCCTATTGTAACTATACATTGTTTGCACTGTTTTCTAAGACTATACTGCATATTTTTGCTATTGTGTATATATATCTTGTGTATATTTCCTATCCTCTCACTGAGGGTACACTCTAAGATACTTTGGCATATTGTCATAAAAATAAAGTACCTTTATTTTTAGTATAACTGTGTATTGTGTTTTCTTATGATATTGTGCATATGACACTAAGTGGTACTGTAGTAGCTTCACACGTCTCCTAGTTCAGCCTAAGCTGCTCTGCTAAGCTACCATTATCTATCAGCCTAAGCTGCTAGACACCCTATACACTAATAAGGGATAACTGGGCCTGGTGCAAGGTGCAAGTACCCCTTGGTACTCACTTCAAGCCAGTCCAGCCTCCTACATTGGTTGTGCAGTGGTGGGATAAGTGCTTTGAGACTACTTACCACTCTTGTCATTGTACTTTTCATAAGAGAAAAATATACAAAACAAGGTCAGTGTATATACACATAGCCAAAAAGTTTTGCATTTCCTCTTTTCACTCTTTTCTAAGTGCTGAAAAGTACTTCTAACTTTCTAAAAAGTTCTAAAAAGTTTTAAAAGTTTTTTTTCTCTGTCTTTCTAAAAGCTCTGACAAACTTTTTATCTTTTACTATCACTTTAACTCTCTCTAAAAATGTCTGGCACAGGCCAAAATGTTGATCTGTCCAAACTTGCATATGATCACCTTAGCTGGAAAGGAGCAAGGAATCTCTGCATAGAGAGAGGTTTGAGTGTAGGGAAGAATCCTTCCTTAGAACTGTTAATTAACATGCTTAGAGTACAGGATAAGGCCATAAGTGCCCAATCTGTAGAAAAAGTAGCTAATGGTTCTCAATCTGATCCAGGGACTCCCCCAGGAAAAGATTCAGGAAAGAAACTTCCTAGCCTGCCCATTACTAGACAGTCTAGCATAGTTGGTAATGATGATGAGCCACACCATATAAATAGTGTTGTCTCACATCATAGCAAAAGCATTTATTCTCACCATACTGGTAGTGATGTTTCTGTTAGCCAAGCTGTTAGGGTGGCTCCTGTAAGGGACAGGTCTCCTTCTGTCCATTCTCACCATACTTCTGTTTCAAGGCATGTCCCTCCCACCCCCCCTGATGACAGATTGTTAGAAAGGGAACTCAATAGATTGAGAGTGGAACAAACCAGACTGAAGCTCAAGAAGCAACAGCTGGATTTGGATAGACAGACTTTAGAAGTAGAGAAGGAGAGACAGAAACTGGGTTTAGAAACCCATGGTGGCAGCAGCAGTATTCCCCATAGTCATCCTGTAAAAGAGCATGATTCCAGGAATCTGCACAAGATAGTTCCCCCTTACAAGGAGGGGGATGACATTAACAAGTGGTTTGCTGCACTTGAGAGGGCCTGTGTTGTACAGGATGTCCCTCAAAGGCAGTGGGCTGCTATCCTATGGCTATCATTTAGTGGAAAGGGTAGGGATAGACTCCTTACTGTCAAAGAAAGTGATGGCAATAATTTTACAGTTCTTAAGAATGCACTCCTGGATGGTTATGGCTTAACCACTGAACAGTACAGGATAAAGTTCAGAGAGACCAAAAAGGAGTCTTCACAAGACTGGGTTGATTTCATTGACCATTCAGTGAAGGCCTTGGAGGGGTGGTTACATGGGAGTAAAGTTACTGATTATGAAAGCCTGTATAACACAATCCTGAGAGAGCATATACTTAATAATTGTGTGTCTGATTTGTTGCACCAGTACCTGGTAGACTCTGATCTGACCTCTCCCCAAGAATTGGGAAAGAAGGCAGACAAATGGGTCAGAACAAGGGTGAACAGATAAGTTCCTTCCGGGGGGTGACAAAGATGGCAATAAGAAGAAAGATGGTGAAAAATCTCAAGATAAGCATGGGGATAAGGGTAAAACCAAAGATCCCACTTCAAATCTTAAACACTCTTCAGAGGATGGGGATAAAACAAGTTCTTCCTCTTCTTCCCAACCTGCACACATTAAAAAACCTTGGTGCTTTGTGTGTAAAAACAGAGGCCATAGGCCAGGGGATAAGTCCTGTCAAGGTAAACCCCCTGAGCCTACCACCACTAATACATCAAGCTCTAGTGCCCCTAGCAGTAGTGGTAATAGTGGTGGGACTGCTGGCAACAGTCAAGTTAAGGGTGTAGTTGGGTTCACTTTTGGGTCCATAGTAGAAACTGGGGTAGTCACTCCCAAGACAGTTTCTGTCACACCTAGTGGCATTGGCCTTGCCACACTGGCTGCTTGTCCCCTTACAATGGATAAGTACAGGCAGACAGTTTCAATAAATGGTGTTGAGGCCTTGGCCTACAGGGACATAGGTGCCAGTATCACTTTGGTGACTGAAAACCTAGTGCACCCTGATCAACACATCATTGGACAACTATATAAGATTATTGATGTCCATAACTCCACTAAGTTTCTTCCCTTAGCTATAATTCAGTTTAGTTGGGGTGGAGTTACTGGCCCTAAGCAGGTGGTGGTATCACCTAGCTTACCTGTAGACTGTCTCTTAGGTAATGACCTAGAGGCCTCAGGTTGGGCTGATGTAGAGTTTTATGCCCATGCAGCCATGCTGGGCATCCCTGAGGAATTGTTCCCTCTCATTTCTACTGAAATGAAAAAGCAAAGGAGAGAAGGCCTGAAAACTCAGGATCCCTCTCCATCAACAGGTAAAAAGGGTATCACAGTATCCCCTAACCACCCTGCCATTCAGGATAGCATTCCTGTGGTGGGAGAAACCTCTCCTGGGGTGGCACCTGTTCCAAGGGAATCATCAGCTGGCAAAGCTGGACTCCCTGAGGTAGAAGTACCTCTCTGTGGGATAACTAACATTGGTGAGAAAAAGAGCACCATTTTAGTTAACATGGAGCATCCCTCCAACCCTCCCAGAGAAACTTTAGTGCAGAAACCCTGCACTGCCTCACAACACTTAGGACAGCATCCCTGCCCTAGTGTGGAGCTCATAGGACAGCATCCCTGCCCTGCTCCAACTCAAGAGAAACAGCATCCCTGTTCTCTCTTCCAGCCATATGGACAAAGTTTTTGCCTAGCTATGGCTTTTCTGAGACAGCATCCCTGTCTGGCATTTCCATCACTACAAATAGGTTCAGTGGACAATTCCCACTGCTCTAAACTAAAACTTACTGATAGAAACTCTGAAAATACATCTTCACATTGTTGCTTAGCTAAAAAAACTTCAAACAGGGTGGTTTACATCCCCACAGGGAAGTAACCATATAGTGGATGATAAAGGGAGTAACCAGTCTATTGCAGAGCTACTCTCTACTTATCACCACTTAGACAATAAAGTCTCAACTGGCCAAGGTTAGCCTTATTGTCCTTCGTTTGGGGGGGGGTTGTGTGAGAAAGTAGCCTCTTTCTAGCCTTGTTACCCCCACTTTTGGCCTGTTTGTGAGTGTATGTCAGGGTGTTTTCACTGTCTCACTGGAATCCTGCTAGCCAGGGCCAGTGCTCATAGTGAAAACCCTATGTTTTCAGTGTGTTTGTTATGTGTCACTGGGACCCTGCTAGTCAGGACCCCAGTGCTCATAAGTTTGTGACCTATAGGTATGTGTTCCCTGTGTGGTGCCTAACTGTCTCACTGAGGCTCTGCTAACCAGAACCTCAGTGGTTATGCTCTCTCATTTCTTTCCAAATTGTCACTAACAGGCTAGTGACCATTTTTACCAATTTACATTGGCTTACTGGAACACCCTTATAATTCCCTAGTATATGGTACTGAGGTACCCAGGGTATTGGGGTTCCAGGAGATCCCTATGGGCTGCAGCATTTCTTTTGCCACCCATAGGGAGCTCTGACAATTCTTACACAGGCCTGCCACTGCAGCCTGAGTGAAATAACGTCCACGTTATTTCACAGCCATTTTACACTGCACTTAAGTAACTTATAAGTCACCTATATGTCTAACCTTTACCTGGTAAAGGTTAGGTGCAAAGTTACTTAGTGTGAGGGCACCCTGGCACTAGCCAAGGTGCCCCCACATTGTTCAGAGCCAATTCCCTGAACTTTGTGAGTGCGGGGACACCATTACACGCGTGCACTACATATAGGTCACTACCTATATGTAGCTTCACAATGGTAACTCCGAATATGGCCATGTAACATGTCTATGATCATGGAATTGCCCCCTCTATGCCATCCTGGCATTGTTGGTACAATTCCATGATCCCAGTGGCTGTAGCACAGACCCTGGTACTGCCAAACTGCCCTTCCTGGGGTTTCACTGCAGCTGCTGCTGCTGCCAACCCCTCAGACAGGCATCTGCCCTCCTGGGGTCCAGCCAGGCCTGGCCCAGGATGGCAGAACAAAGGACTTCCTCTGAGAGAGGGTGTGACACCCTCTCCCTTTGGAAAATGGTGTGAAGGCAGGGGAGGAGTAGCCTCCCCCAGCCTCTGGAAATGCTTTCTTGGGCACAGATGTGCCCAATTCTGCATAAGCCAGTCTACACCGGTTCAGGGGACCCCTTAGCCCTGCTCTGGCGCGAAACTGGACAAAGGAAAGGGGAGTGACCACTCCCCTGACCTGCACCTCCCCTGGGAGGTGTCCAGAGCTCGTCCAGTGTGCTCCAGACCTCTGCCATCTTGGAAACAGAGGTGCTGCTGGCACACTGGACTGCTCTGAGTGGCCAGTGCCACCAGGTGACGTCAGAGACTCCTTCTGATAGGCTCCTTCAGGTGTTAGTAGCCTATCCTCTCTCCTAGGTAGCCAAACCCTCTTTTCTGGCTATTTAGGGTCTCTGTCTCTGGGGAAACTTCAGATAACGAATGCAAGAGCTCATCCGAGTTCCTCTGCATCTCTCTCTTCACCTTCTGCCAAGGAATCGACTGCTGACCGCGCTGGAAGCCTGCAAACCTGCAACATAGTAGCAAAGACGACTACTGCAACTCTGTAACGCTGATCCTGCCGCCTTCTCGACTGTTTTCCTGCTTGTGCATGCTGTGGGGGTAGCCTGCCTCCTCTCTGCACCAGAATCTCCGAAGAAATCTCCCGTGGGTCGACGGAATCTTCCCCCTGCAACCGCAGGCACCAAAAAGCTGCATTACCGGTCCCTTGGGTCTCCTCTCAGCACGACGAGCGAGGTCCCTCGAATCCAGCGACTCTGTCCAAGTGACCCCCACAGTCCAGTGACTCTTCAGTCCAAGTTTGGTGGAGGTAAGTCCTTGCCTCACCTCGCTGGGCTGCATTGCTGGGAACCGCGACTTTGCAGCTACTCCGGCCCCTGTGCACTTCCGGCGGAAATCCTTTGTGCACAGCCAAGCCTGGGTCCACGGCACTCTAACCTGCATTGCACGACTTTCTAAGTTGGTCTCCGGCGACGTGGGACTCCTTTGTGCAACTTCGGCGAGCACCGTTTCACGCATCCTCGTAGTGCCTGTTTCTGGCACTTCTCCGGGTGCTACCGGCTTCAGAGAGGGCTCCTTGTCTTGCTCGACGTCCCCTCTCTCTGCTGGTCCAATTTGCTACCTCCTGGTCCCTCCTGGGCCTCAGCAGCGTCCAAAAACGCTAACCGCACGATTTGCAGCTAGCAAGGCTTGTTGGCGTTCTTTCGGCGGTAAAACACTTCTGCACGACTCTACACGGCGAGATGGATCGGTCCACCAAAGGGGAAGTCTCTAGCCCTTTTCGTTCCTGCAGAAACCTCAGCTTCTTCTGTCCAGTAGAAGCTTCTTTGCACCCGCAGCTGGCATTTCCTGGGCATCTGCCCATCTCCGACTTGCTTGTGACTTTTGGACTTGGTCCCCTTGTTCCACAGGTACCCTAGATTGGAAATCCACAGTTGTTGCATTGCTGGTTTGTGTCTTTCCTGCATTATTCCTCTAACACGACTACTTTGTCCTTAGGGGAACTTTAGTGCACTTTGCACTCACTTTTTAGGGTCTTGGGGAGGGTTATTTTTCTAACTCTCACTATTTTCTAATAGTCCCAGCGACCCTCTACAAGGTCACATAGGTTTGGGGTCCATTCGTGGTTCGCATTCCACTTTTGGAGTATATGGTTTGTGTTGCCCCTATCCCTATGTTTCCCCATTGCATCCTATTGTAACTATACATTGTTTGCACTGTTTTCTAAGACTATACTGCATATTTTTGCTATTGTGTATATATATCTTGTGTATATTTCCTATCCTCTCACTGAGGGTACACTCTAAGATACTTTGGCATATTGTCATAAAAATAAAGTACCTTTATTTTTAGTATAACTGTGTATTGTGTTTTCTTATGATATTGTGCATATGACACTAAGTGGTACTGTAGTAGCTTCACACGTCTCCTAGTTCAGCCTAAGCTGCTCTGCTAAGCTACCATTATCTATCAGCCTAAGCTGCTAGACACCCTATACACTAATAAGGGATAACTGGGCCTGGTGCAAGGTGCAAGTACCCCTTGGTACTCACTACAAGCCAGTCCAGCCTCCTACATTGGTTGTGCAGTGGTGGGATAAGTGCTTTGAGACTACTTACCACTCTTGTCATTGTACTTTTCATAAGAGAAAAATATACAAAACAAGGTCAGTGTATATACACATAGCCAAAAAGTTTTGCATTTCCTCTTTTCACTCTTTTCTAAGTGCTGAAAAGTGCTTCTAACTTTCTAAAAAGTTCTAAAAAGTTTTAAAAGTTTTTTTTCTCTGTCTTTCTAAAAGCTCTGACAAACTTTTTATCTTTTACTATCACTTTAACTCTCTCTAAAAATGTCTGGCACAGGCCAAAATGTTGATCTGTCCAAACTTGCATATGATCACCTTAGCTGGAAAGGAGCAAGGAATCTCTGCATAGAGAGAGGTTTGAGTGTAGGGAAGAATCCTTCCTTAGAACTGTTAATTAACATGCTTAGAGTACAGGATAAGGCCATAAGTGCTTAATCTGTAGAAAAAGTAGCTAATGGTTCTCAATCTGATCCAGGGACTCCCCCAGGAAAAGATTCAGGAAAGAAACTTCCTAGCCTGCCCATTACTAGACAGTCTAGCATAGTTGGTAATGATGATGAGCCACACCATATAAATAGTGTTGTCTCACATCATAGCAAAAGCATTTATTCTCACCATACTGGTAGTGATGTTTCTGTTAGCCAAGCTGTTAGGGTGGCTCCTGTAAGGGACAGGTCTCCTTCTGTCCATTCTCACCATACTTCTGTTTCAAGGCATGTCCCTCCCACCCACCCTGATGACAGATTGTTAGAAAGGGAACTCAATAGATTGAGAGTGGAACAAACCAGACTGAAGCTCAAGAAGCAACAGCTGGATTTGGATAGACAGACTTTAGAAGTAGAGAAGGAGAGACAGAAACTGGGTTTAGAAACCCATGGTGGCAGCAGCAGTATTCCCCATATCATCCTGTAAAAGAGCATGATTCCAGGAATCTGCACAAGATAGTTCCCCCTTACAAGGAGGGGGATGACATTAACAAGTGGTTTGCTGCACTTGAGAGGGCCTGTGTTGTACAGGATGTCCCTCAAAGGCAGTGGGCTGCTATCCTATGGCTATCATTTAGTGGAAAGGGTAGGGATAGACTCCTTACTGTGAAAGAAAGTGATGGCAATAATTTTACAGTTCTTAAGAATGCACTCCTGGATGGTTATGGCTTAACCACTGAACAGTACAGGATAAAGTTCAGAGAGACCAAAAAGGAGTCTTCACAAGACTGGGTTGATTTCATTGACCATTCAGTGAAGGCCTTGGAGGGGTGGTTACATGGCAGTAAAGTTACTGATTATGAAAGCCTGTATAACACAATCCTGAGAGAGCATATACTTAATAATTGTGTGTCTGATTTGTTGCACCAGTACCTGGTAGACTCTGATCTGACCTCTCCCCAAGAATTGGGAAAGAAGGCAGACAAATGGGTCAGAACAAGGGTGAACAGAAAAGTTCATACAGGGGGTGACAAAGATGGCAATAAGAAGAAAGATGGTGAAAAATCTCAAGATAAGCATGGGGATAAGGGTAAAACCAAAGATCCCACTTCAAATCTTAAACACTCTTCAGAGGGTGGGGATAAAACAAGTTCTTCCTCTTCTTCCCAACCTGCACACATTAAAAAACCTTGGTGCTTTGTGTGTAAAAACAGAGGCCATAGGCCAGGGGATAAGTCCTGTCAAGGTAAACCCCCTGAGCCTACCACCACTAATACATCAAGCTCTAGTGCCCCTAGCAGTAGTGGTAATAGTGGTGGGACTGCTGGCAACAGTCAAGTTAAGGGTGTAGTTGGGTTCACTTTTGGGTCCATAGTAGAAACTGGGGTAGTCACTCCCAAGACAGTTTCTGTCACACCTAGTGGCATTGGCCTTGCCACACTGGCTGCTTGTCCCCTTACAATGGATAAGTACAGGCAGACAGTTTCAATAAATGGTGTTGAGGCCTTGGCCTACAGGGACACAGGTGCCAGTATCACTTTGGTGACTGAAAACCTAGTGCACCCTGATCAACACATCATTGGACAACTATATAAGATTATTGATGTCCATAACTCCACTAAGTTTCTTCCCTTAGCTATAATTCAGTTTAGTTGGGGTGGAGTTACTGGCCCTAAGCAGGTGGTGGTATCACCTAGCTTACCTGTAGACTGTCTCTTAGGTAATGACCTAGAGGCCTCAGGTTGGGCTGATGTAGAGTTTTATGCCCATGCAGCCATGCTGGGCATCCCTGAGGAATTGTTCCCTCTCATTTCTACTGAAATGAAAAAGCAAAGGAGAGAAGGCCTGAAAACTCAGGATCCCTCTCCATCAACAGGTAAAAAGGGTATCACAGTATCCCCTAACCACCCTGCCATTCAGGATAGCATTCCTGTGGTGGGAGAAACCTCTCCTGGGGTGGCACCTGTTCCAAGGGAATCATCAGCTGGCAAAGCTGGACTCCCTGAGGTAGAAGTACCTCTCTGTGGGATAACTAACATTGGTGAGAAAAAGAGCACCATTTTAGTTAACATGGAGCATCCCTCCAACCCTCCCAGAGAAACTTTAGTGCAGAAACCCTGCACTGCCTCACAACACTTAGGACAGCATCCCTGCCCTAGTGTGGAGCTCATAGGACAGCATCCCTGCCCTGCTCCAACTCAAGAGAAACAGCATCCCTGTTCTCTCTTCCAGCCATATGGACAAAGTTTTTCCCCAGCTATGGCTTTTCTGAGACAGCATCCCTGTCTGGCATTTCCATCACTACAAATAGGTTCAGTGGACAATTCCCACTGCTCTAAACTAAAACTTACTGATAGAAACTCTGAAAATACATCTTCACATTGTTGCTTAGCTAAAAAACTTCAAACAGGGTGGTTTACATCCCCACAGGGAAGTAACCATATAGTGGATGATAAAGGGAGTAACCAGTCTATTGCAGAGCTACTCTCTACTTATCACCACTTAGACAATAAAGTCTCAACTGGCCAAGGTTAGCCTTATTGTCCTTCGTTTGGGGGGGGGGGTGGTTGTGTGAGAAAGTAGCCTCTTTCTAGCCTTGTTACCCCCACTTTTGGCCTGTTTGTGAGTGTATGTCAGGGTGTTTTCACTGTCTCACTGGAATCCTGCTAGCCAGGGCCAGTGCTCATAGTGAAAACCCTATGTTTTCAGTGTGTTTGTTATGTGTCACTGGGACCCTGCTAGTCAGGACCCCAGTGCTCATAAGTTTGTGACCTATAGGTATGTGTTCCCTGTGTGGTGCCTAACTGTCTCACTGAGGCTCTGCTAACCAGAACCTCAGTGGTTATGCTCTCTCATTTCTTTCCAAATTGTCACTAACAGGCTAGTGACCATTTTTACCAATTTACATTGGCTTACTGGAACACCCTTATAATTCCCTAGTATATGGTACTGAGGTACCCAGGGTATTGGGGTTCCAGGAGATCCCTATGGGCTGCAGCATTTCTTTTGCCACCCATAGGGAGATCTGACAATTCTTACACAGGCCTGCCACTGCAGCCTGAGTGAAATAACGTCCACGTTATTTCACAGCCATTTTACACTGCACTTAAGTAACTTATAAGTCACCTATATGTCTAACCTTTACCTGGTAAAGGTTAGGTGCAAAGTTACTTAGTGTGAGGGCACCCTGGCACTAGCCAAGGTGCCCCCACATTGTTCAGAGCCAATTCCCTGAACTTTGTGAGTGCGGGGACACCATTGCACGCGTGCACTACATATAGGTCACTACCTATATGTAGCTTCACAATGGTAACTCCGAATATGGCCATGTAACATGTCTATGATCATGGAATTGCCCCCTCTATGCCATCCTGGCATTGTTGGTACAATTCCATGATCCCAGTGGCTGTAGCACAGACCCTGGTACTGCCAAACTGCCCTTCCTGGGGTTTCACTGCAGCTGCTGCTGCTGCCAACCCCTCAGACAGGCATCTGCCCTCCTGGGGTCCAGCCAGGCCTGGCCCAGGATGGCAGAACAAAGGACTTCCTCTGAGAGAGGGTGTGACACCCTCTCCCTTTGGAAAATGGTGTGAAGGCAGGGGAGGAGTAGCCTCCCCCAGCCTCTGGAAATGCTTTCTTGGGCACAGATGTGCCCAATTCTGCATAAGCCAGTCTACACCGGTTCAGGGGACCCCTTAGCCCTGCTCTGGTGTGAAACTGGACAAAGGAAAGGGGAGTGACCACTCCCCTGACCTGCACCTCCCCTGGGAGGTGTCCAGAGCTCGTCCAGTGTGCTCCAGACCTCTGCCATCTTGGAAACAGAGGTGCTGCTGGCACACTGGACTGCTCTGAGTGGCCAGTGCCACCAGGTGACGTCAGAGACTCCTTCTGATAGGCTCCTTCAGGTGTTAGTAGCCTATCCTCTCTCCTAGGTAGCCAAACCCTCTTTTCTGGCTATTTAGGGTCTCTGTCTCTGGGGAAACTTCAGATAACGAATGCAAGAGCTCATCCGAGTTCCTCTGCATCTCTCTCTTCACCTTCTGCCAAGGAATCGACTGCTGACCGCGCTGGAAGCCTGCAAACCTGCAACATAGTAGCAAAGACGACTACTGCAACTCTGTAACGCTGATCCTGCCGCCTTCTCGACTGTTTTCCTGCTTGTGCATGCTGTGGGGGTAGCCTGCCTCCTCTCTGCACCAGAATCTCCGAAGAAATCTCCCGTGGGTCGACGGAATCTTCCCCCTGCAACCGCAGGCACCAAAAAGCTGCATTACCGGTCCCTTGGGTCTCCTCTCAGCACGACGAGCGAGGTCCCTCGAATCCAGCGACTCTGTCCAAGTGACCCCCACAGTCCAGTGACTCTTCAGTCCAAGTTTGGTGGAGGTAAGTCCTTGCCTCACCTCGCTGGGCTGCATTGCTGGGAACCGCGACTTTGCAGCTACTCCGGCCCCTGTGCACTTCCGGTGGAAATCCTTTGTGCACAGCCAAGCCTGGGTCCACGGCACTCTAACCTGCATTGCACGACTTTCTAAGTTGGTCTCCGGCGACGTGGGACTCCTTTGTGCAACTTCGGCGAGCACCGTTTCACGCATCCTTGTAGTGCCTGTTTCTGGCACTTCTCCGGGTGCTACCGGCTTCAGAGAGGGCTCCTTGTCTTGCTCGACGTCCCCTCTCTCTACTGGTCCAATTTGCTACCTCCTGGTCCCTCCTGGGCCTCAGCAGCGTCCAAAAACGCTAACCGCACGATTTGCAGCTAGCAAGGCTTGTTGGCGTTCTTTCGGCGGTAAAACACTTCTGCACGACTCTACACGGCGAGATGGATCCGTCCACCAAAGGGGAAGTCTCTAGCCCTTTTCGTTCCTGCAGAAACCTCAGCGTCTTCTGTCCAGTAGAAGCTTCTTTGCACCCGCAGCTGGCATTTCCTGGGCATCTGCCCATCTCCGACTTGCTTGTGACTTTTGGACTTGGTCCCCTTGTTCCACAGGTACCCTAGATTGGAAATCCACAGTTGTTGCATTGCTGGTTTGTGTCTTTCCTGCATTATTCCTCTAACACGACTACTTTGTCCTTAGGGGAACTTTAGTGCACTTTGCACTCACTTTTCAGGGTCTTGGGGAGGGTTATTTTTCTAACTCTCACTATTTTCTAATAGTCCCAGCGACCCTCTACAAGGTCACATAGGTTTGGGGTCCATTCGTGGTTCGCATTCCACTTTTGGAGTATATGGTTTGTGTTGCCCCTATCCCTATGTTTCCCCATTGCATCCTATTGTAACTATACATTGTTTGCACTGTTTTCTAAGACTATACTGCATATTTTTGCTATTGTGTATATATATCTTGTGTATATTTCCTATCCTCTCACTGAGGGTACACTCTAAGATACTTTGGCATATTGTCATAAAAATAAAGTACCTTTATTTTTAGTATAACTGTGTATTGTGTTTTCTTATGATATTGTGCATATGACACTAAGTGGTACTGTAGTAGCTTCACACGTCTCCTAGTTCAGCCTAAGCTGCTCTGCTAAGCTACCATTATCTATCAGCCTAAGCTGCTAGACACCCTATACACTAATAAAGGATAACTGGGCCTGGTGCAAGGTGCAAGT
Organism: Pleurodeles waltl; assembly: GCF_031143425.1. Taxonomy (NCBI): domain Eukaryota; kingdom Metazoa; phylum Chordata; class Amphibia; order Caudata; family Salamandridae; genus Pleurodeles; species Pleurodeles waltl. The sequence goes on along the minus strand of NC_090447.1, from coordinate 82,253,599 downwards.
ACCCCTTGGTACTCACTACAAGCCAGTCCAGCCTCCTACAGTGGCTGCCAAGACCTTATTTTTTATCTGAAAAATGCTTGACCATATGAAACCACTGAATTCTTTTGATACAATAGAGTAGATGAACAGATGTTCCCTTCATTAAAGAGTGCAAGGTGTTTGGGACACATCCCCTCCCCATTTCAACATCAGAGGAAGTGACATCATTTTACCATGGACTTTCATGAAATAACAAGAAGTGACACCACAGAGCCTTTATCTGGAATTAGGTTATACAAGTCATAAGTCAAGGTGTGCTATTGAGGTGTCTGTTGCATCCTTGCTTTGCCCTCCCTCTGAATAATTTGCCATGAAATAGTTACTATGTTTTGTAAAAGAGCTGATCTTCCAATCTCTACTCTGGAGAGTTTAAATACTCAGCACATGGCTCATCTGCTCGCTGGTAGTTTCAGGAGCACAGCATTGCTAGAGAAACCACAGTCACTGCATTCAGCTTGCAACAGGAACACCCTCTCCTGCGGGAACACTAAGCAACTCACTAGAGGACTACACACCATCCAGAACTCAGCAGCCAGGCTCATCATATACTCACACAGAACTCACATCACACAACAACTGCTGGAGCTCCGCTGGCTCCCAATACGCAAACAAGCTCATTTCAAACTCCTTACACACACAGTCAAGGTGCTACACAACTTATACCCCACCTACCTGAACAGCAGCATCTCCTTTGCCAATCACCCAGACACCTTCATTCCACAAAACACTTCCTCACACACATCCCAATCATGAACAGAACCCAATCACGAGGGTGGGCATTCACTTGCATCGCTCCTCAGTGCCAGTACACCGTCGGGGGTGATCGTGCACTTTACAAACTCATGTTTAACTTAACAAAGGTTGCACATGTGATTAATGGCAAGTAGCAAATGATGTCTAGGTTTTGAGGCTCCTAGTCTCAGTATTTGGAGGCAGACTTCATATTTTGAAATAAAAAACAACTGATTGACAATACTAGGCCCAGAAAATATGTGAAATTTCTCCATTAGAATAGGCACACAGTACAATGTTCGATGCAAGCCTCAACTGCAACCATCTCCTCTCAGTGTAACCATCTGAAATACAGAGCTCGAATGTACATGTTGCTTGGTTCAAAAATACAGTTCGTTATTACAAATCGCAAAGAAACAGCAAGCATTGACAAAGACAACACTTTTGACCTTTGTATGGGGCATACACACATTCAGTAGCACACAACACGCACATACACATTGACACATGCAGACAGAGCAACATATGTGCAAATATCCACTAACAGACGAATCAACAAACCAAGGATGCCTAATCACAGAAATCAGCAGTCACCTACATACACAAACCTACAGACACACATGCATACAGACCATCAGATATGCAGTGGCCCATGTACACCAACCAATGGAGGTTGTTTTATGCTGGTTACTTGGCTAGTACTTTATGCCACCTCAAATCACTAGAGATCACAGTACAGTTGTAAGGAGGGGTGAAGAGACTGGATAATAAAAGAACTTTGAGAAGGAAATATTCAACATAATAGACAATCTATTTTTAAAACAAACAAATTAGGTCTATAACCTTTACTATTGGATTATCACCTTAACCAACACAGGCCTACCCAAATGTGCATAAGTTGGCAACTATCATGCAAACAGCTATAAAATTACAATTAAGTAGAAAAATACAGTTTGCAAAGGAATATACAACACCTCTCAATAGGGCTTAACAAAGATTATCATAGTTTAATTCATCTACCCCCAGGGTTAGTCAGAATAGGGGACCAACACCAAAACCCTTCCAAACTATGGTATCCTGTGAAGTTTAATGTAACAAAATACATGTCGCCACTCTGTAACTCAGGGTAGTAGTAACCTACCCAAATGTTTATCACAATAAATACGCCAGGCCTCTTGCCTTTGTCATAACTATTCAACATAAACAGATCAGACCTATGGCCTCAGACATAAATTAACAGGCCTATGTCTTTTATCATTGGCTTGCCACGATTACCAACGCAGGCCTACAACATTGAGCATAATCTTTCCCACAAGGCAACCATCAGGAATGCAACAATAAAATGACAAATATATACAGAGTTACAATTGACTAAACAAAATCCTTTCTTTTCTAAGAGCGCTAAACAAGAATTATAACGAGGCAACTCTTCTATCCCCATGGTTTGTCAGAAGGGTAACCAACACCAAAACCCTGCCTACTTGGGTAATTTGTAGGTTTCCATGTAACAAAATGCCACCCTGCAGGGTTTAACATAAAGAAAATTCCATCCTTCGAAGCCTATTGACTTTAACATATGCATTTCACAATAAATAATTTAGGCCTTCTGCATTGGTTGTAACTTTTCATAATACACAGATCAGTCCTATAGCTTTGATCATGGCTTGCCACCACAACCAGCACAGACTTGGTGTATGGAGCATAAGCGTTCCCACTAGGCAAACAGTGCATACAAGCAGTCTTTTTCAGCGGAAGCTGTAATCAATATGTGTGCGGAGACAAGAACTCTGCCTATGTGGCGCTTCCGAAAACTATTTTCCTGTGATTACATGAGGTAAGGAGCTAGAGGATCTGTGGGCCAGACCTAAAAACACATTTGTTATTTTGTCATTTCCACATTCTATGATAAACTCACTATTTCATCATCATCAAATAGGTTATGGCATTTAAATGGGGCTTTCTTTAGCTTCCTTTCCTTCAGCAGCAGCATGCTAAAGAAATAACCAAAGGTTATTGAGGTTAGATAACATATTTTAGGCAGAAGAGGGTGGCTGTGTGATTACACTGGAATATGTGATTTCTGCTACAGGAGTGAAAATTTAAAGTTCCCTCTGCAAGTCTATGGCCCTCATTACGACTTAGGCGGTCTTTTCGTAAGACGGCTGAAACCGTGGACACTGAAAGACCGCCCGTGCTGGTGGTCTTAAGACCGCCCTATTAGGACTGATTTCGGAATTCCGCCTGAAATCGGGTGGAATGCGGGCATCAGTCGTGCTGGTGGTCGGCAGTGAAGAGACGGTTCCACCACCGGCACTGCCATGCCAAAAGGACGCCACAGGTTGTATTACGACCCGTAATACGGCGTGGCGGTGTCCTGATGGTGGGGCGCTGCCAGCAATGGAAGCACCGGGACCCGTCCCCTCCAGGATGACCTCCTCGACGGACGAGGTAAGTGGATCATCCGACAAGGGAGAGAGGGTGTGTGTGGGCTATGTGAGTGCGTGTGTGAATGTCGTGAATGCGGGGGGAGGGTACTCCTTGCTGGAGGGGGGAGTGAATGCGTGCATGAGTGCAGTGTTTGTGTTTGTGGGTGCGTATCTGCATGTGTGAGTGATTGTGGATGGGGCGAGGGGGTGTATAAGTGTTTGTGGATTGGATGTGGGGGGGTGGGGTGCAAGTGTGTAAGTGGATTGGGGTGAGTGCAAGTGTGCGGGTGTGAGCGATTGAGTGCATGAGTGCGACTGAGCAGATGAAAGGGGTGAGTGCGTGTATGCGGATAAGGGGGAGAGAGGGTTTGAATGTGTGTAAGTGCGGGCAGAAGGGTGTAGGGAGAGTGAATGTATGTATGCGCTGGATGGGGGAGGGGGAAGGGAGTGTAAATGTATGTATGCGCTGGAGGGGGGAGTGAATGCGTGCATGAGTGCAGTGTTTGTGTATGTATGTTAGTGTGAATGGGGTGTATGACGCGAGTGCGTTGGTGAGTGGGGGTATGTTTGTTTGTGTGTGGGGGTATGTGGCTGCATGTGTGCGGGGGTATGTGGGTGCATGTGTGCGGGGGTATGTGGGTGCATGTGTGCGGGTATGTGGATGGGTGTGGGGGAGTATCCCGGTGACAGGAATGCAGATTCCTGTCACCTAGATACAAGACCGCCAGCCCTCTCTGGCAGTGCGACTGCCAGGAAAATCCTTGCGGTTTTCCGTGTCATAATACCGCTAGTGGTATTACGCCATCCGCTGGGCCGGAGGTGCTCACCTCCAGCCCAGTGGACAGCAGAAAAGTGGCTGGACGGGCATAGAATCGCGGTTTGGCCTAAACCTCGTAATTTGGTGGTCTTCACCACTGGTCCATTGGCACTGAGACCGCCACTGCGGCCCTGGCGGTCTAGAGACCGCCAGGGTCGTAATGAGAGCCTATGTGTTGTGTATCACAGAGCATGTGTGTGCATAGTACAGGAAGTAGTGTGCATGGGTGTGTGCATGTGGTACAGGAGGAACTTTGGCATGGATTCTGTTTGATGGTTTTGGGTGTGTGTATGTTTGTCTATGTGATTGTGTGGGTGTGTACAATTTTCTATTTTTTTGGATAACCTATATATTTGACTGGTTTTAAGGATAGATCCTGATTAAGAGCAGGCCCTGTCGGATGTGATAATGATCACCCCCAATAAAAATCAGAGGTATTAACTGCATTGTAAGGGATTCAATAGTTACACACCAAGTGAGTGTGAATGTGTCCTTTCTGTAATATCTTGTACTTCCTTAGCTCAACTAAGATTTGTGTGCTTCTTACTTTCTCTCCAGTACCATGATTTCCCTCCAATAGGTCGTTACTTCCCTTCCTTTCCCAAATTCTTTTATCCATCGCCACACTCTCAACAACCTGATGCATTCTGCCACTGCCCCTCCTCAATCTTCCTCTCACCACTAAATAGCAAAAAACACAATCAACTAACAAATATTTTAGCTCTACAAAAAGAAAATATTTAAACTCTGAAGAGATTCCAGATACTGGTCGAAGCTCTGGTGCCTTCAAGACTGCACTCTGGCAATATCTTGCACACAGGCCTCCCCAATGCTATGGTAGGTGCATGAAAAGTCTTACTATTTCTGACAAGCAGTGCTTAATTTGTGCTGGTGTTTGCCGGTGTTTGGCACAAGTGCTGGATTATTTACACCAGTGCTTTTTTATGGCCATCCACCATATGCTAGAGCTTTCTGCCTATTTTCAGCAGCACACATCTGTTTAGAAATTCTATATGCACTAAAAAAAAAAAATAGAAGCGTGTAAAGGCCACTGGTACTGGCATGTTGCAACACAGGCAGGGGCAGTGGGTAGTGCAAGCTGCACTTATTTGTTTGGAAATTAGGCACTGCTGACAATTTGGTGGAACTAAGAAAGCAATCCTCACCTCTACTTTCTGAGATGTCCCCTTCTGTGCCACAGAATTATAATCAACCCATTTTATTTAGTTGATCACAACAAACACCTCAGATACCACTTGCAAAAATGAAAAGAAAGAAATTGTTTGTTCACTGACCTCCAAGCCACACAGATCCTATGTACTACTAACTAAACCAGCTATCCATACGAAACCACAGACTTACTGGAATTTCAGGGGCACCAATTTGGTACAACTGGATCCGCCCAGCCCTTCAAGAAATAACCTAGCAGCTACTGAGCATGCATCTGCTTCACAGCTCCACCTTCTTAGCTTATGACACCATGTATGCCTACTAGCCCTATCTAGTGGAAGGCCTCACTATTCAAAACAAGCATTGGCAAAGCGAATTGTTCTCACATATGCAAGAGCTATTGGCGTTGCCATTGTGGTTTAGCCATGTTGATTACCATTGTGGCTGCTGTTCAGCATGGCTAAACGTTAGTGCCGTAGAGGAGAGTGGCGTGGAGTGTCGTAGAGTAGAATGGCGAAGAGTGGAGAAGAGTGTTGTAGAGTGGAGTGGCAGAGAGTGTTGCGTACTGGAGTGGCATAGTATGGAGTTGCATGGAGTGGCATGGAGTGGAGTGGACAGGTGTAAAGTGCATTGGCATAAAGTGTTGCAGAGTATACTGGCTTACAGTGCAGTGGCATTGAATTAAGCAGCGTACAAGGCAGCATCGTAGAATGTAGTGGCGTAGATTAGAGTGGTGCATAGTGCAGTGGTGCTGGGTGGAGAGGCTTAGGGTGGAGTGGTGCAGCGTAGAGTGGTGCAGAGTGGAGTTGTGCAGAGTGGCATAGAATGCAGTGGTGAGAGTGCAATGGCGTAGAGTAGAGGGGCATAGAGTGGTGCAGAGTAGTGTGGTATAGAGATGAGTGATGCGGTGGGTAGTGGCACTGAGTAGAGTCAAGTGACATAGAGTGCAGTGGCATAGAGAGGTGCAGAGTACAGTATAGTAGAGTGGTGCAGAGTAGACTATAGTGCAGTGGTATAGAGCGGAGTGGTGCAGAGTAGAGTAGAGTGGCACAGAATCCAGTGGCACATAGCAAACAGTAGAGGGAAATGGCGCAGAGTAGAGTGTTGCAGGGTAGAGTGCAGTTGCATAGAGCAGCATGGAGTGTAATGGTGTAGAGTAGAGTCCTGCTGACTGCAGTGGCATAGAGTGCAGTGGTGCAGAGTAGATACGAGAAGTGTAGAGTACAGGGGCATAAAGTTGAGTGTTACATTGGCGTAGAGTGTATTAGCATAGAGTGCAGTGGCGTAGAGTTCTGTGTTGCAGAGTGGCGTAGGGTACACTGGCATAGAGTGGAGTTGTGCAGAGTAGATTGGGGTGGCCTAGACTGGAGTGGTGTAGAGTGCAGTGGTGAAGAGTGTATTGGCATAGAGTAGAGTGCTACAGGGCAGAGTAGAGAGGAGTAGCATGAAGTGGCATAGAGTGGAGTGTGCAGAGTGCAGTGGTGTGGAGTGGTGCAGAATAGAGATCAGTGGTGTGGAGTGGAATAAAGCAGAGTAGAGGGGAGTGCTGTAGAGTGCAATATTCATGGTGTGGTAGCACACTGCCATTAGAGACAACACATTTGCAATTGAAATTACCATTACATTTGCACAGATATACAGTTCTACTAATAAAACGATACACTGCACTGATGAAAATGTGTGGAATTTGCATCATCTAGTATAATGATATGTTTTGATCATAATAAAGTATTTGTTTAAAGCACACTTATGAAATAAAAAATGTGCTTCATTTGTGTTCCTAATTCTAATATATTCTGAAATACTTACATAGTTCATTTAAATGTTGTTGTGTGCTGCCCCTATTACTCAGCAAGACTGTCACATAAATCCTCACACTTTGAAATCAGAGAAAGAAAAATAAACAAACATCCTTGGAAGACAGCACTTGACATTTGACCTCATTCTTTGAATGCACAGCAAGTGTGACCAGCTAACAACATGATTTACAGGCCTGTTTACAGAAATGGAGCACTCGGAAGGGTACTGTAAATAAGGTTTGGGCAAGGGAAGGCCTGAACTCAAACTGGACTGCCTAAATCAAATAAAGCCAGCCATTGGAAAACAAGACAATGTGAGTTACAAACCACAAAGCCACTGGCAAGCAACGGGCAGAATGCATCCCTAGGTCAGCTTTCGGAATGTCTCCAAGATGTCTTTAGCAAATCTGGAAGGTTGCGACCTAAAAAGGAGTGCTGTTGATTGTGCATGGTCATTCAAAGAATGCTGACAATACCACATTTTTAAGATGTGTATTGCGCATGGTGAACTTGCTGAGCCAAATACATTTTGCCATCTGACTTGTGTATACTAGACTCTGCTCATGTGTACCTTTATGTGTGCGTGCGAGAAAGAACGAGAGGACAGAAAGATGGAATTGGAACTAAGCAGGAGTTGGTCTTTTGCAATCATGCTCACAGAGGACCATACTTTTAGAAATATGTTCACGGATGCTATTTTTAAAGGATCGGTAATCTATCCAAGTGCTCTTGCATGGTTTGATGGCCTTGGATTGCTTTCAGGAAGAGCACTTCATAGCTGAGCTGATAATGAGCAGCTCTGCAGCAGGTTTCAGTGGATGATGGAAATGTTACAAGGAGTTGGTGAGCAAAGCCGAAAGATATTGATGCAGCGTGTTTCTCTACTATTTCCCTATTATAAAGGAGAGGGCCTATTTTTTTTAAAGATATATTTATTGAAATTTTTCCATTAAATGAAGTTCTCATAGGATTAACAAGTCATGTTGCAGAGCATCTAGGTCACAATACAATCGTATCAATATCCGCAACGTTGAATATGCAATACAGGCGATCAATTACAATGTTAGTATATATAATTTATGCATCGTGTTAGCTCTCCTGTCCTCTGTTGCGGTAGCCCTCGTCATATTCCTGATCTATGAGATGCCCCGCTCTGCAACAACGTATCAACATGTCTAATATACCATGATAACTAGTAAATTTAACTTTGCGTTGGTGAGACAATTCTGGTACTGACATGCGGGTCGGGGTAAACAGGGCCAGTCCACCATAAAGGAGAGGGCCTATAAGATGAAAAACCCTATTTGAGGCACAGAACATTTCAGAGAAAATTCTTTCACAAATAGGGCACCAATGTAAGTCTTGCAGGGTCTTAGCTCCTCTGATTATTTAGGGCCCTGTTTGCAATGTCCTGTTATTTAGGAGATAATGTCTCACTTCTTTAACATTGTGGAAGCAGATTCAACAAATTAATTTATTTAATAATAGTGAGCGGCAAATATTATTTTGTACTATGTTTAATATAAAGAAGTTTTGCTAGGTTGACTCGAGCAGGCCTGGGCCTACTGGTGTTTTTAAACTGCACTTTTAAAATGTGTGTGAGGCGCAGTGCCCGGCACTAACTTGTTTTCTCCCTCCCTGCCTGAGCATAGAGAAGCCTCAAATATGACCTTCAATACTTGAATAATTGCACTAAATTCAGTTAGCGCCAAGGTTTTGCTTGCACTGCAACATACTTGAAATGTATTTTTCTCTGTTCATGATGCTCCTAGGAAGAACGAATTTACAACTGTATTCAATTAAAGGCCACGTCCTTAAGCTGAGCATTTTTGAATGTGCTATTGTCTTCTTTGTAACACATAAATACTGTGTTATTCAGCAAATGTAGATTAAAAGTATTTTTATGATGTGAAGTGTTTTCTATTTTACTACTGGGTTAGGTGATGTAACTTTCTTCATGGAACCACTGTGATGTGAAACAAGCCACGTCTTCCTCTTTTTCTCTTAGAGAGCAGACTACATGTTAGTTTGTTTATCAATATGCACTCACAATATTATTCAAACTTCTGTCCTGACTTGCTAAGCAGTCCTTATGACAATTTGCTCTCATTTACCTTGTGCTATGATATTTTTGAATTGACTAACCATTGCATTTTGCTTTCTCTAATGATTCTTAGATTTTAAATAAACCTTCGTGGTTTGTACCCTGAACTATTTCCTGTGTGAATTATCCAGTGGGGGTTCCCTTGTGTGGATTTTTCACAGCAGTTTTCTCTGGGTTTACTGTAACTTGTGTTTAAAGACTCATACATAGTCCCAATCCATCAATCGGCCCCTTTAATGTAAAAACAGACATATCAATGCTGTAGGATATGGTATTTTACTCAGTATGTAATTGTGTACCTTATTCTGAGAGGTATCATATAATGTTGCTTTGTTTGCTCTGGGCTATAAAAGTCACGTTATTACAATTCTTCAAGGTAGTTTTTGGTCAAATTTATGTGGAAAAGAAAACTCTTAATAAGCCCATAAGCAGCTTTTAGACCCTATTCTAAGCCACAAAGTAAAGTCTATGCACCCACTTGTACAATGCTGTAGAAAGTGTGTCAATGACACTAATGCATGCAAGAAAATGTATGTATCTATGTATATGGTATGTCTATAGCGCAAACCTAGGCACCGGAGCGCTGTACATGCTAAAAGACAGGCATCATTTGGGCAAATCTTTGGAAATTCGCACAATGTCTAGAAGCGTACGATATTGTGAATTCGCTAGCCTACATAGGCCTTAATAAAACTGTACTCACCCCTAAACTAGAGTTGAATGTGAATGTCAGGCTGGTTCTCATTTCCACTCATGTTGATCACTCCAGTTGCATGTAAAATGGCACAATGCTACTCTGTTGTAAAACCAACTTAGCTGGTTTGTAAGTATGCCTTGTGTTCTTATACATGCCTGAAAATGGTTTATCTATTTATATGTACCCAATGCCTTTGAAGTTCTACATCACATCAATCTTTGTAGCTATAATGTTTATGTCAAAAATAGACTCTGTAATGCAAGCATCATTTTTTCCCAGATTCGCTGGAACAGAGCACAAGGGGAGACGATTTGTTTTTCTGAACTGCTCCTATCAGGATATCCTGCAGCATTTATCAGCCAATTACTTCTCCAGTGGGCTGGGCAGCATTATTCAGCCCAGACTGAGCAGTTAGAGCATGTTATTTTGATGTTCATGCTCTCATTAGAGGCTGTTGTTAAGAGGCTGTCTATCTGTCTATAAAGTGCCCGCTGGAAATGAGATGACAGTCTTCCAGGCACAGGACTGCCTGATGGGATGTATTGTTTGTTGCAATTATTATACTTTGTTTAATAAAGCAATCGCTTTTGCAGTTGGTGTGCTTGCAATGCCAGGTCAGAACAGAGGAAAAATGTGCTAATCAGTATTCGGATGAGAAACCAGGCTTCAAATAAATCAGAGATGGCCCAGTCTGAATATGAAGCATTTTATGAAAGATGCAAGACATCTCATTAGGATCTCAGCCTAAACCTCCCTTTACCAAAAGGTGTATGACTGGTAGCGTCTTTGAGACTAGTTCTGTTTTCAGTAGGATCGAATGAACAAGTATCCTTATCTGTCCATTTATAGCTGGTATGCAGGCCGATGAGAACTAAGGCCCATATTTATACTTTTTGGTGACGCATTTGCATAATTTTTTGCCGCAAAAGTGGTGCAAACTTACAAAATACAATTGTATTTTGTAAGTTTGCGTTGCTTTTCCATCAAATATAGCGCAAATGCAGCGCAAAAAAAGAATAACTATGGGCCTGTATATCCTATGCTTTTCTCTCTCATTTCTGGGTGTGGGAGGGGCCATGACTCACGAGAGGCGGACCCTCGAATGGGCCGTGATTAGGGCTCCTGTTTTTATGATATTTATTTTTTAGCATTTCCATCTGTATTTATCCTATCTTTTGTCAATCTTATTGGTACTTATCCATATTTATTTTATGCCCATCTTATTGGTGTTTATCCATAGTTATTTTGGGATTTGAGAATAAATGGAGTTGCAAAATGGTATATGTCCACATGTATTTATTGACTGATAAATAGGCACTCATACTTCAATGGCTGCCACATTTTAGCACATTTAACGGGCAAATATAACAAAACACTATACCCAAGTGTGTATATTAGCGGTATATACAGATATATGTTAACATGTGGCTGTATTTAAAGCATTCTCATCCAGGTTTTTTAACTCCTTGTGCAGTCTATCTGCTCAATTATTGACCTGGATTTTAAGAAGACAGCATAGCGAGTAATTTACAAGAAGCACAATTTTCTGTATTTTTCTGCTTTTAAAAATAAATAAAGATAGGAAACACATTGTTTTCTGTCGGTATTTATCTGTAAAATTTAGTAAAAACAGAAAACTGGGAGCCTTAGTCATGCTGTCCCTCGCTCGCTGCAAAAATGCTTATGAAAAGCGTATTACACGCGGCGGATCCGCATGGATGGTTCATGACATGCTGTTTCCTTGTCTGTAGAAGTTATAAACACACGCATGTAACCCAAACCAGGATACAAAGGTTAAGTTTAATTTACGCAAGGAGCCGAATTTCATGCTGAATAGGCTCTTGACTTTAGCAGGGTTGTTTTTGTCCTTACTGTGAAAGAGTGGGGATTGTTTTCTCCTGTCTTTTATGTTGTTCTAGTAAAGACATAAAATTTAGGGGCAGATTTAAGAATCCAGTGCAGTGCCACTTTTCTTGCGCCCCTTAGCACCACCCTACCGTAACCATCTGTGCACCGTGTACCATGGCGCAGAGTAGGGGCAACAGTGTCAAAGTTTTTGATGCTATTGATGTACTGGTCAGGGTTAGCGCCTGAACAGTTTGTAGGGGCCCATTATAAATAATGGTGAGCCCCCTTTTAACGCCTGCTCTGAGCAGGTGTTAAAAATGCAGAAAAAAAATGGTGGAAACAAATCTTTTAGATTTCTTTGCGCCATTTTTTTGGCCCCCTAATGGGGGAACGCCCCCTTGCATACAGTATGCCTGGCGCAGGCATTATGTAGCGCAAGGGGTTACAAAGTGGAGCAATGCATGCACTGCACCACTTTGTAAATATGGTGTTGTTATTTTGGCCTCGGGCCACATTAGAGTCAAATAAAATGACGCGAATGTGGTGCACGGAGGCGCTAGGGACTCAGTTTGTGTTTAGTAATACACTTTCGTCAGTTAACAGCTGTTACTGTGATGCATGGATGGATGGATTCAGCAATGCTTAAATAGCACTTTCCATGAACAAAGATTTTTTCATTTGCTTAGTGTCATTTGACAAGTTTGCATGAAATTTGACAGTTATTTGGCACATCTAGCCAAGTTTCTATGCAGCAAATGTTGTGTGCATCACTCTAGAGAGTACAATGTTCTTTGGGATGTCAAGAGTAATGGTTTCCATTTTAACTCCCTTCACTACATCAAAGGCGTTTTTTTTGGCCTACATCCATTAAGTAGCTTTCCCACCAGTTGTTTACAGAAATGCGCCCTTGGGCTATGAAGGGTTGTTGTAAGTATGCCTGTGCTGCACAAAGCATAAGTGGATCCGAGGGTGAGGAATTCGACTGGACTAAAACATTTTTTCATGTTTGACATTTTGGTATCTACGAGTCTGGTCTGGATCTAGGAATCTAAAATTCACACCAGCCCACTGATGGTAGGGGGCTTTGTCGTCGTCACATTATTTTTGTGGATTTTGTTTGAGAGGCTTGGATGGGAAGAACGGAAAGAAAGAAGTTCGGACCCTGCTCCCCAAGCCACTGTGCGCCGCTTAAGGCCATGTACTGCGGGTGTTCAGGGCTCTTCGGACCCTGCTTGCTGAGCATCATGTGCATAGCTGACGGCTATGGCAACAAGGATTGTTGCCATGGGAACTGGGCACAGGCTTGCCTGAGGATCTGTCGTCTGCCCACAGCCCATTGTGCAAAGTCAAGGTGCATAAGCACAGGACAAAATGGAAGACAAGGAGCCAATTCAAAGAAGGTAGGCTTCCTCGATTGTGGAATAGAGTTAAACTTAGAAGAGATTTCCAGCCAAATCAGTTCCAGGTCAAGAGGGGTATTTGACATTTGGGATGATATTACATCTGGAAGTGTTCTTAGAAATTGCAGCCCTCCAGATGTGCAGGCTGATTGTTCATCCAAAAGGATAAATGTTACAGCCATGGTGGAGATTTCATCTCCCCTCGTGGGGCACATAGTGAGCAGACACTTGGGCAGCCCATCTGACTGGAAGGTGTCAAACCCCAGCGTTGTGGAAAAGGTATATAAACTTTCAGCGAGGGGATAGTGTAAAGGCTGCAGGTCCATAGTTTCATACCAAGATGCAAGGCACTGTAAAACATTGATTCTGGCTGAAAGAATGTGGGAGCCAGGCATGCTGGCTGTAAGAAGTTGCCATATTATCAAGAGGCTTCCTGTGCCTCTGGTTTTAGCAGTGGCGGTTCGCAGAAGGGGCAGGGCGGCACGCGGAGCGGGGGGAATAACCTTACCCATTTACCTTACCTCCCTGCTGTTGCACCGCTCTGCTCCCCCGTCTTCTTGCTGCAGGCACAGGCTCCTAGCCCAACCTGCAGCCAATCCTGATGCTGCGCACAGCAGCGTCAGGATTGGCTGGGAGCGCCCAGGCAGACTGGGAGCCTGTGCAGGGTCTTTGCAGCCCAGCAACAGAGAGCCCTTGTGTGCATGTGTGTTTGGCTGGCCCAAGATGGCCGGCCAATCATACATGCGCAGTGAGGAGAGTGCTGTGCACTCCCCCTCAGTGCACGTCACCCCCATGGCTCCACCCCTTTAGTTTATTATAATTTTCTTTGAAAGGTTTTGCAGCATCTTGTTTTTAATATGATGTGAATTGGAAAGCAGAGCCAGAAGTGTTCCATCAAGGTGGTGGCGATGTGGTAATATTTCTTTAGGCCCTTTATGAGGTTTGCTGCAGATGTAGGATGCCCAGAATTGGCTGATGTGGAGCGGAACAGGGCATTGGCACCAGGGAAAACTGAAAGTATGAGAGCTTGAACAGCTGTTTTAAGGTCACTTTTTGGGAGCAGTAGTTTCAATTTCTTTAGTATAGAGAGAGAGAGAGAGAGCAAATACCAGGACACATTGATTTTCTTGGTTTAGTTAGAAGGTGACCAATGTCCAGCCTAATGTTATTGACCCAGGTTTGGACCAGATGTTGCTTGTTGTTCTTTATGAATAGTGGAAATTCCTTTTTAGTGGATTAAGCATCAACTAGCTACTGTACATCCAGGAGTGGATGAGGTAGAAGCAGTATTTGAGGCTCTGGATGTCCGGGTAACAGTAGCTTTTCAAATATAGGTGTGTGTCAGCAGAATATTGGCAAATTTTATCAGTCAATATAGTCCAAAGTGGCTCCATGCAAAGGTTAAGATGGAACAAAGAGAAACTCCACAGGTTTAAGGAATCGTCTGAGACCTATAGGTTCCCATGTGACTGAATTGGTGTTGGTTAGATGTGTAGGAGGAGAACCAGTGACAATATTGCCAGTGGCCAGCATTCAAGACGTCAATGTGTGGACGTAGTTGGGATGCTCAAAAGCATTCAAGGCAGTTAAGAAGGCCACTAATATCATGAGGAAGGGGTCATTTGCACCTGTTGTCAGGAGGGCATTGTTTATGACTTGCAAGGTAGCTGTCTCCATGCGTCAGAGTGATCTGAAGCCAGAATAATAGTCATGTAGAAGGGTGGATGAGTGATGGGCTGATAGTTGGTAAGGTCATCAGGGTTATGAGCTTCTTCTGGGGTGGAAGAACCTGGCATTTTTTCAAGCTGAAGGATAGATGCCTTGAGTAAGGGAAACATTGAAGATGCTGAGTAGAGATGATAGAGCCACCATAGAAATGTCTTTGTTGAAGGACAAAGATATGACTTCTTCATAGGTAATGAATCTGAGGGAGTTTAGAATGTCAGTGTGGTCTGACAGAGGGACAGTGGAAAGAGGACGATTGTCCGATTCAGTTTGGAGGTGTGGGTATCGGAGGAGAAGCAGGGGTATTGTTGTTGGATCTTCTGTAATTTTTCAATAAAGTGGTGGTTGGTTATTGTTTGCGGTAGTCTGAGAAATGAGGGTAGAAGGGTCAGGTAGGGACGGTAGATGCGGTGCTTGATTTTACTGAAAAGTCTTTGCTTCTCTTGGCAGCTTTATTGTCGGAAATTGGCTTTGGCTGATATGAGCAATTGTCTGCATGTTATGCGGAGAGTCAACAATAGCATGAGGTCGCAGGGGTTATATATTTCTTCTATTTTCTTTCCTGTATGTGGATGAAGTGTTAGTTGTCTATAAGGTTTTTGGGCACTGTGGTGCTGATGATGAAAATTCAACTTGCCCTTGTGTGTCTTGGTTGGAGTGCAGATAATGATATTATTTGACAAAAATGTGTTGCATTCATTTAATTGTGTGACAATGATTACCACTGTTAAATGTGGCGCTGGACAGCCTTAGCTTTATGCAAAGCCTTGAATGGGGTCTTGATGCCTGCTCCTCCTTTAACAATCGTAAGAAATAGGACATTTGTCATGGCTGATCAGTGGTTACAGTTTAAGAAATACCACTTTCCATGAGTTGAAGATCTGAGCAAAGAGTTTTAACCAGAGACAGAATACAATGGGTTAAATTTATGAAGCAAATTAAAAAAAAACCATTAAATGCTCACAGTTGTTTTCCTCTGTAAAGTGACTGTAACATGATTTTGTCTCTTTACTTTTTATCAGTGGGCCTTACCAAAAGAAATGTTGTTACTTCAATGGTCACTTCTCCTTATCAAACTTTTGTGACTAAAATTTGCTGATCTATGTGTATTTTCTAACCTGCTGTTCTACAATAAAGAAGAATATGGACGTGGTTGTCAGCTTCTGTGACATCACAGTTGTATACAATCAAATTGATAAAACTCAGGTGTGACAAAACAGTGCTTGGTACCTCGTTTCCCAACTTTCTCCACAGAGCGGAGCAAGGTGGGGAAGAGGACGGCTGCTGTCAGTGTCGCCTTCGCCTAGCACCAGAGACATTCATGTTTAATTTACCACCGTCTCCTGATACTTCTCCTGAATCACCTCTTTGCTTCTCCGTTGGGATAGCAAGTAGTTACATTCCAGTCAATCTGTCTTTCGCCCGATCATAGTACGGAATAGGCAGTACTGGTGATTTCCGACCATATTAGATGGTTATTGGACTCTGGGACAAATGTTGTACTGATCCTTCTCGATCTTCTGCCGCCTTCGCTACCATCCCACTCTCTATCCTCCTGCACCCACCATCTGTTGTGGGTGTGGGGGGTGCTGGGTGGGACTGGTGGTGGTCCTTCTCAGCCGAAAGAGGCCAATCAGTCTGGCTTGCCCCTTTCTCCTCGGAAGTAAAGGCAGTTGACCAAGGGGTACCACAAGGCTCTTCGTTTAGCCCTACTCTCTTTAAGGTTTTTATATCTCCATTGGCTTCTGTAGTTGAGTCATTTGCATGTAAAATCTTTTCATACGCTGATGACACTCAGCTGCTGTTTGCCTCTAACAGTTCGCATGCCTCTATTGCAGCATCTTTCACGGGCTGTATGTGTGCCGTCTTTGATTGGATGCAATGCGGCAAACATAAATGCAACCCAGAGAAGACAGAAATTATTCTATTTGGTTCACGTGAGTCCAACTGGTGGGATGATCCATGTCCCTCTGCGTTGCCAGCCCCACACCCTCTTTCTTTGGTGGTTAAAACCCTAGGAGTGCAGTTGGACACCACCCTTTCCATGAGGCCACTGAGATCTGCGGTGGTGGGTCAATGCTCCGCGATGCTCTGCACTCGCAAGACATTCCTCCCCCTCCTGCCACTGGAGGCGAGAAGAGCCGTGATCCATGCTTTGATCATCTCGAGCTTGGATTACGTGAACACCTTGTGTTTAGGAGTAGGGGAAGCTCCGGTGAATCGCCTGCGAGTGGTGTAAAATACGGCCTGTAGGCTTCTTTTGCGCCTTCCGAAGGATTCCCCGGCCTCGCTGGCACTAAAAGCTCTCCGCTGGTTGCCAGTTAAGAACCTGATTCTGTTCAAACCTAAGCTTTGGTTCACAGACAGTGTAACTCTCTAGCCCAGGCGATTTAGCCAAGAGATTCCTCCAATATCGCCCTTCCAGAGAGCTGCGATCGGCTTCTGCCTCACTTCTGTCAATTCCGCGCCTCTAGCGTGTGCACAGGGGGCTGCAAAGTATTTTCTTTTCTCGCTGCTAAGGCTTGGAATAAGCTCCCTCGCGATTTGTTTGATCTCTTCTGAGACCACATTGAGTACAAGACTTAAAACCTGGCTCTTTTTTGCACGGCAGTAGGATTTCTATGGGTGGACATGTACCTGGGCTTCACCAGTCAGCGCTGGGACACTCTCCAGAGTAGCTGTGCGCTTTGAAAATTCATCCATTCATTCATTCAATGGTTGAGGAGAGAATACAAAGGAGTATATTAAAGGAAGAGATTTTACATGCCAAAATAATAGCAAGGGGATTTTTCTACTTCAATATATAATAGTGAGATACACTATTGTCTATGATATCACTTTAAACCCCTTACTGGAAACCATTCCCAATTTTGATACATACCCACATTTAACTATTTATTTATTTGTGTATGCATTTATTTATATGTTGAGGTGTTTTCTTTAGTATAAAGCTACTACCACAGATAACTATGAGAAAGCTTGCAGAGAATCGTTACATCTTGGGGAGATGCAGTGTTAAGTAGGAGTAGTCATGTGTAGTTCTTAAGCTAAGATCTAGTCGAAAGAAGATGATGTCCCTGTTCTGGGTTGTATGGTTAGTAGCGCAGATCTTGGTGATAGTTCATGTTGGAATTGGCCTACAGGACCTTGAGGACAACAAGAAGTTGGACACCAGCATTGTGCTTCCGTAAATAGGTAGATGGGTGGTGCTTCAAAGGTGGGTTGACGCTTTTACTCTACTACTAATTACTTGCCCTGGGTCTGGGTTCCAGAACAGGAATTAGCAATTGACAAATAACATTTACCATACGACTTTTGGTAACATAAAATATATAATTATGTTCACAATGCTGTGCCAGGCACTTATTCTTTGCTGTAATAATCTACATTCAGTACAAACACTGTATCTACAGAAAGTGACATATAAGAGGAGATGCCTCTGTGGGCATGTTAAGCTAAATGTTATGCAGAACTACTATTTGATATGATATTGAGGAGTCACAAGCACTGCTTGCAAACAGGGAGAAGCAGGGAGGCAAAGGGGGAGCTCTCTAATGGGAGTCAGAAGACTGTAATTTAAAGAAAGGTTGGGCAAAGTAGATCTTCAACTGTGGTAAGTTTTAACATATATAGTAGAAACTTCCACAGAACAAAGGATTTGCTCGAAACAACAACACAAAACCTTCATTTGTGGTAAAACTTTGTTCTCAAACATAGATTTTGCAAGGAAAAAACTCCTTCATAAATTCATCAATTTGCAAGGTTAGGCACCTCCATACGACTTCAACAGGAAAATGTAAATGTTTTCTCTTCTAGTTTTAAGCAGCCGCTTGGTTCATTCCTCACTTGGTCTGCTAAGGCTCTTCAGATGCTGGCCAAATGAGGTCTGATGGTAGTAATACCACTAGACTGTAGACACAAATGAATATCTCGTGCTCAACATAAGAGCAGTTAGTAAGTGCACTGCTGAATGGTACGTCACTGAGTCTAAAACACCAAATCAGCACAGAAACTAGGTGATGTTAAATTCATGCTGCATCGTAGCAACCACAGCAAACACCACTTGCTTCACTGATGTGGTTGGACAATAATTACACAAGTCCAGGCACTGGGTGGGCTTTTGCCTGAGACAGATGCCATCATGGCCAGGGACATATCAGAGGCCCCCACAGCTCCCACGTTGTGTGTGTGGGGGGGGGAGGGGTGCTGGCCTTACCCCCTACTGATATCAGTGTGGGGGGCCCTCAGCATATCCTGAAGGGAGGCCCGTTTTGTTAAGCCACTGATCAGGGCTAGTGAAGGATATGGGCAATTAATGATGGGAAGAACATGCTCTTAAGCGCACCACTTTGGTCTGCTTCTGGCTATTAAAGTGTTTTCATCTCCATGATTCATAAAATGAGAATTCTAGATCTTGTTAAGTGACTAGATTCTGCAAAAACATGTTTTCGTCAATGCACTCTTCTACCATGATGCAGCAAGGCATATTGGAGGAGGCAGATATTTTCCATTTCACACTTCCTCTCTGCCATTTGACAAAGCCACAGGAAGCCATCTTTGCTTTTTGTCTCTTACAGCTGGTGTGCTGGTCCTCTCGATCACACACTAACTGCGCTATCTAGGCGCTTAGTTAACAGTTCTGTTCAGGTACCAGTCTTTCCACTGGTGTCACCGGGCTACCAAGATGCATTCGTCCTGCCCTCACCTGGTGCCTCATTCCAGCACTCATTACATAAAGTGAAGAACATTTTGAAGGAAAAAAAGGAGAAGAGCTCGTGCTGCTTAGCTCGGTTTGCAGGAGATGCCAAGACTGTAGAGGAAGTAACAAAAATAAACAATAAGTTGTAAAGAAAATAGAGAAGTAAATTAGTGAAGGGGGATTGCCAGAAAAATGTTCGCATTTGACTATTATGGGTGTCCCCATTACCCCCTCCAGGTTGGCTCTGTGGCCATTTCTGTGCCCACCTTAAATCTCATTTCTAGAGAAGCCTCTGAGTGTTTGTGAAAAGGGGGCAACAATTCCACATCCACTGTTGGCATCAAAGCAGCACACTTTCCAGAAGAATTTGCTTTAAAACCATGGCAAGCACATTGCATACCAGTAGGATTGTGTTTGTCAACCCTACTTAACATTAAACTCCAGCTTGCAGAACAAGTCATAAATTTGCAAATAATCAGTGAAATTCAATGTTCGACATTTTGTTTTATCCTTAGTCATATCTATATGAATTAAGGGAGCCAGCTGCACCGGCTATTACTCTTGTCTTGCTCTTTGGAAGCCTGGATCTAAGTGGTCATGGAGATAGTGGAAAGACTGAAATCTCTAAAGTCTCCACGAGCTGTTTCACTTCCTGTAGTTAGCGCTCCTTGACCTCCATACAGCCCTCAGCAGAAAAAATAGTAAGCTATTTGGGGAACTGATGGTGGGGCAGGGATTCAGTCCTTTAAATTCTTCGAGGGGCAAACAGTGGGTGAGGTCACTCCCGCTCCCCTTGGCACTTTGGTGTCCAACCCTTTTCACTGTTACTATCTTACAAATCTGATTTCATTTTAGTCTTTGTGGGGTAAACAATAACCCGCTACATCCCAACATCCTCCGACTTTGTGATCACAACATTCATTCCCATCCTATCATGTTCAGAACGCTTCTTCTTCTAATGATGTTATTTCCCACCACCCACCCTTCAGAGCGCAATAGTTACTCATAATTACCTGAGCCAAAGGCAGGAAGAAAAAGATTAGACTAATATTGTTACTTCAAAAGGTTAATTGAATGAAAAGTTATGTATGAGGAGATAGGCTTGGACAAAGGTCAAGATTGCCTCTCAGTTACAGAGTTCTGCATCACCTTCAGCTTCAGATATTGTTGGCAGTAAGGTAGGGGGTCTCATAGATGCTTTTTTCCTCACTTTCTGATACTAACAAGCTGTTTTCACTCCTTCTTCAGAGTCACACCAGTAAATTTACATAATAGACACAGCGATTAAATGAAATCTTCTAAGCAAGGATTTCATTTGGAGAGGGAGGGAACATTTAACAATGGATCATTCAACTTCATATTGCAAAAACATGAGAGGATTTGTCCGTCTTGATGGATTTTTGTCTTGAAGATTGACGTTATTTCTAGACTTGGACAAAACTTTCTCATCAATACAAATCTCCTGGTTTATCTGTAATAATTAGAGTCTGTCTTTGAAACTTGATTCACTGTGTGTGAGAAAAACAATGCCAAAATACTCATTTATTTGTCAACCTCTTAAAATATGTAGAGGTCATAGACTGAGTTACTTCGAATTACTTTAGGAAAAATAGTCCGTTGAATTTACTTTGGGGAAATTAGATTAATGTTTCATGGTCTATTGAGTTTTAGACCAAGATGTGGTTAAAAATGTATAAAACCTCACATGGAGCATATACCAATGTATTCTTTGCATACAATTGATTGTTTCTTACACCTTCCTTCTTATCGAAATGACTAGAGATACAGGTAAATGTTGGGCAGGTAATCGATTAAAATGTGATCTATTTTGTATGTTTTTCTCATGTTCTGATATGCATATGTTGTGGTCAAAGTTATGGCAGCAAATTAAGCCAATATCTATGTTGACATTTCTCTCACATTACAAATGACGTAAAGGCAGTTTATCTAACATTTGGGGGGTCATTTTGAGTTTGGCAGGTGGAAAAGCCCGCCTGCCAAACTCCCGCAGTCAGGTTGCCGCCAGTGGGGCTGCCTTCCCGCAGGCCCTATTACAAGCTCCCCACTGGGTCAGAAGGTGGAAAGGGTGTTTCTGCCCGCCGGCCCTGCGGGAAACAGCCCACACATAGACGCCGGCTCATAAATGAGCCGCCGGCAATGTTGCCGTAAATAGGGTGCAACAGCACCCCTTGCGCTTTTCACTGTCCTCAGACAGTGAAAAGCGCTACTGGGCTGTCCATGGGGGCCTCGCACTGCCCGTGCCAAGTGCATGGGCCCCCTGCACCCCATCTCCACCAGCTTTTACATGGCAGTGTAACTTAAGCTGGCGGAGAGGTGGCTCGTAATCCCCAGGGCAGTGCTGCCCTGGTGGATTAGGACCGCCAGCACCGCCAGCACCACCAGCACCACCAGCACCGCCAGTTCCTCCAGTGGCAGTCATAATGTGGCAGTCTGACTGCCGTCAAAGTGGTCGGACCACCACTTTGGTGGTGGTCAGACTGCCACCGCAGCCATGGCAGTCAGAAGACCACAAGGCCCTTTTGGTCTCTTCTCCATGTGCACTATTTTAAATTAATTTATTAATAGTAAATGTCTTCCAGGACATTACAGCAAAATGGAAAAACACAGATAATAAATCTTCCAAGGCCTGGTAGTATGGTGTGTGCTACAACCACAGACTTTAAAGAGATTTTCTTTCACCTGTGTCTTTAGCTATTGAGAAAGATATGTTATGGTAACTGCTTGAAAACTTTCTTAATACAGCTTCAACTTGATCTGCCCTTCATCTCATCTAAAATAGCATGGTACACAAACCTCCTTAACTATGTTTCAAGTACTTTAAAACATTTCTTATTTGTTATTGAAATCTCAGTATGAGCTTTACCTACTATTTAATATTTAAAGCTTCTAATGTTATTTGGTTATTTATTATAATGTTGCTTCTTTTTTTTCTTCCTTCGACCAATATTCTCTTTTATTATTCAAACATTTTAAATCCTTCTGTTGCTCAACTATTACATGTCAATCTAATTCGAAATTAATGTCATATTTATATTCTTTGTTTATTATTGTATGTGTATATATGCTTATTATGAGGTAATATTACATTTTGACATTTCTTGTTTATGTTATCGAATATTTAATTCAGTTTACATTTTTAAAAATGATTGTATTTATTTAACACAAAAATCTGGACCTAACATCTCTCCTCAGTGACACACTAACACAAATGTAAATTTATTAATGAAAGATTTTGTTTCAAATTAACCCTTCATATATTGAACAATAACATAAAAAAATGCAACTAATTGTATTTCTTATCTATTTCAATCTTCGTAAAAAAAAAGGTATATTACATTGATTAAATAACTAATAAAATCAATTGCATTCAAGATACACAGATAATCACAATACTCACATCGCATTTCTCATGTCTTCATTTACCATTATTTCATACAAATTTGATCATACTAAGAAATTCCCAAAATGACTCAAATTGATCATAAAAACAATTCCAAAATTGCCTTTTTCATTTATCTAACAACACAAAACATTTAACGTATTTATAATAATCCTTGCTTAGGGCTCCATATTTTTAAAGTAATCTAATTTGCAATAACATTATTAAATATTTAGCATATGTTAGTCTGACTGTAGCCTTTAAAATGTAATTTATTTAAATTAATATAGTGAAGTATTTAATGTGTTAAACTTAGTGGTATTTCTTTTATTTTAATTTAGTTACACATCTAACATTTTAGGGTTGCGGTACTGTATTTTCAGTTTTAATTCAGCCAATATATTTGTACATATTGAACGTGTATTAGTGTTGGAGTTAGTCATGGGGTTAGGCGCAGGGTTAGGTATAACACTAATGTTTGGGGTAATTTTATGTTTTGGTTCGTGATTAGTGTAGAGGTAATGCAGATGTGATCTTATTTTACTGTCAGTGTTTAGGAAAGTGCAACAGGTCAAAGTGATGCTGTTCTGTTCAAGTAAATGGCATTTTATTTTTAGAGATAAGCTTGAAGTAATGGTATGTAGAATGCTAGCAACTGGCTGGTGAGACCCACAAGTGGGGTATACATCTCAGGGCCCGGGGTTTTAAGCTAGACGTCTTTTGTTATTGACCAAAAGAATAACATATAATACCTATTTTGTGAAAATATAGTTTATTAGCTAATAAAAATCATAAACATAAAACAAGGGAAAAAAGATAATACATTTGGCATACCATTCGATCAAGATTTAAAAACAAGGATACATCACACCTATCCCTAGGGGAACCTAGTCTGGGCCTCCCCTTACCTCCCTCCCCATAAAAGCTGGGAGAAGTTTCAGCATTGCTATGGTCCTATAAAGTGCAAGGTGCAAAGCAACGTGGTCCTATGGCCCACCTGATGAAATAACGGGGATTCGGGGAATCCCGCCAGTGTAGAAGGTAACTATGCAACATTTAATACCTTTGACAATCTGCTTCTACTGTGACTTTCTCAGGTTCTGCATCTTAAACCTGTTTAAGTGGTACCTATCCCAAGCATATTCTGGTCTTGCTTGGCATAATCGGAGTGAGCAGCTCACATTCAACTTTAAGGCATTCAAGCTCACTCTCTTCGGCATGATTATCCTATAATATCTCTGGCAATATCCCATATAAGCACCTTTCTGATCTTTGATTCATCTCTACTAAACCTTACAGGTCTTTGTCACTTTTGAGGCCTCTATTATGATCCCCTTAGGGACAGTAAAGCAACATTTGCTCCATGAATACTTAGATTATACCCTTCTGATCCCCTTATACATCATTTAGTATAACCAAGACAGACCAATATGAAGGATGATGACGCTGAGTGATAACTGGATGTGCCATGAGAAAGTGAGGCGAGATACCTCCTGATGAGCAAATACACTCTTGAATTTGTCTTTGAATGATAAGGTTTAAATATACCAAAAAAACTAGTTTCGTTTCTTTTTTACAAATTTGTGAAGGCCCATAAATGACCTCTACATTAGAGGTATCTAATGAACAATATAATAGCTGGAGTGTTCCTTGTGCAAACAAACAGACTGCAAAATATTCTTACTAATTCATGGCTTTCTATAAATTTCTCCAGACAAATCCTTAAATTTAAGTTTAATTTCCTTAAAATTATCTTCCAATGTATTTTAGCACTGGGCCTTTTACTAATTTGATTCCAATCCTAGAATATTTGAGGGCATATGATTAGTAAAACATTGAACTAGGGAAAATTACTTTGCTATTCTTTATGGTCTATGTTTTTTGCAAAAGATATTTTTGTAATCTGTGTTCATGTGCTACCTGCTGGAGAGCCCAATATTTGAGAATGTCAATCTAAGAAGCAATTGTTGATACAGGTTCACAACTCAGATTCAGCACTTAACAATAGACCTCACTTCACACTCTGGAAAATTCCAATGTGAATCAAACGTACCAGCATTAGCTGAGAAGCTAGAA
Organism: Pleurodeles waltl; assembly: GCF_031143425.1. Lineage (NCBI taxonomy): Eukaryota > Metazoa > Chordata > Amphibia > Caudata > Salamandridae > Pleurodeles > Pleurodeles waltl. The sequence continues at coordinate 82,228,667 of NC_090447.1, read as the reverse complement.
CAATCTATTCTGGTAATATAGCTGTAAAACTAAACTAGGACTGACTTGAAAGAAAACTAGATGAAATAACACCATTCCTAGCTAAGAGGTTATACATGAATTTTCAATTTCCAATTCTGCTTTTGTTCTCAATTTACATTCAAAATGAGCAAGGTAACCACAAGGGAGACCTATGTCAATATTCTTTTTTCTGTCTTTTCTATTTCAACCAATGGGAAAAAATGTATTGTCCCTCTCACAGGTCCATTGTGCCTTAAGAGGTTTGTGGTAGCCTTTCCTAGTCTGTAAACAAGCTGCTAATACCCAAGTTACGTATTTGCTAGGGTACCTTACATATGTTTGCCTGTCAAAAAAAGGGTCTCCCATTCAATAGATAATGGCTAGGTTATTGTGGGATTAGTTTCAATTTGTTGCTTACTGTCTTCTTTTTCACAAAATGTACCATTTGCACCTATGCGAGTATAGAACTGAGCTCTAGGTTTACTTATGTTCATGCACGTTATCCCTATTTGTATGTATCCAACATACTGTTCATATTGTATTTCAATGAGTGCACTTAAAATGGGTTTTATTGACCTGTGCCCCAAAATTAACTGAATGTGATTCACTGAGAGTATGGTTAGTCAGATGAGTCTATTACATCAGGGGGAGGGCATCGCATTCCAGTGTAGATTTTTCTTCTGTGGATTCCTGCAATCTAGAACTGACTTTCAGCTGGAATCACTGAAGATCCCCTGGACTATGACATCAATAATAATTTGGGATCTTCAAGGAAAGCCCAGGGCCAGAAATTTGGGGCATCTAATAACCTAAAATTAGGGAAATGTTTTTCAATGTTTAAATCGGTGGTTCCCAACTTGTGGTCCAGGGACCCCTGTGAGTCCGAGAAGACTCATCAAGGGGTCCTTGACTGCTTAGAAAATTAACAGATTAATGAAGTGTATTTAAATACAGTGGCTAAATGTACAATTGAACATTTTAAAACACACTTTAAATTTCAAGGAATTTGAAATTGGAGGCTAAAAATTCAATTAGTATCCTCAGATTGGTTCGTGGGAGCAGTGCAGGTGCAGCACATAGAATATAGTATGGACGATGTGTGGCTTAAATTACATTTAGAAAAGCTCCAGCCTTCCGATTGGAATGACATTTTTTTTTTTTTTTTGGGTAATTAAATAAAGTGTGTTAGCATTTGTGTATGATGGAATGCCCGTTTCTATATTTTTTGTGTATTGTTTTGCGTTTCAAATAATCAACAAAGTGTAAGCCTGGGTCCCACGCTTCCAGTAATGATTAAGTGAGGATCCACAGAAGTCAAAAGATTGGGCACCACTGGTGTAAACTACTATATCCACTGAAAATGGCACTGCCTCGGCCCTAAAAGGCCTGAATTAGGTTTACTTCTCATCATGGTAAAATACTTTATGATCCTTTACTAATTATTTTTTTCTAGTAATTTCCCTCGTGTACTCTGATACTTTTTTCATATCCAATATACTATAATATGAATGTTGCTTTATTTACTGTGCAGCGTCTTCATGTATAGGTTCCCGATTAATGCAACTCTCAAATAAATAAATACAAAAATAATTCCCAGCTGAAGTGATTTTCCACATAAGCCACAACGAACACAAATATATGTGTAGGTTCAGCTGCACAGAACAATACATTCTGCTTGCTGGAGAAAAAACGTCAGCACTGCCACCGATTTTAAAATAAGATTAACTGCATTAGAAGAAACCGTAACCAGACAACTTAATTAATTACAGGTTGTAAACTCAGCACCGGACACAAGAGCAGGGCATTGAGGAAATGTGTGATGATTAATGATGGCTGAATCAAGGCCGCTCTTTGGAAGGTGAGTGCGTGAAGGGGAGATAGCCTCTGGGCAGGAAGAACATGCACAGTGTTCACCTATCCCAGCGGCCTATGACAACAGAGGTCACTTCCGGCTCGTCATCAGCTGGGAGGAGCATGCGCATTGTTCTCGCTATCACGGCGGCCTATGACAACAGAGGTCACTTCCGCCTCGTCATCTAGCTGACCTCTTGAGGCCTGTGAAGTCCCTTTCACGCCCTTCCCGCAGCTAGTCCACCCTTCCTCCCCAAAGACTCTTCCTCAGTTTACCATGTCTAGGGCAGCAAGGAAACCCCTTTAGTGAGCACTCATGAGCAGTCCTAACTCCAAGGAGAATTATTTGGCTTTAAATTAGATGGTAAATTATCACATTCAGGCATAGGCACCGAGGACTCTGCTGCTTGAGAACTACAGTCAAAAAACTTAATGATAATAACAAGCATGCCATTATGGTCTTGGTGATGCTCATAGTCCGCTGCAAGAAGGCTACAGGCAGAAGGCTGCAGAAATTATGTGATCCTGTGGCTGCTACTTTTTTCGCATAGTTATGGATTTGCCACATTTGCCACATAATCTATCTCTGCTGCATAACCTGCAGATTTTAACCAAAAAATGTTTGTGTCTGTGTCAAACGGATCAAAAGTTACTTAAAACATGCCAACATGTTTGCACACACTAGATGGCCCTTTGCAAAGGTTAACTGGTCATCTTTCAGTCACTTTTTTCTGTACTTGGTTGTTAAACTGGTAGTGACAGGGGCAGTTCCTCTCCAATGGCGTAGGAGCGTTGCCCCACTGGCTAGGAGCCAGCAGCAGAAAAATAAAACAATACTTAAATATCATTTTATTTTTCTGCTCCTGGCTCAGCCAGCATGTGAGGGGAGGGGTGGGGTTGTGCCTCGGAGGTAGGTTGTGATGAGAGAGTGCACTAAGCGTGCATGTGTGTTTGGACGGCCTAAGACGGCCAACCAAACACACATGTGCACTTAGGTTTCTCCAGCCGGCTGTATACACAGCCGGCTAAAGAAACAACACAGACCCCAGGGATGTGTATGAGTGGCAGGCCAAGCTGCTCAGACCAATCCTGGCGCTGCTTTCATGCTAGCTTTAGCGTTTAAGGAGCACCAGGATTGCTGGGAAGCCTGTTCTGGTAACACCAGATCAGGAAAGGACGACGAGTGAGGCGGCAGGAGAGGATGGCAGTGGCGAACGGTAAGTCTTTTTTTTTCAATTTATCCCCTGCTCTCCCATTGTCCCCCTTCTCCTCCCTTTAATATTTGCAGCAGCCGCCGCTGGGTACTAATGAGATGAAATCTGTGCACAGACAGATTTAAAGATTACAAAGTAATGAGGAAATACTATATAAAATTATGCCTCATATGCCACATAATTTGCGTTTTCTAGCCACATAATTTAGTCAAACCTGCTGCATAATTTGGTGTTCCCATGCCACAAAATTCCAGTGGCCCTTGCTGTAGAGCTGAAGCCATATTTATCGACAAATCACTCAAGTGACCATACCTGTACTACGTTATCAATCAATTATCAATCTTTTGTCTCATGTATTTTATATTGGATTTTCGCAATTTGCACATTTACGATAAGCACTATTGCGCACTTTACGGAACTTTACCATTGTATGAACTTCTGATGTGTTTTTTCGTTTTTGTTTAAATGTACTGTTCATATTGATTACTTTTATGTGGACCTCGGTAGAGATCCAAAACATAAATACAATTTAATTGATTGGTTGGAAACTGATTGGTATTAGGTTATCACGTGTACTGACCTTTGTCACAATACTTTCAGATATAAAACGACACAGCACAGATCTCTAGATTTGAATATATTAATACACAGCCTACGGTGGCTTTTTTTGTGAGGAGGTGGGCTATTTTTTTCAATTTTATACTTGGACCGGAGAGTGTGAGAGAAAGGAAGAGAAGAGAGAAAAGGGAGGACGTGAAAGAAAGTTCGGAAAGCAGCGGTAAAGGGATAAAGAAAGAGTTAAAGGACTGGTGAGAGTGAGATTAAGGGAGAGGAGGTGTAGAATAGTGGGACTGAGAGGCATCAACACCAAGCAGCCTCAGTATGTGCCATCCTTGGATTTGAGCACCACCAGAAGAGGGACCCCACCCGAATTTGTGTTTTTTATTTGGCAAACACCTAATAATTTCTCATGGTCAGCAAGGTCCTAAACACTGGCTTATGCGCCTTATTTAACTTCTTTGCACATAAAAATATACATAAGGACCTACATATGTATGATGATAGATATGGCCTGGTATGTACCTACAGGAGCCTTTCATGTTCAAATCTGCAGTTTTAGGTCATTGAAGCGAAGACCGTGGAAGTGCAACCTGAGTACAACTTTGTTTCTAAAGATGCCCATGAACTAAAGTCCCATTGCAGTATTTACCAGGAGTGGAGTCCCCACTTCAGGTCGGTAATTCCTTCCCTACGAGTTTTTCAGCCAGAATGTGGAAAAATATGCAGGACCAGAGTTTATCTGACCCACTCATCCATGTTTTTTCTGATTGCAGTGTTGTTTCTGTGCACACATTCCTCCGGGTGCAGAAACACAGAGGGAGACACCTGGTGCAGAATCCCTCTGACCGGTTGATAACCAGGTCCTAAGAGTACAACTGATGCATTATTCAACTTTTTATATATTCTATATGACAATACCTAAATGTTGACTGTTGTAGTACAACTTTAAGTTTTCTTGTACTATTGCAGGGAATTCTATAAATGAAGAGTGCAACAGCAGCCGCCTTTCATCCTTGTATGTTGTGTGATGAGAACACCTAGATGTTGACAGTGGTCTACAGCCTTGGAATATTTAACACTTGTAAGTGTAACTGCAGAAAGGTCCATGTATTCGAAGCTAGCCTATCTAGCAAGTGAAAGTGGTACTGCACCCCTAGAAGTGCATTAAATGCCTGTATCAACCAGTATTTACTTTTAAACAGATAAGTGTTGCTGTCCACGTTTTTCTTAGGAGACCAGCCACCTACTTCTAAAACTGGTGCGGCCCACTTCTACCACTGTGGAAGGCCGCTAATTCATAGGAATCTCCATAGATTTAGGTAAAGTGGTACTTTGGTTGTGGCTGACTTCAGGGCATTTACCACAGTCAGACAATATCATTTTGGTCACTATATATGTAGTTTGCTATGAATGGTTAATGCTTCCTTTCTGGCACTATTGGGTGCAGTTCGTAATGTCATCACAAGGTGGTGTTACTGGAATGACATAACCATATCTAAAGGTGTGTTCCGTTCCAAATTTTGATAACCAAGTCCTGGGGACAAATGCAAACTGTCCCGGTCTCCAAAAATAAGTGCTGGCAGTGCCCACGGAAACTCCCAGTTCAAATTAAGGACTGGTACCAACATAGATATATTTAGAGTGCAACTGTAGCAGACGCTTTCCTCTACACATCTTTTCTCTCCCACGACCTCTACAGTATGACAGCAGTACTGCATCCTTATAACATGATTTAATGTTATTGAGGATGGTAGTACTTGTAAGTGAAACTGCAGAACTTTACCTCCAGAATTTCAGAGCCACGAGTATGGTCATTTGAGTGTTATATCAGCAGAGATGTCACCAGTTGTGTCAGTGATGATGTATTAGTGCAGTAATCTCCTGTGTCAATTGTAAGATTATAAGCAGTGCACGGGGGGGGGGGGGGAGTGGTAGGTTTTATAGCAATCATAAAAGGGGGCCTTCACAGCCTTGTTGCCTTTAAAGGTCCTTTCGACTGAAGATTTAGGAAAAATGTATGTCCCTTTAATATGGCAAATGTACATTAATTGTTCTTAGGCCTTAGGCAGTTGCTCTGATCCTTGCAAATGCAAATTACAACATATTTAAGAAAACAAGGCATAAAGTCGATATGATGTGGATGCAGAAACTCCTTATTTTACTGATTGCTGTTTTGTTTTTTTCCTTTTATTAAAAACAAAAGTCTATATATTGCTTTTGGACCCATTGGCTGTGTCCATCTTTTTTTACTCCATGCTCAAGCCTCCCTACAACTGGGAGTGTCGTCCCTTAATTCTTTCCCTCGTTCTAGTTTAACACCTAGAGACTTGCCCCTATAATGTTTTTTCGTTCTTTTGCTTCCTTTTGATTGCCTTCCTCTTAGCACAACATGCTGAGAATCTACCACAGTACAATTCGTGGCCTGAGGTCGATCGTGCAGTTGAATGAAAGGCCCCGTGGGAGTCCGCGCGGCACCGGAAGTCATTGCATGTAAGATGGTGCAGGCTTACAGCTGCAGACAATGGATGCTTCCCTGTGCAGGAAGCACGTATTTACCCCCGGCCTCATTTTATCCGACGATCCACTTCTGCATCAGCAGCGAAGCTGCACGTGCTGTTACAGAAATTAAAAACTCCCAAGCACCCCTCCCCCCTTCAAATATGTTCCTTTATCCTTCTTCTGTAAGAGTAAAACTATTCGTACACACGTCACCAGGTTCTTTAATGTCTGGGGAACTCCACGAAGCACGTGCCGAGGCTCACTCAATCATTTCTCCCAGTGTGTAGGAAATTAATGCAGTGTCTGATATATGGAACAGCCATTAATCCCCTTTGCTTAGCACTGCGGAGAAACCCAGCTAATTGTCTCCTTTTGATTGGCACAAACAGATGTCCATTGCCACCTCGTTCCGCCCTCCCTGCTGTGTTCACTGACACATGCTGTCACGTTTCCTTGAATGATACCCCTGCCATTATATGTAGTGCTTGAAATGGAAAAATAAAAGTGCAGGTAGTGTTTCTGTGAAATGCCGGCCAGGGCCGGCTTTAGGGCTGGTGACGCCTTGTGATATAGCTAATTTTGGCACCCAATGTCCACCCGGCAAATATGCCCCTCATCTCTCCATCTCTCCCCTTTCACATACATTCATGTGTTTTAAAGCACTTGTAAAGGCAGGCTTTACTAATCCATTCAGCTATATACATAAAATATAGGGGCATATTTCAGAGCCCCTAGCGCCATTCTAACGCCTTATTAGCGTAAAATTGTTTTACGCTAATGTGGCGTTAGAAGGCCAAAAATACCATGCAACATTTGCAAAGTGGCGCAATGCATGCATTGCGCCACTTTGTAACCCTTTGTGCTACATTATTCCTGCACCAGACATAATGTATGCAAAGGGGACATCCCCTGTTAGGGAGGGCCCAAAAAAGACGCAAAGAAATCTGTCAGATTTCTTTGCGTCATTTGTTTCCGGCACTTTTAACGCCTGCTCAGAGCAGGCATTAAAAGGAGGCTTACATTGGTTACAATGGGCCTCTGGGTGCTTTGCAGGATTAGCGTCAACATTTTTTGGGCTAATCCTGCAAAGCGCCGGACTAGCGTAAAAGATTCTGACGCTAGTCCCCGAATTACCACCATGGTGCCCCGTATTTTAAATATGACGCACACATGGTGGCGTTAGGGTGGCACTAAGGGGTGCAAGAAAAGTGACGCTGCACTATGTGCAGCGCCACTTTACTTAAATATGCCCCACAATTCTGTTTTTTGCAGCAAGCATATTAACCCTCTGTGCTACTTTATGTTGAGTCAAAACTGCCGCTAGGCAAAACTCCCATCTCTCTCTCTGGAAAATTAATCACAAGAGGTATCTTGACATTTTAATTGCTTCCTGAAGGCTGGATGCACAAGAAACTTTTCAGCAGGTGCTTTTAAATCACAAGTTTCAGAAGTTATTGCTAAACACAGCGCCCCCCCCCCCCCTGAGGTCAGCGCCCGGTGCGGTTGCACCGCCCAAAAGCCGGCCCTGGTGGCAGTACTCTCCAATTAGAAGTATTATGTTTTTCTTGAGAAGTGCAGGTACTCTCCCTCTCAAAATAAAAAGACGCCGGTACTCAGTACCGGGCAGTACCGGACCATTTAAAGCACTGATTATATGTTATATCCCAGCAGCAGGCTTGTTAGCAAATTGGGATCCCCCAAAAGGTGCCCTTTACAAATTGCTAATAAGGGCTTTCAAGATCTGGGCATAGAGATAAGAGAAAAGCATAGCGTCTTAGAACGCAACCTAATGACCTCCTGTAAAAAGATAAAGCTGACGTATCACATCGGATGAATATCCTGTGTTCTTTGATAGGTCAACCCGCCATTTCTAGAATGATAACCCTTCTGAGCTCGAATACCTGCTTCAGGATACCCCATTCCAACCCTGGCATGTTCTTTCAAGAAGAGGTAGACACTGTAACTAGAGTTCTGTTGTGGGATGAGGGGATAGCCCACATTGCACTCTTCACCCTGCAATGGGGGTATATGTTGGGGGCATTGTATTTCTGAACCTCCGAAAATATTGTTGGGCCTGACAACTTAATATAATAAATGAGTGAGCATTGGATGAGCAGCAGGAACTATCAGTGATGGCAGCCAGATTGGGTGGAACCTAAGGGATACTTAAGAGCATTGCATCATGGTCGACACTTGAAGGCGTGACCAACATACAGCAAAGCAGTATTCAAAATATGAAGAGGGGCAAGCCTTCACATTGTATAGGGAAACGCCCTGACGCTGGTGACACCCGTGAGGGATTCCGCCATATTGGAGCATCCACAGATGCTAGACGGACAGCATTCTTGGAACACTATTAGGATCTCACAACTAGAGGATATATGGGGACCAGATTGTTTAAAAGAAATTAAAGATCTCCGGGAGGAATAAGAAACTTAGGGCCTGATTTATACTTTTTTAGCACTGCATTTGCGTAATTTTTTTATGCAAAAGCGCTGCAAACTAACAAAATACAATTATATTTTGTAAGTTTGTGCCTGTATTGCGTCAAAAAGTGACGCAATTGAAGCACTAAAAAAGTATAAATCAGGCCCTTATTTTATACAATATAAGACTTATACAAGTTTTTTTATCTCCCCCTTGCTCATGAATGGATGTCTTTTTTGCATATCTGTTCCCTCACTCCTGACTTTCTGGCTTTCCTCCTTGTTCTTTGGTTTGTCCCAACGGAGGAGCATTGCAGTCCCACAGTGTTTCTTTTGGATAAGTTCTATACTTCCGCTGCTGATGTCATAACCTTTTATGGCAGTGTATGAGGGAATATATTTTCTTCCTCTGTCTCCTTGCTCTGTCTGCCTATCATTCAGCCCGCTCTCTATTTAAAATGTCCCCATTGCATCTTGCCCATCTTCGCAGCACACAGCTAATACAGAGGCGGGACTTACAACTTCAAATGGTTTTAAAACAATTGCAAAATGGCTTCCCAAGCACATGCATGCACCACCACCATCTAATAATGTTTTTTTTCTTTAGTTTTCTGAAAACCAATAAAAGATGACCACCATGCAGGTGCATGCATGCATTGTTGCCGTCTAATGGTAATTTTTTTAAAAAAAGGTTGAGTAAAACTGTAGCAAAGTAGCTGCTGAGCGTGGCAGCCGTATTGCCAGTCAGATGTGTATGGGTTCCCGAATCCTGTGTTTTCTTCTTTGTACATTTGTATTCCATATTATGCATATGGAAATACAATAACCAGATTCAGTGCTAAAACTGGAATGGATAACTTCCTTACTACTGGCAAGAAACCACTTGAAACCTCTTAGGGAAAGACAAAATTCCCTTTCATCTCACTATTCCTAATTTGTAATTAAATCCATCAAGGAAAAAATCATCATGCAATCGCAGCATATCCCAGTTGGAATATCCTCCCTGATCCCTGTGCACTTGGCTGCAAGTCTATGGGCCATATGTACGAACGCATTTTCCAATAGACACAGAATGGTCAAAACTGCTTGCTACATCTGGCCCTATACTCCCATCTTCCAGCACTTTATGAAATGACACCTGGTGGAATCACAGCCTAGTATGCAGTGAAGACTGTTTTAAGTAACAAAATACTATTAGCACTCACTCACTCGCTCACTCACTCAATCAATTGCCTTGCTCTTCTGTTTGTTCACTCATAGCCTCAGTTTGACTCTGAATTATATAGATCTTTAAACAACATCCAAAACACATATTTTATCTCACTAGAAAGAGAATATTAGAAATATAAGAGGGTACCTATTAGATGGAAACAGTAAATAGATTAGACGAGAAATCTAAAGACCTGATTAAGAGATGTCAACTGAATGAGCCAGTGAAGAAATAATTGACCAAGCGAGTTCACAACTTTCTACATACTTTTATGGTTTTCTTCGAATTAACATGCTGGAGTACTTCTGCCCTAAGGTTGTGTAAAGCTTTTTTCCTCCGGAAGTATGCATAAATCCCACAAAAAACATGAAAATCTGGTGAAGCACTTGTAGTTCACTATTAGCGGTGCTTCTGCATGAAAATCTGAACTTCTGCAACCATGATTTATGCAAGTGGTTTTTGTGCTGATGCACTCATGAGAAAACATGACTAGTAATGTATGTGCTTGCATACAAAATATATGCTTGTTACCGGTGCAACATGGTCTCCCAGTACTCGCAGGAAACAGCAACACAAGAATGTCTTGGAGATATCAGCTCCATCTAACCCTCATGATAGAAAGCTATACAAGTGAGTAGGCATGGGAAGAAGGAAACTCCAAGAGCAATAGGAAGGCCAGTAATGGAGCGCTTCACAAGACTACCCTGGCTTAATAAAAGCTTTCGGAGGTCCTAATCCTGAGATAGACAATTTCTGCTCCTGTATTTGTAAGTCTTCCTTCAGCTACTTTAGGAGGTAGTGTTTTATCCACTCGCATCCTTGATCAAGTCATGCCATATGACTATTTGGAGTCATGTGCTCTACTGGGCATCAGCACACGTCTGTAAATAATTTAGTGGTCAACATTTCACAATATTTCATCACAGTAGGCCCTTGGACTCTTCTCCACGGCTTTGACAGCTCACCGGGATCATCTCAGATGTGTACTTTCTGCTCTAATGTTCTCTGCTACAAATTGCTAGATTGGGTCTCGCGTCTCGACTGCTATTTGTACACATATGGGGGGATATTTATAGTGCCCTAGCGCCACCTGGCACCACATTACCGTAATTGTTTTTTACGTTCATGTGGCCCAACAAAGCTGAAATCCCCACGCCTTATTATGGGTGGTGCAATGCATGCATTGTGCCACCCTGTAACCCTTTGTGCTACATTATGCCTACGCCAGGTATAATGTATGCAAAGGGGTGTTCCCCTGTTAGGGGAGCCGGAAAAATGGGATAAGGAAATCTATGAGGTTTCCTTGCGCCATTTTTTGCAGCACTTTTAACGGCTGCTCAAGAGCAGGCATTAAAAGGGAGCTTCCATTCTTTAGAATGGGGCCCTATGTAGTCTGCTGGAGTAGCGCCAATATTTTGGTGCTACTCCTGCAGAGTACATCAATAGCGTAATGAATAATGATGCTATTGTCCCCTACGCCATGGTGCACCATATTTTAAATACGGTGCACATATAGTGGCGGTAGGGGGGTGCGAAGGAGCTCAGGGAAAGTGGCGCTGCACTAGGTCCAGTGCCATTTTCCATAAATCTGCCCGATGATCTCTCATTTAAAGCGCTCTGAGGCTACTGTTTAGTGGCTTGCAGAGCTTTACAAAAAATCACACATAAATAAATAGCTATACAAAATATTTAACTTCTCGTAGGGGTAGTAATGAAAGTTCAGGCAAAACCAAGTCCCCACTTCCACACTATGAGTTGGATCGAACAGCAAGTACTTTGGTGTTACTTGCATTGGGTTTTCCACAGAGTAATGATTCGTGGGAGTTATTTGGTAGATTACACACCAACCAGTGAAGATTTTGTGCTCTTTTTACCAACTGTGTGGATAGAGTTACACTCCCACCTGCCACCCCCACTCCCCGGCCAATATGTTTCCAGCATGGTTTGTATTTTTATAACAACGCTGGTAAAAAATCAACTGATTTGCATATGGCTGGGTCCAAACTGGGGTGGCATGGTGAGCAAAACCCAGATCTGTGACTGGGGGTGAGTGTTTGCATTGTTCAGCACTCCGTCCATCATCCTTTTGTGTTGCTAAAGTTGCCCCAAGTGGGAAGGGTATGCCCAGACGTGGGTTCCTTGTTCACTGTGCCACTGGATTAAAGCTAACCTGGCTGATGATGAAGGGTGAAACCCTGAAACCGGTCCCAGGATGCTTGTTTCCGGTCCAGGGGGGACCTAGCTTGGCAGTTCGGGCTGGACTGTTCCCAGGAGGAACAGGGTCAAGACTGATTTGCTTATGGCTAGGTCCAAACTGGGATGGCATGGTGAGTAAAAGAACGATGGATTAAACCCAGATCTGTGACTGGGGGTGAGTGTTTGCATTGTTCAGCACTCCGTCCATCATCCTTTTGTGCTACCAAAGTTGCCCTAAGTGGGAAGGGTATACCCAGACGTGGGACCCATGCGCAATGTGCCACTGGATTCAAGCTAACCTGGCTGATGAAGGGTGAAACCCTGAAACCGGTCCTAGGATGCTTGTTTCCGGTCCAGGAAGGACCTGGCCTGGCAGTTCGGGCTGGACTGTTCCCCGGGGGAACAGGGTCAAGACTGATTTGCATATGGCTGGTTCCAAACTGGGGTGGCGTGGTGAGCAAAAGAACAATGGATTAAACCCAGATCTGTGACTGGGGGTGAGTGTTTGTATTGTTCAGCACTCCGTCCAGTTTGCATTAAAATATAGACGTAGAACTGCAAACACACAAATTAGTTATCCTGCTTGATTAATGAAGCAAAATTGAATTAAAAAAGAAATCAAATTCAGAACAAATCCAATTAAAGTAACAACTACTCGTCCTCTTAGAATCTGACATAAATTAACAAATGACCAATATTTTTATCTATTTAGCTCTACTTGTTCAAATCGTATCGTGCAAGAAGAAATGAGTAATTATGACCATACAGCATTTTTTACTAGTTTACTATTTTTTGTCCTGGGCCCGCATTACTGGTTTGGCTTACTGCCCTGGTTAGCTCTGCAGCACACCTTTAACAAATTCTCATTGGGAGAGGCCACCCGATTAGTTAATGCGCTGCCCCTCATGGAGCCATGAACTTGTGCCTCGTGGACATCATTTAGGGATTCACAGGGGTCGCAGCTGCGACCCCTGGCTTGCCCCTTGGGACCCCTGAACCTTCCATTGCGACCCCTGGCCTCAGAGGTGGCAAAATCAGTGCCTGGTTGGGGCTCCACTTCCATGGTTTTCTGTCAGTTTTTTATTACACAAATTGTAAATAACATTTTTCACTAGCAGTGTAATAAAAATGGAGTACAAATTAGCTGGAATATGACACTCTGTGGCAGCTAAGGTATGTAAGAATGCTTTTAAGTGTATGTTGTGTGTGTGCTTGTGGGTGAGAGTGTGTTTATATGAGAGAATATGTGAATATGTGTGTAAGTGTGTTTGTGAGTCAAAGTAAAGGTCAGATGGCGTGTGATGTCACTTCTGCTACCCCTAGCATTTTGGTGAATTGACAAGCAAATGGTCCCGGCCCTGGCTGGGGTTATTGTATTAGTAAAAGGCGGGATAGCGGTTTGAAGCCACCGCTTCCCTTTCACTGTGCTGGCAGCAACTGGCCTAGAGTTCAAAGAAGTACAGATATCCCCCCTTGTAGGTGGGTGCAGAAAGAGGTAACTGCACCCATCTTCAGGGGTATCTCTGAGGCAGTCCTTTGGACCCCTTGCCTCCCTTTCAAGGGCAGCTTTCAGGAGGGGTCAAAGGGTGCACTGCCTGTCGCCACCTCAAGGTGAAGCACCGTAGGTGCATCCCTTGACAGCTGCTCTGCCTCTGCGCTTGTCTGTAAAATGGCACAACCGCAGAAGCAAGGTGTTTCCTCATTTGCAAAAGTCCACGCCCCCATGCAAATGAAGGACCGTCTTCTTGAGATTGCATCAGCGCACATATAGCGCCAGTCTGATCTGTATTGCAGATAGGAGCTGCACAAGAATAAGAAGCCCCTTCTGTAATACCAAAGTGCCCCTGGGTGCAGAAAGAGGTTGCGCATGGAGCACTTAGCGTACTACAGCCCCCGATGTATCACACTCCCCACCAATGAAACGTGGCCTTCGATCTCTTCCACATCCCCCAAGTCAGAGTCCTTCCTCCTTTCAAAAGCTAGAGCTCGCCACTTTGCTTCCATCCACCAAAAGACTTCATTGGCCAGAAATTCTTACGCTACTTCCCTATTTTTGTGTCACTACAGGGATCCCTATCACCTACATACTACTTGGTCCTGTTTGGTTAGCTCACTTTTCTAATTCCTTCACAAGTGTGATACAGTTGTGCAAGCTGATTCCTGGCAGGGTCAGTGAACTGAAGATCATTAGTTTCAAGAGGCTCTATTTTAGAGCTGTAACTTATTTTTTAGTAAAAAATGTATCATATTTTCTGTTCTCAACCTCAGGCAACAAAGCCTCGTGTTCCCTTACTTCCTCTAATTTCTGTTTGTTTACTTTTTGTCAGATGCCACTTTGTTGTTTCGTTTCTGTGTATCAACTTTCCTGTCACTTTCAATGCTTCTTTCATTCCTAATACTTTGTAAATTTGTTTCAGCATTGTCCTTACCTCTCCATGGACTTGATTTGTTTACAAAAGATTTACACTGGCACATAAAACAGGGCACAACCACTTTTCATCATTTTGCTTCTGAAGTACTACAAAATGGAGCATACAAATTGTGCCCCAGTCTTTCTCGTGGAGAAGGTTTTTTACCAGGTCAAAAATTAGGATATGGATTGCGGAACAATTGACAACAATGTAAATTGCACATTTTAATGTAAATCATTTTGTAGAGAATGAAACATTTTAAACTGAGCTAACCTGATTTTGTATTGATTGTGCTCCTCGCGTAATAAATGATGGAACAGCTAGAATACCTAAACTAAAGGCAATATTTAATGGGTGAAAAGTAGAGAAAGTGTATTTTCGCCAGTTCTTATTATGTTAATAATAGTAAAAACTAAAATAAAATTAGCTTATGCCAGGTTTTGGTGCAAATACCACCTTCTCCAGCCCGTATCACGCAAGAAGCGCGAATGCTGCAAATAGATGTCCTTGCTTTCTAAACTGTGCAAAGTTTTAGTAATGCACCAAAATCATATAGTCATGTCAAAATACAACCCTAGCACCACATTACAGACGTTTTGCAATGAAGGGAAAATCCGGAAATGTCCATTTGCAGTATTTTTTATGCTAGTTTACTAAGAAATGGTGCAAACAGTATTTACGTGCACAACACAGACCAACAATATTTTATGCTATTTTTCTCATGCTCCTATAAAAACAAATTAATGAAATATATTTCGTTCACTTTTCAAAGGAGAAAAGATGAGAAAAAGATTTCAGACAATATCAATTAATTCCATTTCATTATATAAGTAGCAGAATTAATTCAAAATCACTTCACCATGTGTTTTTAAAAGGCCATTCATGGGGTGGGATCACTTAATAGTCTATCATAAAAGTGCAACTTCGTTGCATGGATGCCAATATGTCTCTGAAAAGCTAGTTCGAGTCTAAACTCATAGCTTCCTTGGATCCATCTTCCTCCCCAGCCATTTTTGTCTCACAATTCAGATGGCTTTGTTACTGCAATAAAATATCTTTTGAGGGTGGTGGTACCTCACAAATTAATAGCACAGCAGCCCAATGCTGCAAATGCTACTCTAGGGTGGCAAGTCATCGCCACGAAATTGTCCTTCAACTACTACTGATGATTCCCTTCACCTTCCTGATCTTGCATCAACATTTGCAATAACTTCTAGTCCTGGGCTCTCAGAACACAGTGGCATCGATCCTTTAAATGTTCAGACTGATCAGTACTGTTCAGCTCTACTTTCTCTTCGGATATTGCTTACACGATTGTCTTCTGATGCCCTCCATTTGTTTTAACTCTCTCTCCTAAAATTTCCGTATAAGGCACAAAGCAAACGACTTAGGGAGCCATCTACTCAAATTGTAGCACTACATGCCATACACACTTGACTTGTTTCTTGTGGGGGTGGCACCAGGTTCATCAAATGGCACAAGGGTATACCTTTCCCTACTGTCCACCCACCCCCCAGTGCCTAGAACTTCTACGGCCACTGCTCAAGTCGCTTCAAGTTATAGAATCTACAGTAGACATATTGCTTCCCACTGGCAAAAAAACTCTAAGCAAGTCCTGGTGCTTCCACTAATGTAAGGCCTGGGGCTCAGGACACGTTCCTTTCTGATTCGATAACCCAAAGTATGTCACATGCTGTCTCTGGTCATGATCTAACTGTGCCTAGAAACCTTGTTGTTGCGTGTCATGGTCTTCTTGAGCTTGCAAGCACTTGACATGCTCCTCCTGGTGCTGACCGAATATCTTCTTCTCATCCTACAACCAGTGGTGTACTGAAACTTGAGTGGGGTACCCCTGCCAAGTGCATTGAGTGCCCATCACCCGTGCACTGTTTACTATCTTGAGAAGGCCCCCTGGAGGTCTACGGTCCCCCCGCACCACAGGGGCTGCAGGGGCTGTCGTTACGCCAGTGCCTTCAGCCATGGGCACCTTCAAAAGCTCTTCACTTTGACCGCCTATCAGCTTAAGAACAAAAAAAGACTTCGAAACTGGAGAAAAAAAATTATGTCTTCGAATACAAAACTAGGCCTTCCCAAAATTTAAATTATGTGTGTGTAATTTGCATACTTTTGGGAATTTCATGTTATGCTTCTTATGCAAAATTCTGAAATTATGCCACTACACCACTTTGTGTAATTATACACTACTGGTAGCAAAAATTTACAATAACTGCAATATGCAGTAAACATTTACCATGAACAGGCAGGCACAACAGAACACAAGTGGCTGTTGTTCCTGGTTCTTTTGTTTTTCCATAATTCTTTTCACGCATATGCGTTCTCACATCAACAATTGACATAAAGACTCCTGTTGCACTAAAACAGAGCATAATAGTGGATTTTCATTTCAGTATTAACACATAATTTTGCATAATTATGTGAAAGCCAATGAGACAAACTTTGCTCACCCCACTTTGTTGAATCTATTTAATTCTACCTGCTGTGAAACTAACATGCTAAATACAAGTCAGTTTTCTGCAACAGCAGCTTATCAGACAGCTCTATGATTACTTCAAACATCAAGGTTCCTCGGTCTACCACTGTCATAACTTCTGAAGCTCCTTCCAAACCAAAGACATTTTGTGCTATTCCAGCCTCCACATTGAGTCAGTCTCAAATACTGGGCTCCTTGGGATTTGACTCTTTTAGCTTTAATGCAAAATATTCAAATTTTCACCTCCTATGTTTTTTTGCTAAACTGCTCTGCTGTTCGCCAAGTAACCCATGGTACTTCACAGTTTCAATGTAATTTATTTAATTTCTTGCACATTTATTACATTGTTTCTTTTGTGAGTAACTCAATCCTCTCTCCTAAAGAATTGGCTTGGGCCTAGTTTAACAGTGTTATCTGTAAGATCCCCTAAGCATGTATAGATGATCTTTTCACCACATCACGTGTAATAAAGGGTGCATCTGGTACCATCGTGAACATGCACATAAGTGATGGGTTAATAATCCAGGGAGTTCCACACAGTCCACTTAGGTATGATTTGAATGCTACTCTCCATATATTGAGCTAAGAGCGAATCGCCAACACCTCAAAGACTTTGGAGGCAATGAATCTGGTTGGAATCAGCCTGACAGTGAGTGTTACCTTTCCCGAAAGTTAGAATCTGGCATCTTTAGAACTGCAACAACCTCTTGTATATAAATTGCATCAGATAATTAGTGCTCCAACAGTGTACCCTCCTAACTAGGTTATTCTTCAGGTAAGTCTCTTGTCCTGGAATGTTGCCCGTCTTTCCCGCCAATTCTCAAAGCCCTACTTTTTGTCAGCTAATTTTGAAATACTCTAGATTGGTTTTCCATAGTGTATACCCAACCAAAATATTCCAGATGTATTAGTATTTTGAATTAAGGTCTACCATATGGAGGGCTTGGCATAGCTATTGCTGATAAATGATGCTCTGCTCCCAAGGGTTCATTTTGTTTTCTCCCGGTACTTTAGCTGTGGAGGTAGGCATTGCAATGAATTACAATTACAATGTGTTCTATTCTTAACTATTTTCCAGCTTGTAGAAGCAATACGTTGTTGCTAAATAAGATTTTAAAATGCAAAATGAACTATGTTCTCACTAAATGGAAAAAAGTGTGATATGGAAAAACTATTTTAATAGTAACATACAAGCCTTCTGTCCAAAAAATGATCTTGTGTCATAATATGTTTCACTTGGGTTCCAGGGCTTTAAATGGGCCGAGTCCCTCTGGGTCTCATACGCAGTAAGAATTAAAAACTGACATTGATAAGGGTCACTATTGGGCCCTATATGTATGTCCTCAACTTTACAAGAAAACATACTGATCAATTTCTGAACAATGAATGTAAAAAGGTTAAGGCAATCCATGTCAGCAATTTAGTTCCTGTTTACATT
Organism: Pleurodeles waltl; assembly: GCF_031143425.1. NCBI lineage: Eukaryota > Metazoa > Chordata > Amphibia > Caudata > Salamandridae > Pleurodeles > Pleurodeles waltl. The sequence goes on along the minus strand of NC_090447.1, from coordinate 82,210,370 downwards.
TTACATGTTTACTTAATCTTGTATTCCCTAAGAGTGTTTGACATTTGCAGGATGATGTGTCTCATTATTTTTTTCATCTGTGTAACATATTACTCTTGTATAGTGCATACTTTGAATCGAGTCACCTCCAGGTGTTTATAAAGGGATCTCGAGTTCAGACTGAAGGCAGTGCAAATTTCTCTCTGTGCCTGTCAGTGGGTCAAAAAGTTGTTCACAATCCATGCCCATCCAATCCCCGTTCTCACTGCAGCGCACATTGGGCAACGGTGGTGTGTTCCAGTTGCATTTGATATTCTGTGCAGGGTTCGCTGTGTGAAGAGGGTACAGAGTTGTCATAATATTGTCACGGCGACAGTAAAAGAAAATGCAGTGTTTGCAGGTGAGTGGGTGCATTGTGTGTTTCGGGGTGGAGAAGTGAAGGAGATGCGAGGAAGTGCATTCAGGAAAAAGTGAAAAGAGAGCGATGAAGAGGAAAGAGATGAGGTACAAGATATGCTGATGCAGGCAGTGCTTAATTTGAAAATAAAGAGGTGCCGGTGCTCAAAGCCCTTCTCTTAAACATGAGGCTGCTGTAATTAAATCTGCCAGCACTGAATACTGAGGCATCATAACCCTGAAGCCATCTCGAGCCTCTTCAATCCATTTACGGCCACCACTGCCCCTTCATCTCATCCTACAACTTTCTACTTTCTCCCTTTATGACGCTTTTTAGTTTTTTGCTCGCAGCAAATGCTTGAGGCAGAAGAATAAGCCCCAGCCCTCACACCGGAAACAACAAGCACAAATTAAGCACTGGATGGAGGAGATGTGGAGAGTAAAAGGCCGTATATTTCTAACATAAAGAGAACATTATGGGAGTGACTGAAACACTTTGAAGACCACTATCCCTTCCGCAGGACTCAGTAACTTTTAATTCAGTCTCAGAATTTAAGAACATTTTTCATTATACCCATATACAAAAAATCATTGTGGTCACTCATTTATCCTAAACAGCTAATAACCATTGACAAAACCAATAATCCTGGCTGGTTTTAGGTGTACGTCAGTTATTGTGTTAAATAACTGTATGCAATAGCTGAAAGTTCAGAGAGGCACAAAAATATCAGCCTGGTAGCTCATATGGAAATTACAGAAATGTAGTTTATATGTGTAGGTCACACCCTTAATTACATAGGACATGCCCCGGTTAGGGTCCCACCCCTCATTTTTTTCACCTCACTTATAGCCTTGGTTGGTTCACTCCACACGTTTATTCATCCAAAGAGTACAAGTGATCACTGAGTTGAAAAACTGTTCACTGACAAGATTAGCTTGTGTTTGATGTATAGTCAGTGTGCCCCGGATGTACAAGCTGTGTAAATTGAGGGCCAGGTCTGTCATTTTATGTTTTAACTTAATCTCCGGACATCTCTCCCATTGCTGAAGTTTATCATCCAAAAGTCTATATCATTTATGACTGTACAGACAGAGTGCATTGTAGATCAGCTTATATTAACACCTGTGAAATTATTTTTATACCTGCAAAGGTTTTGATTCTATATGAAAAAATTAAATGCATTTGCGGAGAAAAACCTCCCTACAAATTTATCAGATAAGGGTTCCTACCACTTTGCGTATTGCAGCTCTGCCAGATCCATGGGTCATGTGCTGCTCCAGTCCAGGTTTCATCTCTTATTTTTACGACTTGTGGTCCTGCTAATTCCAAGATAGATTTAGACTGCAAGTTCCAAAATTCAAAGGAAAAAAAACCCTGGACTGGAGCTGCACATCGTGCATGAACCTGGGAAACCTGGCAGCCATGGTGTTCCTTCACATCAATTGAAGATTTCCCAAGCATTTATTACTATTTGACATGAGGTGTGTGCGCTTTGCAACCCAATGCATTCTGGGCGTTGTAGTCTGAATTTACTTTCTGTGAAATATTTAGACTAAGACACCCAAAAGCAATGAGTTCTAAGTGAAAGGCCAGAGACTGATTACAGAGTGAGGTGGCTGACCAAGTTTTACCCCCTTCCGAAGGGCCCACGCTGCCCCACCCTTGACCTTCGACCCCTCAAATGGCCAGAATGATGGCGACTTCTGTCCTGAGGCCAGCACAGCTGGAGCACTGGGATGGATGGCGGAGCCGAGGCCTGGCTCGCGCTATCGGTTACCAATCAATGCCCTCCCAGTATCCAGGGCTGCTGCATCCGCTGGACTCAGTGTAAACACGGCGCGGGGCACGGTGCCAGCTCGATGGCTCCAGTGGACACGACGAGGCCACGTGCGTCCCCGGAGCATCACGGGAGATGTCACCCTCGACCACACGGGAAGCTGCGGCCCGGCCCTCGCCTCCACGACAGCCTTCCTGTTTCTGAGTGTTAATGCCGAAGTGTTACCACGCTGTGCGCGCGCCACAGAGATAAAGCTAGCACGGGGCACAAGTTAAGCGAAGGCGCCAAACTTCAGACTGAATATTGAACTAAGTACCAACAAAGAGAGTCTCGGCTATCACCCCAGCCGTAGGTACAGGACAAGATTACTGAGCCCTCATGGGATTTCTATTTCAACATGTTTTATTTTTGCTATTTCAAATTGGCAGATGTGTGTTTTTTGATATCTTAAAGATATTCTGTCCATTGAAAATCTAGAGCGGTGTGTTTATTTTACTATTGCCTATATGTACTTATATTTGCTGTTTTGATCAATCTATTTAAATACATTTTTTAAGTTAAATAATGCAGGTTTACAGAGTCGACGTGTGAAACTCTGTGTGCCACATGCCTCCATGAAAACGTTACACCCTGTGGGAACCCAGTACTAAACATGCTTTGGCACATCCTGTCACTCGAAAAATGGGCCCAGAGATGAAATTGTGATTTCAGAAATAAAATACAGACATCCGCTTTTCGACCTAACCAAACTGTTTGATCCTGGACGAATCACGTTATAAACCTAAGTTTTAGCCACTTAAGCTGTCAAAACATGGAGCTAGTATAGAAACTGTCAAAGCGCCTAGAGGCGATCCGCAGCACTGTCGTGTGGACAACTGGCCTCTCCCGCTGCCCGTGCCTGGTGTTTTGAGGCAAGTGAGGGAATAATTCCGAGATGAGATGAGTCCTCTCTTGAGGTACACGTGTTTCCAAGCAGGCACTGCTTAGAGCTGTGACAGGGGCGCCGGGTCGGGTAACAGGACACGGTCCATTTGCACCACACACACGGGCTTCGTGCTTCGCCATTAGAGCGATCCATACACCATATTTCTAAGCAGCGTGATGCGTTTAAGTATTAATGCATTTCCGCCGTAGTGGCTCGCCGAGGCATCCCAGGCTATGTTTTGTAATTGCACAACCGAGCATCATAGCCAGTGCAAGCGGCGGCGGTGATAGCCATTTTGAAGAAATACACACAGCATGATTGGTAATACATGTCCTAAAAGCAGCCAGCCAGCGGCGCCTGTAAATGAGAAATGGACCACACGGAGGGACCACCCTGCTCTCCTGCCCCCGGGGCTGCCAGGAGCCAGGGCAGGAACGCGCCGCCTGAAATCAGTGCTCTAGAAGCGAATAGAGTTCCTACCTGGTGCCTTTGTCGCCCATGGCCACTCCTGTCCGCCTGACACTTGTTAGGACCCTGCCGGCGGGGCAGGGGCGGGGGTCGGTGTCAGTGGCTCCCAGGCAGGGGGCGCAGAAGCCGTGGACGGTCTCCGCTCCTCGCTAATGAATTGATGCTGGCTTGTCAGTCACCCAAAGTCCTCTCGCCTTCTGCTGCCGCGCCCTCCCTTCCTCTTCTTCGGAAGCAGAACAGGAAAGCAGCCCCTGTGCCCGAAGTACCCCGGCTGGGGGGGCGTGGGCGCACCCGAGGATTTTATCTGTCTGATCTCTGTCTCCTGATTTACGCGAAAGCTGCTCTGAGATCAGAGGCGGAGGCGGCGGTAGGATGACGGGGGCAGAGTGTAGCGCCCAGAGGGGGAAGGGATGCTGAGTGCATGTGTGGATGAGGGATTCCGCGGAGGCAGGACCCCGTCAGGCAGCCTGCCTCATCGCCCCACAGCCCAGGCTGCCTTCGGTTCCTGCGGAGACCCACCCCAGCACAGCTCACAGCTGCACTGCCCCGTCTCCTGCACAGCTCACAGCTGCACTGCCTCGTCTCCTGCACAGCCTCACAGCTGCACTACCCCCTCTCCTGCACAGCTCACAGCTGCACTGCCCCGTCTCCTGCACAGCTCACAGCTGCACTGCCCTGTCTCCTGCACAGCTCACAGCTGCACTGCCCCGTCTCCTGCACAGCTCACAGCTGCACTGCCCGGTCTCCTGCACAGCCTCACAGCTGCACTGCCCCATCTCCTGCACAGCTTCTAGCTGCACTGCCCCGTCTCCTGCACAGCCTCGCAGCTGCACTTCCAGGTCTCCTGCACAGCTTCTAGCTGCACTGCCCCGTCTCCTGCACAGCTCACAGCTGCACTGCCCGGTTTCCTTCACAGCCTCACAGCTGCACTGCCCGTTCTCCTGCACAGCTCACAGCTGCACTGCCCCATCTCCTGCACAGCCTTGCAGCTGCACTGCCCGGTCTCCTGCACAGCTCACAGCTGCACTGCCTGGTGTCCTGCACAGCCTCACAGCTGCTCTGCCCCGTCTCCTGCAAAGCTCACAGCTGCACTGCCCCGTCTCCTGCACAGCTCACAGCTGCACTGCCCGTCTCCTGCACAGCCTCACAGCTGCACTGCCCCGTCTCCTGCACAGCTCACAGCTGCACTGCCTCGTCTCCTGCACAGCTCACAGCTGCACTGCCCCGTCTCCTGCACAGCTCACAGCTCACAGCTGCACTGCCCGTCTCCTGCACAGCCTCACAGCTGCACTGCCCCGTCTCCTGCACAGCTCACAGCTGCACTGCCTCGTCTCCTGCACAGCTCACAGCTGCACTGCCCCGTCTCCTGCACAGCCTTGCAGCTGCACTTCCAGGTCTCCTGCACAGCTTCTAGCTGCACTGCCCCGTCTCCTGCACAGCTCACAGCTGCACTGCCCCATCTCCTGCACAGCTCACAGCTGCACTGCCCGGTTTCCTTCACAGCCTCACAGCAGCACTGCCCCGTCTCCTGCACAGCTCACAGCTGCACTGCCCGGTCTCCTGCACAGCCTCAGAGCTGCACTGCCCCGTCTCCTGCACAGCCTCACAGCTGCACTGCCCAGTGTCCTGCACAGCCTCACAGCTGCACTGCCCCGGTCTCCTGCACAGCCTCGCAGCTGCACTGCCCCGTCTCCTGCAAAGCTCACAGCTGCACTGCCCGGTCTCCTGCACAGCTGCACTGCCCGGTCTCCTGCACAGCCTCACAGCTGCACTGCCCGGTCCTGAACAGCTCACAGCTGCACTGCCCCATCTCCTGCACAACCTCACAGCTGCACTGCCCCGTCCTGCACAGCTCACAGCTGCACTGCCCCGTCTCCTGCACAGCCTCACAGCTACACTGCCCGGTCTCCTGCACAGTTCACAGCTGCACTGCCCCGTCTCCTGCACAGCCTCACAGCTGCACTGCCCGGTCCTGCACAGCTCACAGCTGCACTGCCCGGTCCTGCACAGCTCACAGCTGCACTGCCCCATCTCCTGCACAGCCGCACAGCTGCACTGTCCCGTCCTGCACAGCTCACAGCTGCACTGCCCCGTCTCCTGCACAGCCTCACAGCTGCACTGCCCTGTCTCCTGCACAGCTCACAGCTGCACTGCCCCGTCTCCTGCACAGCTGCACAGCCTCACAGCTGCACTGCCCTGTCTCCTTCACAGCTCACAGCTGCACTGCCCCGTCTCCTGCACAGCTGCACATCCTCACAGCTGCACTGCCCTGTCTCCTGCACAGCTCACAGCTGCACTGCCCCGTCTCCTGCACAGCTCACAGCTGCACTGCCCTGTCTCCTGCACAGCTCACAGCTGCACTGCCCTGTCTCCTGCACAGCTCACAGCTGCACTGCCCCGTCTCCTGCACAGCTGCACAGCCTCACAGCTGCACTGCCCCGTCTCCTGCACAGCCTCACAGCTGCACTGCCCCGTCTCCTGCACAGCCTCACAGTTGCACTGCCCCGTCTCCTGCACAGCCTCACAGCTGCACTGCCCGTCTCCTGCACAGCCTCACAGCTGCACTGCCCCGTCTCCTGCACAGCCTCACAGCTGCACTGCCCCGTCTCCTGCACAGCCTCACAGTTGCACTGCCCGTCTCCTGCACAGCTCACAGCTGCACTGCCCCGTCTCCTGCACAGCCTCACAGCGCGGGGCCGGCGTACGGTTCGTCTTTCCTGCCTCTGCAGGGCTGCTGTGCGGCTGGAGCTCCCAGCAGTGAGTGTGGCCCAGAGTGGGCTCTCTGGGGGTGGGGATGTGCTTACCAACACGGCCTCAATTTTATTTTTTTCAAATTCTATCTTTTTAAAAATATGTTTTACGCCGCACCTCACCTGTTTCGAAGTGCTACGAATAACAGGTGGTCTCTTTACACGCGAGCACTTTGAGCTTAAATAACTTGTTTTTAATGTACATTTTCTGTACCTCGGAAGGACGTGGAAGTGACCCGGCCGTGCTGAGATTAGAATTTGTGAGCTACAGTTTTCCACAGTTGTGAACTGCGAGCTCTGATCCGTTTTGCTGGGCGAGGAGATTACACGCAGCCATGCTTGGATGTTCGTGTTACATAACAGTTGCCCGCAGCAATCAATTCTACACAGTTCGACCATCTAGTTTTGGTCTAGGTGGACGATTTTTTTATTTTTATTTCAGGAGATTTATGGAGCACCACACACCACTGTACGGCCACTACAGTCCTCCTCAGTAAACAGAAAAGTGTACAAAAAACAAATAAATTCAAAGGTACCTGAAAGACCTTATGCCATACATTATTGCAATTCACTGAGGACCTCACCACAATACAGAGTAGCAACACCAAGTGCGGAGGTCCCTTACAGGGTCATGGAATACCGAGGTCGGTTGTAGCATCCTTTTTACATACCGCAGAGGGTGTTTTATTCCTTATAATACATGGTCAGCGAGTGACTACTTCTCGCCAAATTATTATGAACACTGTCTCCAGTCCTGAACCTTTCAACTACAAATCACCCCTTTCAGGTGTGTTTGTCAAATGGGTTAAAAGAAGAAAAATAAGATTACAACATCTACACTGCAGCTGCTATCAGAAAAAAGCTGAGGCCTGGACACAGTGTTCAAAATGACCTAGAGGGAGGTGGTCACCTGCATGGAAAAAACATTACAGTCCCCTAAGGATCACTTTAAATATTTTGGGGCTTCATATGAAAAAAGTGTGGGTGGAAATATGTAAAATGAATGTGGCATTTGTAGGGTGCACCAATATCAATCTAGTAATTTGTTTAACAAGATATGCTGTTTATTATTAATTACTTTAAAAAAATAGCTATAATCTATGATGAGTGGTAACATGCAAAAAAATTCCTACTTTCATGTAATGAACTACAGCAGGCAAAGGAAAACGTGTTACCATAAATGGCTCCTTTCTGCTGTTGGAAGTTCATTTCAGGAGAGCATTACCAGAACTAAAAAGCAAGTTGTAGTTTGCATTGTTGAAACAGTATCCGTAATCCCTTGGGCATCACACATTTCACCTTGGCTCCTGGCACTGGCAGCGTGCAATGTGAAAGCACTACTCGGATGTAAAATGTAATTACACTTAAATAGCCATGTCATTTCTTTTCACAGGTGACTAGCAATATATGTAATAAGAAAACTAGAGGCAGTTTTTTGTACAGGGATTGCAGTCTGTCATAATCTAACCAGTTGAAAGGTATGAGACCCTCCGCCCCCCAGTATTCAAGAATCACTACCCCACCACCGCATCGTTTCAGTCTGAAGAGTTCAGTCTTCAGATGTTTGCTGAAATGGATGCGGGCGAGTTTTGATCTCAGATTGTCTTGAAGGCATCAAGACCTGAACCCAGAGATCCGTCCCCATGTTTCTGAAAGTCCATTGGTGAATCAGCTACATGTTGGGGTAACATTGGTTCCTGGTAGGAGTCTAACTTGGAGCCAGGTTGTACCACCTGGCACATCCTTTGCTTGGCACACCTGTGGACAACGAGGAGAGTTTTGCGCCTGCTCTAGATCGAGGTTCAGATGAAAGACCAGCAACAAATTACATGACCTTTTCACAATATTGTTGTCAAGGTGGATGCTGGAGGGCGAGGGTGACCTCATACATCTCCATTCTGTAGGACAGGGTGTCTCTCCGGGGGGCCCGGTGCTCTTCAGGTGGGCACAGTGGTTAGCACCTTCCGAACCAAGTACTGAGTGGGTATGAAACATGCACCGAATTTACTAATGATGACTCCTGCATGTTTTTATCAACTGCCTTGCTATGTTTAAGTTGGTGAGTGTTTACATAACATGTTTTATATTATAAGTGTTGTGCATGGTGTAAATGATTTGCATAAACTGTGTCAATACTTTATAGTTGTGAATATACTACTGTACTGGGTACAAATATGGGGCTGCCTGAGGTCTGAAAGTATTTCTTCCGTTGCATACAGTGAGTCAATGGTGGTGGTGTCAAATTGTAATTACAGCTACTACGATGCGATTAAATGTCGCTTGCTTTTTGCAGTGGCACAATATCTGGCATGTTTTTAAAAGTGTCTCTGGAAAGACTGTTAAAAGCTACATTACTTTTGGAGCTGAGAGTAAGATTGTTTCTTTCCACGTTACTTCCTTACATTGAATGCCACTTTCCATAAGTTACTTAGTTAGATTGCATTCTTCTTTCCACAGGTTGCATGCTTCTTTCCACAGGTTACCCCCTTAGACTGCATGCTTCTTTCCACAAGTTACTTCCTTAGACTGCATGCTTCTTTCCACAAGTTACTTCCTCAGACTGCATGCTTCTTTCCACAAGTTACTCATGCATGCTTCTTTCCACAAGTTACTTCCTTAGACTGCATGCTTCTTTCCACAAGTTACTCCCTTAGACTGCATGCTTCTTTCCACAAGTTACTTCCTCAGACTGCATGCTTCTTTCCACAAGTTACTCATGCATGCTTCTTTCCACAAGTTACTCCCTTAGACTGCATGCTTCTTTCCACAAGTTACTCATGCATGCTTCTTTCCACAAGTTACTCATGCATGCTTCTTTCCACAAGTTACTCCCTTAGACTGCATGCTTCTTTCCACAAGTTACTCATGCATGCTTCTTTCCACAAGTTACTTCCTTAGACTGCATGCTTCTTTCCACAAGTTACTCCCTTAGACTGCATGCTTCTTTCCACAAGTTACTTCCTTAGTTTGAATGCATCTTTCCACAGGTTACCTCCTTAGACTGCATGCTTCTTTCCACAAGCTACTTCCTTAGATTGAGTGCTTTCCACAGGTTACTTCCTTAGATTGCATGCTTCTTTCCACAGGTTACTTCCTTAGATTGAATGCTTCGTTCCACAGGTTACTTCCTTAGACTGCCTTCTTCTTTCTACAGGTTACTTCCTTAGATTCAATGCTTCTTTCCACAAGTTACTCCCTTAGACTGTGTGCTTCTTTCCACAAGTTACTTTCTTAGATTGAATGCTTTCCACAGGTTACTTCCTTAGATTGAATGCTTCTTTCCACAGGCTACTTCCTTAGTTTGAATGCTTTCCACAGGTTACTTCCTTAGACTGCATGCTTCTTTCCACAGGTTACTTCCTTAGATTGAATGCTTTCCACAGGTTACTTCCTTAGATTGAATGCTTTCCACAGTTATTTCCTTAGATTGCATGCTTCTTTCCACAAGCTACTTCCTTAGATTGAGTGTTTTCCACAGGTTACTTCCTTATAGTGCATGTTTCTTTCCACAAGTTACTTCTTTAGATTGCATGCTTTCCACAGGTTACTCCCTTAGACTGCACGCTTCTTTCCACAAGTTATTTCTTTTGATTGAATGCTTCCTTCCACAGGTTACTTCCGTAGATTGCATTCTTATTTCTACAGGTTACTTCCTTAGACTGCATGCTTCTTTCCCCAAGTTACTCTCTTAGGCTGCATGCTTCTTTCCACAAGTTACTTCCTTAGATTGAATGCTTTCCACAGGTTATGTACTTAGATTGAATGCTTCTTTCCACAGGTTACTTCCTTAGATTGAATGCTTTCTACAGATTACCCCCTTAGGCTGCATGCTTCTTTCCACAGGCTACTTCCTTAGATTGAATGCTTCTTTCCACAGGTTACTTCCATAGATGGAATGCCACTTTCCACATGCAACTTCCTTAGATGGTATGCCACTTCCCACTTGTAACTTCCTTAGACTGCATGCTTCTATCCACAAGTTACTTCCTTTGACTGCATGCTTCTTTCCACAAGTTACTTCCTTAGATTGGATGCCACTTTCCACATGTTACTTCCTTAGACTGCATGCTTCTATCCACAAGTTACTTCCTTAGACTGCATGCTTCTTTCCACAAGATACTTCCTTAGATTGAATGCTTCTTTCCGCAGGTTACTTCCTTAGATTGAATGCTTCTTTCCACAGGTTTCGTCCTTAGATTGAATGCTTCTTTACACAGTTTACTTCCTTAGTTTGAATGCTTTCCACAGGTTACTTCCTTAGACTTCGTGCTTCTTTCCACAAGTTACTTCCTTAGATTGAATGCTTTCCACAGGTTACTCCCTTAGACTGCATGCTTCATTCCACAAGTTACTTCCTTAGATTGCATTCTTCTTTCCACAGGGTACTTCCTTAGTTTGAATGCTTCTTTCCACAAGTTACTCCCTTAGACTGCATGCTTCTTTCCACAAGTTACTTCCTTAGATTGAATGCTTTCCACAGGATCCTTTATTAGACTGCATGCTTCTTTCCACAAGTTACTTCCTTAGATTCATTGCTTCTTTCCACAGGTTACTCCCTTAGATTGCATTCTTCTTTCCACAAGTTACTTCCTTAGATTTAATGCTTCTTTCCACAGGTTACTTCCTTAGTTTGAATGCTTTCCACAGGTTACTCCCTTAGACTGCATGCTTCTTTCCACAAGTTACTTCCTTAGTTTGAATGTTTTCCACAGGTTACTTCCTTAGACTTCATGCTTCTTTCCACAAGTTACTTCCTTAGATTGAATGCTTTCCACAGGTTACTCCCCTAGACTGCATGCTTCTTTCCACAAGTTACTTCCTTAGATTTAATGCTTTCCACAAGTTCCTTCATTAGACTGCATGCTTCTTTCCACAAGGTACTTCCTTATATTCAATGCTTCTTTCTACAGGTTACTCCCCTAGACTGCATGCTTCTTTCCACAAGTTACTTCCTTAGATTGAATTCTTCTTTCCACAAGTTACTTCCTTTGATTGAAAGCTTCTTTCCACTGGTTACTTCCTTAGTTTGAATGCTTTCCACAGATTACTTACTTAGACTGCATGCTTCTTTCCACAAGTTACTTCCTTAGATTTAATGCTTTTTTCCACAGGTTACTTGCTTAGATTGCATTCTTCTTTCCACAGGTTGCCTCCTTAGGTTGCATGCTTCTTTCCACAAGTTACTCCCTTAGACTGCATGCTTCTTTCCACAAGTTACTTCCTCAGATTGAATGCTTTCCACAGGTTACTTCCTTGGACTGCATGCTTCTTTCCACAAGTTACTTCATTAGATTCAATGCTTATTTCCACAGGTTACTCCCTTAGATTGAATGTTTCTTTCCAAAGGTTACTTCCTTAGACCGCATGCTTCTTTCCACAAGTTACTTCCTTAGGTTGAATGCTTTCCACAGGTTACTTCACTGGCCTGCATGCTTCTTTCCACAAGTTACTTCCTTAGATTGAATGCTTTCCACAGGTTACTTCCTTGGACTGCATGCTTCTTTCCACAGGTTACTTGCTTAGATTGCATTCTTCTTTCCACAGGTTGCCTCCTTAGGTTGCATGCTTCTTTCCACAAGTTACTCCCTTAGACTGCATGCTTCTCTCCACAAGTTACTTCCTTAGATTGAATGCTTTCCACAGGTTACTTCCTTGGACTGCATGCTTCTTTCCACAAGTTACTTCATTAGATTCAATGCTTATTTCCACAGGTTACTCCCTTAGATTGAATGTTTCTTTCCACAGGTTACTTCCTTAGACCGCATGCTTCTTTCCACAAGTTACTTCCTTAGGTTGAATGCTTTCCACAGGTTACTTCACTGGCCTGCATGCTTCTTTCCACAAGTTACTTCATTAGATTCAATGCTTATTTCCACAGGTTACTCCCTTAGATTGAATGTTTCTTTCCACAGGTTACTCCCTTAGACTGCATGCTTCTTTCCACAAGTTACTTCCTTAGATTGAATGCTTTCCACGGGTTACTTCCTTGGACTGCATGCTTCTTTCCACAGGTTACTTGCTTAGATTGCATTCTTCTTTCCACAGGTTGCCTCCTTAGGTTGCATGCTTCTTTCCACAAGTTACTCCCTTAGACTGCATGCTTCTCTCCACAAGTTACTTCCTTAGATTGAATGCTTTCCACAGGTTACTTCCTTGGACTGCATGCTTCTTTCCACAAGTTACTTCATTAGATTCAATGCTTATTTCCACAGGTTACTCCCTTAGATTGAATGTTTCTTTCCACAGGTTACTTCCTTAGACCGCATGCTTCTTTCCACAAGTTACTTCCTTAGGTTGAATGCTTTCCACAGGTTACTTCACTGGCCTGCATGCTTCTTTCCACAAGTTACTTCATTAGATTCAATGCTTATTTCCACAGGTTACTCCCTTAGATTGAATGTTTCTTTCCACAGGTTACTCCCTTAGACTGCATGCTTCTTTCCACAAGTTACTTCCTTAGATTGAATGCTTTCCACGGGTTACTTCCTTGGACTGCATGCTTCTTTCCACAGGTTACTTGCTTAGATTGCATTCTTCTTTCCACAGGTTGCCTCCTTAGGTTGCATGCTTCTTTCCACAAGTTACTCCCTTAGACTGCATGCTTCTTTCCACAAATTACTTCCTTAGATTGAATGCTTTCCACAGGTTACTTCCTTGGACTGCATGCTTCTTTCCACAAGTTATTTCCTGAGATTCAATGCTTCTTTCCACAGGTTACTCCCTTAGACTGCATTCTTCTTTCCACAAGTTACTTCCTTAGATTGAATGCCTTTCTCCACAGGTTACTTCCTTAGACTGAATGTTTCTTTCCACAGGTTACTTCCTTAGATTGCATTCGTCTTTCCACAGGTTACTTCCTTAGATTGCATGCCCCCGGAGAAAGTCTCCACCTACTATATTTCTTTAAATCCTGCATGAAAAACGGACCTTGATTTCAACGTTTATTTTTTCCCACCCTTATTTACTTTGAATGGACCTCTCCTCCTCTTCTACTTTCTGCGTGCCTTTCTGTATATAAACTACAGTAAATCTCTTCTCTGTCTGTCTTAAGCTTTTTTTTTTTAAATCATAACAATATTAATCCCAGCAAGCTTTTGCTTCTTACATAGCCTCCCCCAAATTTTCACATGTAAGTCACTAATATACTGCAAATGAACTGGAGTAGATGCATGGAATAATTTCCTTTAGCATGCTAGACCAACCCTAATAACCAATAACCTGACCACTAACTTTGGTCTCCCAAGTAGCGTGTTACTCACCATAAAACACTTCAGTGCCTTGTCAGGGGTAGTAAACCTTATATAAATGCAATTTCAATATAATGGCCTTGCATCTGCTTGTTATATTGTCAAACGTGTGTAAGTGACTATCTATTAAACCATTTATGATGATGCCTGCAAAACACAGAGTGGACTTAGCTAAGACTTCACACAACCTGCATACGCATTCGAAAGCAGTATTTTTAAAGTGCTTGATATCCTTTGCGAAGTTTCCAGGTGCTTTTATGATGCCTGAGACCAAGTGTTGCAAGGACGGTCCTAGGAGTACCAAAGTGCATGCTGGGGGAGGGGAGGTAAGTGTATTCCAGGGCTACCCCTAAATTGACGCCAATGTCTTGGAGGGTGTACAAAATGAGCCAGCTGACCTGGATGATTTCTACCTGTGTACTCCACCTCCACAAAGGGGCATAACCCACTGAGAACACTTAATATTGCATTTATATATTTTTATCTTCAGAACAAAGCCTTTTACAAAGGGGAAAAAGGAATCATAATTTCTAGAAAATACTTGAAAGATTATTCAGTAAAGTGCAATAAAGTGGACAGTAGTGCAACTATATCTAGTTACAAAAACCACAGCGGTGACAATCACAGTGCCAACAGCAGCAACAAGTCCAAGGAAGGGACTGAGTAAGCACTGTCATAGTCCTTCCTCCCTCTCTCTAGTGACTCAAGGGGTTCAGGTTCAGGGATGCGTACACCAGCCGCAGACACAGTAGGCTCTAAGTATACACAGGGGGTAAGCAGCATGAGTGGACGGTGCCCAAAACCCATGTGAGACCCTTCACACTTGCATTAGCTCCACCCGACAGCATAGTTACACTGTAGACCACCCTGGCTCTAGATCAAGCCCGATCAGAAAGCTTAGTCCAAGACAAGGTGAGGTTTTAACATTTTTGGAAAAGCAAGTGATCTGAGGCAGAGCAAAGAGGAAGAAGGAGCTTATTCCAAAGAGGGAAGGCTCAAGCAGAGAAGCAGGGCGGTCCAAGTGGATAAGGAGGGGCAAGAATGGAGATAGAGGAGAAACAGATAGACCCAGAAGAAACAAGGGCCCTTATTTACAAGGGCATTGTGCCACCGGAAGTCACCTTTACTGATGTTCCTGTGGCACAATGCCCTGCCCCATATTTACAAAGCAGAGTTAAGCTACTTTTTGTGGCTTAACGCCGATTTGTAAATACGGCCCCTTTACACACATTACTTTGCGTGAAATGGTTGTTGCTGTGGGTGTTCCACTGCAACAGCCTTTGCATTTTGATGCTGCCCCAGATTTACGAGGATTAGTAAACCTGAGGTTGCACCATGAAGTAGTGGCGTTAGTATGGTGCAACAAGGAGAAATACTTAGAATTCTCCTAGTTTTTGCTTTTTCTATGTGTGCTGCACCATGCAGCACACACAGAAAGAGCAAAACACCATTAATTATTGTTTATGTGCAGGAAGGTATCCCTTCTTGCACACTGTCATTAAATAATGATGATTTGCTACTCCTATGTGTGCTGCATCGTGCAGCACACATAGGACTAACAAATGGCCATTATTGATTGTTTACAAAACAATACACTTCCTTAGATTGCATTCTTCTTTCCACAGTTTACTTCCTTATACTGCATGCTTCTTTCCATAAGTTACTCCCTTAGACTGCATGCTTCTTTCCACAAGTTACTTCCTTAGATTGAATGCTTTCCACAGGCTACTCCATTAGACTGCATGCTTCTTTCCACAAGTTACTTCCTTAGATTCAATGCTTCTTTCCACAGGGTACTCACTTAGACTGCATGCTTCTTTCCACAAGTTACTTCCTTAGATTGAATGCCTTTCTCCACAGGTTACTTCCTTAGACTGAATGTTTCTTTCCACAGGTTACTTCCTTAGATTGCATGCCCCTGGAGAAAGTCTCCACCTACTATATTTCTTTAAATCCTGCATGAAAAACTGACCTTGATTTAAACGTTTATTTTTTCCCACCCTTATTTACTTTGAATGAACCTCTCCTCCTCTTCTACCTTATGCGTGCCTTTCTGTATATAAACTACAGTAAATCTCTTCTCTGTCTGTCTTAAGCTTTTAAAAAAAAATCATAACAATATTAATACCGGCAAGCTTTTGCTAAACAATCATTCCCAGCAATGCAGACGCCCTTGCACAATGGTTTTATTGCCAGTGCTAGGGATAAAACAGGGGTGTGCCCTATTGTATTAAATATGGCGCATCCCTGCGTTTCTGAAGTGATGCAGCAAGGCACTGCCAAATTTGGCGCAACGCTGCTTCTTAGTAAATGTGGCCCTTAGTTCCTAGACGTGCCATAAGGATATGGACGGGCAGAGGGATAGACTTCCCTTTGCGCAGAGGACAGGGTCTCAGTCATTAATCTCTTTCCCACTGGAAGCAAATGGAGCTTAGCTAAGTGGGACATGATGGAGGAGTGGTGAGGGTGACAGAGAACCATATGAGCTACAGTGTTATGACTACCCTGGAGACGGGAGACCAGGTATGGTGGAGTCCAGTAAACGGTGTTACCACTATCCAAACAGAAAGCAACATTTACTTGAATAATCATGCTTTGCCCTCAGCATGGAGGAAAGGTGCGATGTTCGTAAGACCCTGCAGGAGGAAGGAGCAGGAAGAGGTAGCCTTATAAATCTAATAATTAATAAACTGATACCCAGTTGCAGATTGGCTCGCTGTCATTCTGTTTTGTTTTACTGGAACACAGCACTGTTTTTAGCATGATGCTCCTGTTGGCCAGTGCCTAGAGACATCCTGAGATCAATCCACTGCCCCCCCATATCATGGGGCCTTCCCTCAGTTTGATGACCTCTGCACTAGAAGTAGACACTTCAAGGGCGTTCAATCACCATCAAATCTAGTATGTAACTGTTGCTGCCTCCCAAGAGGGCTTGCTTCAAGAAATCAGCATTTCTAAGTGCCTCATTGCAGGCTCCCACTGATTCAATTTAAAGAATTGTAGCACTGTGAAACTGATCTGTGGCCATTCAGAAGAACTTTACAACTGAACGTTCATAATGGAATTGACAAAACAAGACCACCAATTCCACCAAAGGGCTTTACCCGCTAGTTTGACTGTTAGCTGCTCCATCTCCCAGGTACATCTTTTTATATGAGCTCAAGTCTAATCCACTGGAAGGACCCACCAGCCGCACCCATGTTTGTATAACCCCTGAGCTGTTGAAAGTTAAGTGAACAATCAAACTCCAGATACAAACCTTTGTTTTAAAACTCATAACCCTAAAGCACAGTTGACTTTACATTTTTTCTTACTTGCTTCCAATTTTTTTTTTGGACTTTTCGTGACATTTTGATATGATGGGGCCAATTCACAAATCCATGTAAGAATACACAAAAGAGTACTACAGGAGTACTATTTTTGCACAATCTAAAATGCCTTTGTGACTAGACCCTCCCCCATGAATAAAAGTACTAACAAGGCACAGTCTTTTCTATGTGTGCTAATAGTATATGACAATTCCCTGAGTGCTCCCATTTTAGATGGTTTGAGGGCAATTCACAAAAAAGAATGTAAAAAGTGTTAGTAGAGTACTCTTTTACACACTCTTAAATGTCTTTTGTGAATCAACCACAATGTTATTTACTCTCTATATGTTTTTCATAGTCTTTACCTAGTACCTTCTGTACCAGTCTCTAGTTCCTCTTGAGATATTATATCTTTTTAACTCAACAAACAAGTACTAAACAAAAATATAAACAGTAGCATTAGAAGTGAAATATCATGCAACCTGACCCATCATCAACAATCCACAATAGCTGCAAGACATGCCCAAAGGTGTACATATATTGTTGTACCACAAGTTACTTCCTTAGATTGCATTCTTCTTTCCACAGGGTACTTCCTTAGTTTGAATGCTTCTTTCCACAAGTTACTCCCTTAGACTGCATGCTTCTTTCTACAAGTTACTTCCTTAGATTGAATGCTTTCCACAGGATCCTTTATTAGACTGCATGCTTCTTTCCACAAGTTACTTCCTTAGATTCAATGCTTCTTTCCACAGGTTATTCCCTTAGACTGCATGCTTCTTTCCACAAGTTACTTCCTTAGATAAAGTATATGCCCTCTCAGCTTTAATAGACACATAATTCAGCATCTACTAACCCAGTAGCTGACTCTATTGGATCAAGGATGATCCCTTGTTACTGAGCCTAAGCAGCCAATATTTTGGCATAGTATTTTCGAGAATAGCCCTTGGGAATGTATATTGATTTTTAAGCTCATGCAAAGGTCTATCCCTTGCTGCCAGTTGACCATAGAGAGAGGGCTCTTCTTCAAGAAATGATGCACATCTTCTTTTCCTAACAATAGCCCCAAACAGAGCAAAGTCAACTTGTAGCAGTTAGTATCCAAGTCTCTAGTTATATGCAAAAGGGCCATCTTCAGTCAGGTTTTAGTGTCCAATCCAGAACAGAGCCCAAACAGCACAGTATTTTTTCAGGACCGGGTAGCCCCATGTGGTGTGTATGCAGTCCCCATCTCATGCGGAACAGCCTATGCAAGAAGTGGAAGCCACCAGACCCATCCTCCACAATCTATGCCTTGTGGGATAAATCGTATGAAGGTACATTAATTGTATGAGCATAACTTGGCCACTATCGCTGATTCCTTAGGGGAGTCTGAGTTCCTCCCCAATCTTCATCTTCAAGGGGGACCAGCTCAGTTTATCAAAGATGCCAGACATATTATTAATTAAAGAATGATAGACCTGAGAGATTTCATGATCTCCCACTTCTCCCATAAGTACTTTTACTTTTAGTGGACTGAACTCTAGGAGATGTTCTAGTCCCGAGACACAAGGCATTACTGCTCGCCTAAATTGTAAATAATGAAAAAATTGACTGTAATGTAAATCGTATTTACTCTGGAGGTCTTGGTAGGATTTTAAGAGCATACACACCATCACATCCATAACACTAAAGATCTCTACAACATCCTACTTCTAGAACCTTTTAAGTGTGATAACCTATTGTGATGGCATTCCTACTTTGAGCGGCATTTGTTGAGTTAGTCACCCATCCCATCCTAGTTTTCTCAAGGCATCTCTCCAAATTGTGGAGACCAGCCTAGCAAATGATCAATCCTGCCACCATCTAATATATGCTATACAGGTTCTGTGCCCGTCACCCATTTTTCATTAGTATAGGCAGGGTGCCCAGGGTATTGTACCACTATTCATTTATGATCTGTAGTTGAGAAGCTCTATAGCAAGATTAGATGTCTGCATCCTCAATCCCCCCTCATAATAAGATTTAAGGTACTTAGCCTGAGATATCCATGAGAAGCCCTGTTTCAATAAGAAACTTTGCAGGATAGAGTCTAGTTTAGTAAAGAAGGAGTGTGGTAGCAATTTTGCAGTTGCTAGAGAAATTGTGGCAGCACCACCATTTGCAAATGGCAGATCTGCCTAAAAGTGAAAGCGGGAGCTGCGACCAATTCTTAACATTTGCTGCCAGTTTTTCAGTCAATGGTTGTATGTTCCACTCCCATGTGACAGTCTTGGCTAGGGTGACATGAACTTCCAAATCTTTGAAACAGCTTGTTACCACCTGTAGATCATGAGTCCATCCCAGATCTTAAATTTTTGTGTTCAGGGGGAGAAGGACAATTTAGCCAGTTGATGTGTAGACCTGTAACTTTGCCAAAAATGCAAAGGATCTGGCAAGCCTGAGGTCCCAACATCTCTGGGTCTGTCAAGAAGACAAGGTCATTGTCCGCATGGAGGGCCACTCTATCAGAAATACCAGCATCCCAGTCATATCCTCTTACTTGGTCATCGATAGGCAGTAATGCCAGCAATGGTGAAAAAGTAGGGTGAAGGGGGCAGCCCTGCCTCTTTCTCCTTTGGATGGGGAAGCACTCTGATGTCTCTCGGTGGACAAAAATCTTGACCATCAAGCCTGTTTGCAACAGTTGCATATATGCAATGAAGTTAGGTCTGAAATTGAGTCACCGAAGAAGAGTGAAAAGGTATTCCCACCGCACTTAGTTAAATGCCTTTTCGATATCTGCTATCAGGACCACTGCCAGGCTTTGTAGTCTGTCGGCCAGGGAGAGGGCATTGTACAGCAGACAGATATTGTGTCTAGATGCTCGTCACGGCATGAATTCCTATTTAGCATGATGGACCAGTGAGGGAATCACTGTGATCAGCCGGTCAACGTATACCTCTATGATAATCTTGATGTCTTTACTGAGGATAGGGCAGTCGAATGAAAATAATTCCACTAGACATCTAGGTTTTGGGAAAATCATGATTATGATTTGAGATGTGAAAACTTCAGTTCAACTAACCCATTAAGGGACACAATAGAGAATCTTAACCAACTGCTGTTCTTGTATACCTGCATCTGTGTTTGGTTGTCAGTGACTTGCAAAGGCAAATAGGACTTGTTTTTCAATGTGTTACTAGTGCTGTCGAAAAAATCCTACCTGATACCGAAAGTCGATTGATTGTACCATTTTAGCATACTATAATACTTTGCTGCAGTATTATGTTGGTTATTTTAACCACGGTGCATGTGCTAACATTGGGTGAGGGTGGTATTTGCTTCCATATTAGCACTTGCACCCATTAGAAGCTGCATTTAATTTTTAGTTTGAATTTATTGGAACTATAAGTGGCCTTTGGCTGCACAAATTTGTATGCATAGTACAGTGACTAAATGTAAGGAAATGCCTCCTTGGCATGGTTACCCCCTGACTTTTTGCCTTTGCTGATGCTATGTTTTGAATTGAAAGTGTGCTTAGGCCTGCTAACCAGGCCCCAGCACCAGTGTTCTTTCCCTAACCTGTACTTTTGATTCCACAATTGGCACACCCTGGCATCCAGATAAGTCCCTTGTAAGTGGTACCCCTGGTACCAAGGGCCCTGATGCCAAGGAAGGTCTCTAAGGGCTGCAGCATGTCTTATGCCACCCTGGAGACCCCTCACTCAGCACAGACACACTGCTTGACAGCTTGTGTGTGCTGGTGAGAACAAAACGAGTAAGTCGACATGGCACTCCCCTCAGGGTGCCATGCCAGCCTCTCACTGCCTATGCAGGTATAGATAAGTCACCCCTCTAGTAGGCCTTACAGCCCTAAGGCAGGGTGCACTATACCCTAGGTGAGGGCACCAGTGCATGAGCACTGTGCCCCTACAGTGTCTAAGCAATACCTTAGACATTGTAAGTGCAGGGTAGCCATAAGAGTATATGGTCTGGTAGTCTGTTTTACACAAACTCCACAGCACCATAATGGCTACACTGAAAACTGGGAAGTTTGGTATCAAACTTCTCAGCACAATAAATGCACACTGATGCCAGTGTACATTTTATTGTAAAATACACCCCAGAGGGCACCTTAGAGGTGCCCCCTGAAACCTTAACCGACTATCTGTGTAGGCTGACTAGTTCCAGCAGCCTGCCACAACCGAGACATGTTGCTGGCCCCATGGGGAGAGTGCCTTTGTCACTCTGAGGCCAGTAACAAAACCTGCACTGGGTGGAGATGCTAACACCTCCCCCAGGCAGGAGCTGTCATACCTGGCGGTGAGCCTCAAAGGCTCACCCCTTTGTGCCAGCACCGCAGGACACTCCAGCTAGTGGAGTTGCCCGCCCCCTCCGGCCACGGCCTCCACTTTTGGCGGCAAGGCCCGAGAAAATAATGAGAAAAACAAGGAGGAGTCACTGGCCAGTCAGGACAGCCCCTAAGGTGTCCTGAGCTGAAGTGACTCTAACTTTTAGAAATCCTCCATCTTGCAGATGGAGGATTCCCCAATAGGATTAGGGATGTGACCCCCTCCCCTTGGGAGGAGGCACAAAGAGGGTGTACCCACCCTCAGGGCTAGTAGCCATTGGCTACTAACTCCCCAGACCTAAACACGCCCTTAAATGTAGTATTTAAGGGCTTCCCTGAACCTAAGAATTGAGATTCCTGAAACTACAAGACGAAGAGGACTGCTGAGCTGAAAAACCCCTGCAGAGGAAGAACAGAAGACACCAACTGCTTTGGCCCCAGACTTACCGGCCTGTCTCCTGCCTTCCAAAGAAACCTGCTCCAGCGACGCTTTCCAAGGGACCAGCGACCTCTGAATCCTCTGAGGACTGCCCTGCTTCAAGAAAGGCAAGAAACTCCCGAGGACAGCGGCACTGCTCCAAAAGAACTGCAACTTTGTTACAGAGGAGCAGATTTAAAGACCACTGCAAATCCCCGCAAGAAGCGTGAGACTTGCAACACTGCACCCGGCGACCCCGACTCGACTGGTGGAGAACCAACACTTCAGGGAGGACCCTCCGGCGACTCCGAGTCCGTGAGTAACCAAAGTTGTCCCCCCTGAGCCCCCACAGCGACGCCTGCAGAGGGAATCCCGAGGCTCCCCCTGACCGCGACTGCCTGAACTCCATTTCCCGACGGCTGGAAAAGACCCTGCACCCGCAGCCCCCAGCACCTAAAGGAACGGAACTCCTGTGCAGGAGTGACCCCCAGGAGGCCCTCTCCCTTGCCCAGGTGGTGGCTACCCCGAGGAGCCCCCCCCTTGCCTGCCTGCAACGCTGAAGAGATCCCTTGATCTCTCATTGAAAACCATTACAAACCCGACGCGTGTTTGCACACTGCACCCGGCCGCCCCCGCGCTGCTGAGGGTGTACTTTTTGTGCTGACCTGTGTCCCCCCCGGTGCCCTACAAAACCCCCCTGGTCTGCCCTCCGAAGACGGTGGTACTTACCTGCTGGCAGACCGGAACCGGGGCACCCCCTTCTCTCCATTGCAGCCTATGCGTTTTGGGCACCTCTTTGACCTCTGCACCTGACCGGCCCTGAGCTGCTGGTGTGGTAACTTTGGGGTTGCTCGGAACCCCCAACGGTGGGCTACCTTGGACCAAAAACTGAAACCTGTAAGTGACTTACTTACCTGTGAAAACTAACAAAAACTTACCTCCCCCAGGAACTGTGAAAATTGCACTGTGTCCACTTTTAAAACAGCTTATTGTGTTTTATGTCAAAAGTATACATGCTAATGTAATGATTTAAAGTTCCTGAAGTACTTACCTGCAATACCTTTCAAATGAGATATTACATGTGAAATTTGAACCTGTGGTTCTTAAAATAAACTAAGAAAATATATTTTTCTATAACAAAACCTATTGGCTGGATTTGTCTCTGAGTGTGTGTTCCTCATTTATTGCCTGTGTGTATGTACAACAAATGCTTAACACTACTCCTTTGATAAACCTACTGCTGGACCACACTACCACAAAATAGAGCATTAGTATTATCTCTTTTTGCCACTATCTTACCTCTAAGGGGAACCCTTGGACTCTGTGCATGCTATTCCTTACTTTGAAATAGCACATACAGAGCCAACTTCCTACATTGGTGGATGAGCGGTGGGGTACAAGACTTTGCATTTGCTGGACTACTCAGCCAATACCTGATCACACGACAAATTCCAAAAATTGTCATTAGAAATTGATTTTTGCAATTTGAGCTATTTTTCTAAATTCTTTAAAGTCCTGCTAGGGCCTTGTGTTAGTCCCTGTTAGCATTTCTTTTAGAGTTTAAAAGTTTGTTAAAAGTTTGAATTAGATTCTAGAACTAGTTTTAGTTTCTTAAAAAGTATTCCAACTTTTAGAAGCATAATGTCTAATACAGATGTGAATGTGGTGGAACTCGACACCACACCTTACCTCCATCTACAGATGAGAGAGCTAAGGTCACTCTGTAAAATCAAGAAAATAACAATGGGCTCTAGACCTACCAAACAACAGCTCCAGGAGCTGTTGGCAGAGTATGAAAGAGCCAACCCCTCTGTAAATGGCAACACAGAGGAAGAGGATAGTGACTTGGAGGAAGATTCCCCCCTACCAGTCCTATCTAGGGAGGACAGGGCCTCTCAAGCCCTGACTCCACAAATACTAGTCAGAGATGCTGGCTCCCTCACAGGAGGGACCAACCTCTCTGAAATCACTGAGGATAACTCCAGTGAAGAGGACATCCAGTTAGCCAGGATGGCCAAAAGATTGGCTTTGGAAAGACAGATCCTAGCCATAGAAAGGGAAAGACAAGAGATGGGCCTAGGACCCATCAATGGTGGCAGCAACATAAATAGGGTCAGAGATTCTCCTGACATGTTGAAAATCCCTAAAGGGATTGTAACTAAATATGAAGATGGTGATGACATCACCAAATGGTTCACAGCTTTTGAGAGGGCTTGTGTAACCAGAAAAGTGAACAAATCTCACTGGGGTGCTCTCCTTTGGGAAATGTTCACAGGAAAGTGTAGGGATTGACTCCTCACACTCTCTGGAAAAGATGCAGAATCTTATGACCTCATGAAGGGTACCCTGATTGAGGGCTTTGGATTCTCCACTGAGGAGTATAGGATTAGATTCAGGGGGGCTCAAAAATCCTCGAGCCAGACCTGGGTTGACTTTGTAGACTACTAAGTAAAAACACTAGATGGTTGGATTCAAGGCAGTGGTGTAAGTAATTATGATGGGCTGTACAATTTATTTGTGAAAGAACACCTATTAAGTAATTGTTTCAATGATAAACTGCATCAGCATCTAGTAGACCTAGGACCAATTTCTCCCCATGAATTGGGAAAGAAGGCGGACCATTGGGTCAAGACTAGGGTGTCCAAAACTTCCACAGGGGGTGACCAAAAGAAAGGGGTCACAAAACCTCCCCAGGGGAAGGGTGGTGAGACAACCAAAAACAAAAATAGTAAAGAGTCTTCTACAGGCCCCCAAAAACCTGCACAGGAGGGTGGGCCCAGAGCCTCTTCACAAAACAATTCTGGGTACAAGGGTAAAAACTTTGATCCCAAAAAGGCCTGGTGTCGTAGCTGTAGTCAGTCTGGACACCAAACTGGAGACAAGGCCTGTCCCAAGAAAAATACCACTTCAAACTCCACTCCAGCTAAAACTGGAATGGCCAGTCTCCAAGTGGGATAAACAGTGTGCCCAGAGCAAATCAGGTGTCACACTGAAGCTACATTAGTCTCTGAGGGTGGGGTGGATTTAGCCACACTGGCTGCCTGGCCCCCTAACATGCAAAAATACAGGCAGCAGCTCTTAATTAATGGGACAAGTGTAGAGGGCCTGAGGGATACAGGTGCCAGTGTCACTATGGTGACAGAGAAACTGGTTTCCCCTGGCCAATACCTGGCTGGACAAACTTATCCAGTCACCAACGCTGACAATCAGACTAAAGTACATCCCATGGCTATGGTAACTTTAGAGTGGGGAGGGGTCAATGGCCTGAAACAGGTGGTGGTCTCCTCAAATATCCCAGTAGACTGTTTGCTTGGAAATGACCTGGAGTCCTCAGCATGGGCTGAGGTAGAACTAAAAACCCATGCAGCCATGCTGGGTATCCCTGAACTGGTGTGTGTCAAGACAAGGGCACAGTGCAAGGCTCAGGGTGAAAAAGTAGAGCTGGAGTCTGGAAGAAAGGCCCAGCCTACCAAGAGGAAAGGAAAGTCAGCTGGGAAACCAGCTGCAACACAGCAAGAAAAAGAGAACCTCTCTTCTCAGGAAGAAGTTCTGCCCTCTGAGGGAACTGAGCCTATGGAGCTGGAACCTTATCAGGTTGAGCTCTTAGGCCCAGGGGGACCCTCAAGGGAAGAGCTGTGTAAGGGACAAGAAACCTGTCCCTCTCTTGAAGGCCTTAGGCAGCAAGCTGCTGAAGAGTCCAATGGCAAGAAAAATGGAACACATAGGGTCTATTGGGAAGATGGACTCCTGTACACTGAGGCAAGAGATCCCAAACCTGGTGCCACTAGGAGAGTGGTAGTGCCTCAGGGTTTCAGAGAGTTTATTCTGACCTTAGCCCATGATATTCCCCTTGCTGGGCATTTGGGACAAACCAAGACGTGGGAGAGATTAGTCAACCACTTCTACTGGCCCAACATGTCCCAGAAGGTTAAGGAGTTTTGCCTCTCCTGCCCCACCTGTCAAGCCAGTGGTAAGACAGGTGGGCACCCAAAGGCCCCCCTCATTCCACTTCCAGTGGTGGGGGTCCCCTTTGAAAGAGTGGGTGTGGACATAGTTGGTCCACTAGAACCTCCCACAGCCTCAGGAAATATGTACATCCTAGTAGTAGTGGATCATGCTACTAGGTATCCTGAAGCTATTCCCCTTAGGTCGACTACTGCCCCTGCAGTAGCCAAGGCCCTCATTGGTATCTTTACCAGAGTGGGTTTCCCTAAGGAGGTGGTGTCTGACAGAGGTACCAACTTCATGTCAGCATACCTAAAACACATGTGGAATGAGTGTGGAGTGACTTATAAATTCACTACACCATATAATCCACA
Organism: Pleurodeles waltl; assembly: GCF_031143425.1. Lineage (NCBI taxonomy): Eukaryota > Metazoa > Chordata > Amphibia > Caudata > Salamandridae > Pleurodeles > Pleurodeles waltl. The sequence goes on along the minus strand of NC_090447.1, from coordinate 82,184,470 downwards.
AACTAATGGCCTTGTTGAGAGATTCAACAAGACATTAAAGGGCATGATCATGGGGCTCCCAAAAAAATTCAAAAGGAGATGGGATGTCCTCCTGCCATGTCTGCTTTTCGCTTACAGAGAGGTGCCTCAGAAGGGAGTAGGATTCTCACCCTTTGAACTTCTGTTTGGCCACCCTGTAAGGGGACCACTTGCTCTTGTTAAAGAAGGCTGGGAGAGACCTCTTCATGAGCCTAAACAAGACATAGTGGACTATGTACTTGGCCTTCGCTCAAGGATGGCAGAGTACATGGAAAAGGCAAGTAAAAACCTTGAGGCCAGCCAACAACTCCAGAAGTTGTGGTATGACCAAAAGGCTGCACTGGTTGAATTTCAACCAGGGCAGAAAGTCTGGGTTCTGGAGCCTGTGGCTCCCAGGGCACTCCAGGACAAATGGAGTTGCCCTTACCCAGTACTAGGAAGGAAGAGTCAGGTCACCTACCTGGTGGACCTGGGCACAAGCAGGAGCCCCAAGAGGGTGATCCATGTGAACCGCCTTAAGCTCTTCCATGACAGGGCTGATGTAAATCTGTTGATGGTAACAGATGAGGACCAGGAAGCTGAGAGTGAACCTCTCCCTGATCTCCTCTCATCAGACCCTAAAGATGGCTCAGTGGATGGAGTGATCTACTCAGACACCCTCTCTAGCCAACAGCAGTCTGACTGTAGGAAGGTCCTGCAGCAGTTTGCTGAACTCTTTTCCCTAACCCCTGGTCAGACACACCTGTGTACCCATGATGTGGACACAGGAGACAGCATGCCTGTCAAAAACAAAATATTTAGACAGTCTGACCAAGTTAAGGAAAGCATCAAGGTGGAAGTCCACAAGATGCTGGAATTGGGAGTAATTGAGTACTCTGACAGCCCCTGGGCTAGCCCAGTGGTCTTAGTCCCCAAACCTCACACCAAAGAAGGAAAGAGAGAGATGAGGTTTTGTGTGGACTACAGAGGCCTCAACTCTGTCACCAAGACAGATGCTCATCCCATTCCTAGAGCTGATGAGCTAATAGACAAATTAGGGGCTGCCAAATTCTTAAGTACCTTTGACTTAACAGCAGGGTACTGGCAAATCAGAATGGCCCCTGGAGCAAAAGAAAAGACAGCATTCTCCACACCTGATGGGCATTATCAGTTCACTGTTATGCCCTTTGGTTTAAAGAATGCCCCTGCCACCTTCCAAAGGTTGGTGAATCAAGTCCTTGCTGGGTTGGAATCCTTTAGTGCAGCTTATCTTGACGATATTGCTGTCTTCAGCTCCACCTGGCAGGATCACCTGGTCCACCTGAAGAAGGTTTTGAAGGCCCTGCAATCTGCAGGCCTCTCTATCAAGGCATCCAAATGCCAGATAGGGCAGGGAACTGTGGTTTACTTGGGACACCTTGTAGGTGGAGGCCAAGTTCAGCCACTCCAGCCTAAGATCCAGACTATTCTGGACTGGGCAGCTCCAAAAACCCAGACTCAAGTCAGGGCATTCCTTGGCTTGACTGGGTACTACAGGAGGTTTGTGAAGGGATATGGATCCATTGTGACAGCCCTCACAGAACTCACCTCCAAGAAAATGCCCAAGAAAGTAAACTGGACTGTAGAATGCCAACAGGCCTTTGACACCCTGAAACAAGCTATGTGCACAGCACCAGTTCTAAAAGCTCCAGATTACTCCAAGCAGTTCATTGTGCAAACAGATGCCTCTGAACATGGGATAGGGGCAGTTTTGTCCCAAACAAATGATGATGGCCTTGACCAGCCTGTTGCTTTCATTAGCAGGAGGTTACTCCCCAGGGAGCAGCGTTGGAGTGCCATTGAGAGGGAGGCCTTTGCTGTGGTTTGGTCCCTGAAGAAGCTGAGACCATACCTTTTTGGTACTCACTTCCTAGTTCAAACTGACCACAGACCTCTCAGATGGCTGATGCAAATGAAAGGTGAAAATCCAAAACTGTTGAGGTGGTCCATCTCCCTACAGGGAATGGACTTTATAGTGGAACACAGACCTGGGACTGCCCATGCCAATGCAGATGGCCTTTCCAGGTTCTTCCACTTAGAAAATGAAGACTCTCTTGGGAAAGGTTAGTCTCATCCTCTTTGGTTTGGGGGGGGGGGGTTGTGTAAGGAAATGCCTCCTTGGCATGGTTACCCCCTGACTTTTTGCCTTTGCTGATGCTATGTTTTGAATTGAAAGTGTGCTGAGGCCTGCTAACCAGGCCCCAGCACCAGTGTTCTTTCCCTAACCTGTACTTTTGATTCCACAATTGGCACACCCTGGCATCCAGATAAGTCCCTTGTAAGTGGTACCCCTGGTACCAAGGGCCCTGATGCCAAGGAAGGTCTCTAAGGGCTGCATGTCTTATGCCACCCTGGAGACCCCTCACTCAGCACAGACACACTGCTTGACAGCTTGTGTGTGCTGGTGAGAACAAAACGAGTAAGTCGACATGGCACTCCCCTCAGGGTGCCATGCCAGCCTCTCACTGCCTATGCAGGTATAGATAAGTCACCCCTCTAGTAGGCCTTACAGCCCTAAGGCAGGGTGCACTATACCCTAGGTGAGGGCACCAGTGCATGAGCACTGTGCCCCTACAGTGTCTAAGCAATACCTTAGACATTGTAAGTGCAGGGTAGCCATAAGAGTATATGGTCTGGGAGTCTGTTTTACACGAACTCCACAGCACCATAATGGCTACACTGAAAACTGGGAAGTTTGGTATCAAACTTCTCAGCACAATAAATGCACACTGATGCCAGTGTACATTTTATTGTAAAATACACCCCAGAGGGCACCTTAGAGGTGCCCCCTGAAACCTTAACCGACTATCTGTGTAGGCTGACTAGTTCCAGCAGCCTGCCACAACCGAGACATGTTGCTGGCCCCATGGGGAGAGTGCCTTTGTCACTCTGAGGCCAGTAACAAAGCCTGCACTGGGTGGAGATGCTAACAACTCCCCCAGGCAGGAGCTGTCACACCTGGCGGTGAGCCTCAAAGGCTCACCCCTTTGTGCCAGCACCGCAGGACACTCCAGCTAGTGGAGTTGCCCGCCCCCTCCGGCCACGGCCCCCACTTTTGGCGGCAAGGCCGGAGAAAATAATGAGAAAAACAAGGAGGAGTCACTGGCCAGTCAGGACAGCCCCTAAGGTGTCCTGAGCTGAAGTGACTCTAACTTTTAGAAATCCTCCATCTTGCAGATGGAGGATTCCCCAATAGGATTAGGGATGTGACCCCCTCCCCTTGGGAGGAGGCACAAAGAGGGTGTACCCACCCTCAGGGCTAGTAGCCATTGGCTACTAACTCCCAAGACCTAAACACGCCCTTAAATTTAGTATTTAAGGGCTCCCCTGAACCTAAGAATTGAGATTCCTGAAACTACAAGACGAAGAGGACTGCTGAGCTGAAAAACCCCTGCAGAGGAAGAACAGAAGACACCAACTGCTTTGGCCCCAGACTTACCGGCCTGTCTCCTGCCTTCCAAAGAAACCTGCTCCAGCGACGCTTTCCAAGGGACCAGCGACCTCTGAATCCTCTGAGGACTGCCCTGCTTCAAGAAAGACAAGAAACTCCCGAGGACAGCGGCACTGCTCCAAAAGAACTGCAACTTTGTTACAGAGGAGCAGATTTAAAGACCACTGCAAATCCCCGCAAGAAGCGTGAGACTTGCAACACTGCACCCGGCGACCCCGACTCGACTGGTGGAGAACCAACACTTCAGGGAGGACCCTCCGGCGACTCCGAGTCCGTGAGTAACCAAAGTTGTCCCCCCTGAGCCCCCACAGCGACGCCTGCAGAGGGAATCCCGAGGCTCCCCCTGACCGTGACTGCCTGAACTCCATTTCCCGACGGCTGGAAAAGACCCTGCACCCGCAGCCCCCAGCACCTAAAGGAACGGAACTCCTGTGCAGGAGTGACCCCCAGGAGGCCCTCTCCCTTGCCCAGGTGGTGGCTACCCCGAGGAGCCCCCCCCTTGCCTGCCTGCAACGCTGAAGAGATCCCTTGATCTCTCATTGAAAACCATTACAAACCCGACGCGTGTTTGCACACTGCACCCGGCCGCCCCCGCGCTGCTGAGGGTGTACTTTTTGTGCTGACCTGTGTCCCCCCCAGTGCCCTACAAAACCCCCCTGGTCTGCCCTCCGAAGACGGTGGTACTTTCCTGCTGGCAGACCCGAACCGGGGCACCCCCTTCTCTCCATTGCAGCCTATGCGTTTTGGGCACCTCTTTGACCTCTGCACCTGACTGGCCCTGAGCTGCTGGTGTGGTAACTTTGGGGTTGCTCGGAACCCCCAACGGTGGGCTACCTTGGACCAAAAACTGAAACCTGTAAGTGACTTACTTACCTGTGAAAACTAACAAAAACTTACCTCCCCCAGGAACTGTGAAAATTGCACTGTGTCCACTTTTAAAACAGCTTATTGTGTTTTATGTCAAAAGTATACATGCTAATGTAATGATTTAAAGTTCCTGAAGTACTTACCTGCAATACCTTTCAAATGAGATATTACATGTGAAATTTGAACCTGTGGTTCTTAAAATAAACTAAGAAAATATATTTTTCTATAACAAAACCTATTGGCTGGATTTGTCTCTGAGTGTGTGTTCCTCATTTATTGCCTGTGTGTATGTACAACAAATGCTTAACACTACTCCTTTGATAAGCCTACTGCTCGACCACACTACCACAAAATAGAGCATTAGTATTATCTCTTTTTGCCACTATCTTACCTATAAGGGGAACCCTTGGACTCTGTGCATGCTATTCCTTACTTTGAAATAGCACATACAGAGCCAACTTCCTACACAAAACAAATGGAATAGAAAAAATATACAATTCTTGTGGACAACCATAAAGATCTAGCCATCCAAAAAAATACACTTGTATGCTAACCTATTATTTTCTGAGTGTCATTCTCTCCTTGCTGGAGTGACTTAAATGTGAAAGTTTAAACTTCTATGTTTAACATTCCCATATACCCTTCCATTAGTAGCGTCTATATCCTGAAGGTTCTATTTCCTTCTGTCCCACATTTAAGGTTCCCGAAGAAAGGTAGTTTTCTTCTTGTGATGCTCTTTAGATTTAACCATCATGTGACCATTGTCTTCTTTTATGCGCGAGTGACTCCATTTTGTGCCCTGCTGCAGCTGCAGAGCAGCGTAGGTGTTTTTCCGTACAAACTTGTTTTTCTCTTAACTAGCAAAGAATCGGACAGTGCTGGAACATATTATGTGTGATGCGGACATGATAAGAGTTCACAGGGCTGAGACTGTTTTTATCAGAGGAATGTACGAATCTGTCTCAAAACAAACATTGGGAGCCTGGCCAGCTTCTATGGGTATTTTGACGCAGATTAAGTACAGCCAGCGATTAATTTCATAACAGAGGGGAGGGGGTTGCTAGAACCTTCTTCTTGAGCTGTTTTAAGATTTAAAAGACAGGGTAACTTGGTGCTCAGGCAGGAACTCACCTGTGGAGTGGACGTACTGCCCAGGATCTGATTTGTGATCCCAATTGGGGCTCCTGCCTTGGCTGATCGAGGGTACTCTAGTCGCGCTGGCGCGGATGATGTCAACCACCCCTTGGTGATGTATTCTAAATCTTGATTGTTTAGCTCGTGTATACATGCTCTGTTGAAGTATTGCACATTTCTTTTTTAAGTCTTGACCACTTGATAAATGAATTTATCTTTGTGTATTCACTTGACCTGCTGCATTTGAGTTATATGCTTATTTTCATATAATTGTATGACCTTTATTTGATATTTGGGAAGTGCCTTAATAAATTCTTTATTTAGACTAAGAGTACCAAATTCTTTTTGGCATCGTGTCCTCTTAGTTTAAGTGAGATCAATATACTTATGCCCATTGTATTTCCCTGTGCTGACCACTGCTGCAGCATCTCTTAGTATCCTGAGCAGGATTTGAGCACATTTACCTTCAACTTCTTGATGGTGTAACTCTAGCTGGACTTCAGCATCTGCCTTATTAGCTTTGACTCTGTTCTCCTTACTTATTGTTCTCCTTTCTTATCATTTGCTAGAGCCTCAATGGAACTTGAGCACCCTAAGCGTCTCTGGATTAAGGAACATATATTCAAGCAAACCCTTGAGAAATGAGATTTAACTTTTACTGTTATCTCCTTCCTTATCTTGTTCTGAGGTTTCTCCACCCTGAGTGTGTCTGAATTGAGGACAGTGAGGATTGATGTCTCAAAATATTATCAGTGGAACAATCTCCTCATACAATGATACAGTCTTTCTCAGAGGACCAAGTCCAGACTTGATTTATGATATATCCAAACAAAGGGTTGACTCTTTAGTATCTCTCCTGAGCCACTTGAGGGATCTTAAGGACAGTTTTAATCACAGGGATTACTTTATCAATTATTTGGGATCAGTGCTCTTGGTTGAGGGCCTCAGCCACATCACACTGTTTTACAAAGGTAGTCCCACTTCTGCTCACTGGATGCCATCTATTTCTTTCTGTATCACTGCTTTTGATTTTCCTTTCTTACTGAGGCTAGAATATGTACATTTTCACAGTCACACATTGCTTACCGACTTTTACCGAATTGTTTTTGATGTTTCAAACTGACCTATGTACTAATAGGTCAGATCACAAAATAAAAGATGTGAGTCACAATTTGCTGCGACCTGCAGGCCTCATCAATACTCATGAGTTAGGTCACTAATTACAACCCACTATGATTGGCCACAGTCACAGGGATGGTAACCTTCTGGGGTCAGCAGACCATCATGTTTGTGATTGCTTTAAACAATAACTGTTTAAAATACTGCTCAAATGGGGTGCCTTAAAAAAAATCAGAAGTTGCACACACCTCTTTTAGGCGTAGGCAGTGTTCATGCCACTGCCTACTTCAAAAAAACTTTTTTTGTCAACATTCTTCGTGGGGAACGGGTGCCCTTCACATTTGTGACTGTATTACCACCTCCTTTAAGTTGGTGGTATAATATAAATGTTTGCAACTGGATTTTATATTACAAAACATTAACACATACCTTAAGGAATCAGCATTTGGAAGGGACGCCCTAAACATCCCCTTTCCAAATACCAATTACGCATTGACCCATTTAACGATTCAGAAAACTTTTATCCAAATTGTTAATCAGGTTTAGTACATTTCAAAAAGTGTTATGGAGGTCGCAAACCCTCATTTTTACAGAATCTGAGAGTTTGCGGCTTTTAAAGCACTATAGGGCATATTTACAAGAAAGTGGCGCATTGGTCCTGATGCGCCACCTCTCTTGCATCTCTCTGCGCTGCCTAACGACACCATGGTTGTGCCTTATTTACAATACAGTGCCCCATCGCGGTCGTTACCACAACAGCGTCAACATTTTTGGAGCTGTTGTGGCGTTGTTGTAAGTGCAGCAAAGCACAGGGAGGCCCTTCGGTCAATATAGGAGCGTCACTTTAAAGCCTGCCTTGAGCAGGTGGTAAAAATGACAGAAAAAATGGTGCAGTGAAATCTTGTGAATTTCACCGTGCCATTTTTTGGACCTCCCTGCAAGGGAATGTCACCTTTGCATCCATTATACCTGGTGCAACCATAATGTGGCGCAAGGAGTTAAAAATTGTCGCAATGCATGCATTGCGCCACTTTGTAAATATGACGAGGAGGGATGGCCGCCTTAACGCCTCCTTAGTGTAAAAAAAAATGATGCTAGGGCGGGTCAAGGCAGCGGTAGGGGTTTGCAAATACGACCCTTTGTACACGAGGACCCTAGAGTGAAATATATTTGATTGTTTACCCATAATGCAATATTGTAAGACGCCTTGTGAATAATTGTGGACATAAAGTTCAGAGGTTTGGACTTCACATGCTTATGTCTTTTTCGAAGATGCTGCCGGCTAAGTATCCCAAGACCTGATGCTGTTCTGGACCAGAGACAATCTTGTGTTCTTCATTAGAAAAGATGTAGGACCTTTCTGATCCCACAGTAATAACTATTGTAAGAAAAGGCAAAAAAATGAGGCGCCTCCAGTTTTTCAGTCCTGAGAGTGTTTCCTGCGAATGTTATGTAATCAGGTCCACTGTGTGCTCTCTATGAGTCACTGCCTTTCAGGCAACAGAAGGGAAAATCAATACGTCTGACACTCTGCTCAAAATGTTTAGGTCATTAAACAGCAAACGCTAAGAGAACAGCAGCACGAATGTCACAGGTACCTCGGCTTAGCAGTAGGATTCGGGCCAGTTTATTGGAGCCTTTTATGAAAAAGGAACTGGCTTGATGGAAAATGGAAATAATGCTCAATAGATGAGCCGAGCAATAACACCTTCAACATAATGACTTTCTTTCAATATAGTGCTTCATGTTGCTTCTTGGAGCTGTACATTATAGTTCTAAGCACGGTACATAACACATGGTATTCCTAACCAATTTAATGATGCTCATTATATAGAAGCTCAGAAGATAAAGTGAACGCTCAGTAAGCTTTGCTGTTTGAACTGGCTTAATTCAGTCTAGGCTGTGACATGAGTGTTCAACTTAATGAGACATCCTGCCAGCATCTGTACCAAGCTGCCAGGAGTACCACTGTGGCCTAGCCCAGTGGTTCCCAACCTTTTGACTCCTTATGACCCTCACTGAATCACTACTGGAAGCCGGGGACCCCCAAGCAATTTGCACGATTTAAATATCAAACATTTAAACAGTAATTTGCAAAAAATACACAAGTACAGACCAAACAAATACTCAGATGTAATTATTTTATATTGAAAAAATATGCAGAAATAAAATTAGAATACTGGGAAAGTTGGTGCTGCATTTCGGCGACCAACTTTTCAATGTTAGGTTTTATTTAGGAAAGCTGAAGCCTCAGGTCAGATTCTACGTTTCCCAAGCAATTTCTGTTTTTTAGATACATAAGACCTGAGAAAACTCTTTCACATAAATATGTGGTGTAGTAAGGAAGTAAAACCATGGGAGACTCTCCTCACTCCATAGCCTCTCTATCACATGTAATTCATTTGTTCTAAAGCGTCTCTCATACTAGTGTGCAGGGTGTCAGAGCACTTTACAGGGGACCACAAGGTGTTGGAATCACATGTCATCCACACTGGTAGGCATTTTCTAAGAGTGCACAAGCTCAGGATTCAGAACACATTGGTTAGCTTTGACTTTAATAATAAGAATGTATTTCAATAAAAGCAGACATTTTTGAGCAGCATAAGGTTAATGAAAGACTGGGAAAAACATAACTTTCTAATTAGAACATTACAGTTTGCATGCAGTTCTTTGATGGCAGTTCATAGCTCACTGTGCTAGATTACGATTGTAACTTATTAACTGCACAGTAACAAAAGAATCTGTGACAAAAGCATAACCAACCGTGTTATGCATGTACAATACAGTTTTTTGCATGATACACATTTTTTGCAGCAGGCATATTAACCATCTAAGCTACCTTAGATGAGTCAAAACTGCCACTAGACAAAACTTCCATCTCTCTCCTGCAGCTGCATTAATCACCAGAGTTATCTTGACGCTTTTACTTTCCCCCAAAAGCTGCTGGATGTACAAGTAACTTTGCAGTGCTTTTAAAACTGCTGCACAAAGGAAGTAATACATATAAAAACACAAACGTTTCTGTGGAGAGGCCCCAGCTGGAGAAAGGCCTTCCTGCCAGCTGGGGCCAGTGGACCCTCTGGGAAAGTATCATGGACACTTGGGGGGCAGCGAACCACAGGTTGGGAACCACTGGCCTAGTTGATAAGAGACGCTCCAAGAGGTGGTTATGACCACGTCACCTACCAGTAATCTTCATTACTTCGAGCCCTCGTCTCCCTCATCACAGTCTTCACATATTGAGATTGCCCCATCTACCAGACAGAAATTGCATATATTGGGCTAGGAAAAGTCTGTGTCCTTGAACCTATAGTTTTTCTGTATGTTGCCCCCTAGGCCTTGCTCAAACTAGAAGTAAAAAGGAAGGGCACACCTAGGCTACTTCCTGTCATAACAAGGAGTTCTCAATTGATCTGATTGTTTCTCAAAGGGAGCGAGGTAGGGAAGTTCAAGGCCTCTGTTGAGGAAGATCTGGGCTTCTAGTAATGAACATTCCAGGTAAGTAACCAGTTCATTATCTCCTTACCTGTCTTCCTCATTCTAGTCCTTACTGGTTGAGGAGACACTCAATCCGCAAAAGAAAGAGGAGCGGCTACAATAACCAATACCACAAGGGATAGCCCAAGACCAGAAAATAAACAACACTACACTGATTCATAATTGCCAAAAACAGCAGATTAACTCCTGCCAGCTGTAACGATTCATGAAAGTGTGGGGCGACGCCTAGGTGGCAGTGTTACAAACTTTCTTTATGGATGTTCACTTAAAGGCCACAAAGATGAAGAAACTCTTCTAGTAGATACTCTTTGGATAAATAATGTCAAATTAATTCCGGCAATTTAATATGATGCTGAAATGGCAAACTTAATCCAGTGGCTCAAAGAGGCCATCATAGGACAACATCTCTGGCTAGATAAACCAAAGATGACAAACAAAAGCTCCACTTCTCTAAGGCAAACTAACCCATCCAGATACATTGAGAGGACCCTCTGCATATCCAAGGTATGAAGAGTAACCTCCCATGAGAATAGGAAAAGGGCTAGAAAACGGAGAGAACCGAGTCTAGAGAAAAAAGAAAATCAGAAGGGATCTTAGGTATAAAACGAAGGAGCTAGATGATAGACCACCTTGTCCTAAAACAGTTGTAGAAAAGGTGGAGAGGAGAGTAAAGCCCTCAACTCCCATAATCATTGGTTGTGAAAAGTATCCACCAAAACAGTACCTTTTAAAATCCCACCTTATTCAAAGGCTCATTGTTTTTTTTTTTTAATGTCCTGAAGAATCAGTAGAAAGTCCCAAGGTGAAACAAGAGAACATATACTATGTAGTTGAAGAGAAAAGCTTTTAAGAACATGAGATGATAATCTTGCTACTGTGCTCTGGAACTCAAAAAGCCTGGATTGCTGCCCAACAAGTTCTAACCGAGGAGACTGCCAGACCAAAAAGTAATCCATCTTTTATAAAATCCAAGATCTTCACTGGAGCATAGAAAGAACCCTGTACACCTATAGCGATGCATCAAGATTCAAAATTATGCCAAGTGGCGATTATAAACCCTAAGGGTCTTCAATGGAAATGACAGTCTCACAATTGACTTTATTCAGTGTTTATTGGTGTACCCAAAGGTCAAGGGTGAAAGGAAAGGGGTATATTCCAACCCACTTCAAGGAGGTCAACATGTCTCTGTTTGTGTTTAACCAGAAACAGGGTTCGAAGGTATTCCTCATGACCATAACAATACACGCTGTCAACAAAATAAATGAAAGGACTAATGAAGGAATGCAATCAGTGGTGAATTAAATGATGCTCATCCACTGGTGGCCAGACTCTCTGAGTGTAGGCCTCAGCTCAGCTCTTCTGGTCAAGTTTATGGCAAAATGCTTTTGGTGGATGCAGCCCTAAGCGCTACACAAGACTGAAGAAACCTTTACTAGAACAAGCACAGCAACTCTTCTCTTTGTGTTCCTGAGGGTCACAGCTTATTCCCAGCTTCAAATGGAGACATTTGCTAGCAGAGTCCTGCCCCTGGAACATAGGTCTGTCTGCTGTACTGTTGTGTAGCTCTGCTTGGAATGTAAAGAAATTCTGTAAATACTTACAGGTCATATGCAGGAAGCTGGCTCTTTATGTGGTGTGGCTATACTGTGTAAAGAGTCCAGGGATTCCCCAACAAGTGGACAGGGCTTGCTATGCATTCCCAAGTGCTCTATTTGGAGGAAGTGTGGTCGAGCAGCCTTAGGCTTAACAAAGAGGAGTGCAAGACTTCCACAAATATACACAATAGTCAATAAATGAGACACACAACTCAAAAAGGAGATCCACACCAATGTACAAAAATAGCAAGTATCTTTATATATGTTTAGGCATCAGAGAAATATAATTCCGGTAAGTACATTTTTAAAGATACATTCTTTTCAAAAGTGGGCACAATGCAGTTTCTGAGTTCAGCAATGTTATCCTGTGGGAGAAAAAAACAAGTTCTGCAAACAGGTAGAGTACAGCGACTTGCAAAACCAATCTCCAGGAGTTAAGGTGAGTGGTGGGCAAAGTCCAAGGAAGCACAAGCAGTACACTACCAGCAGCATATGGACGACCGGCTGCAGAGTGCAAAACAGCTCGGGTGCATTGCAATGGCAATCAGTCACTGCAAAAAGAGGCTGTAGGCTCTGTCTAGGAGGCATATTGGGCTGAACCAACAGCAGGGCTCAGGTCTCATGATGCTCGGGAACAGGCAGACACCAAAACAAAGAAAAGGGTGGTGTTTGGCCTACCATGGCATTGTTCCAAAAACCTCCACCCAAAAGGGCTAACACAGTCTTTCTGCATCCCTGGGGGCAGATATGAGGTTTGCACCGACTGGGGTTTGTTGAACTTGGCCCTTTCTGCATGATCACCCCAGATTTTTGCCTTCCTTTGCTGAACCCCTTTTTGTTGACTTTTAGGAATCTGTGCACTTTTTCCTTGCTACCCGCTGGTAAGGTGCTTTTGCACTTCCCAAAAACATGGTAAAATTGGACTATACCTGATTGATGCATTTAATTTACTTGTACCTCCCTGGGATATGCTACTACATGTACCCAGGGCCTGTGAATTAAATGCTACTAGTGGAGAGCAGCACTAATTGTGCCACCCATTAAAGGAGCCTCAGGACTTCCAATACAGTCTGGAGTGCAGTTTTAAACTTCAATTTTGACCTGAGAATTTAAACCTTTTGTCAGGCAAAAAACATATTTTTTAATGGTTGTAAGTCACCCCTAAGATAGGCCCCAATTACTCATAGGGATGATTACATGGTATTTAAAAAGCATTACAGTTTTACATGTCCTGACAGTAAAAATTCCTAAAATTGTTTTTTACTGTTGTAAGACCTATCTCTCCCTAGACTGTCATTGAGTTACCTTATTACACCAATAAGTGCTAGCTCTAGGTAGGGGCTGGATAGTGATTTACTGTCTACAAAGAAATTAATTATAATTTAAAATCCTCTTCAATGGTAAAGTCAGATTTTAAGTTATTTGTTGAAAATACCACTTTAAGAAAGTTTGCTTTTTTCTGCCATACCATTTGAGCCTTTCTGCTGGTGTCTGGAGTCATAGGACTGTGAATGATTCTCCTGTTGAGACTTGTGTGCTGTGTGTTCAAGACATTGAATCAAAGGAAGCCAGGGGTGGAGGGGAGAGGGTCTTCCTGACAGAATGGCAGGGGAGGAGCTGGGCCCTGCCCTGATGTAGGAAAGTACCATCTTTTTGCCATGGTTACCCCCATTTTCTCCCTGATGTTAGTGTGCTTGACTGTGTTCACTGGGATCCAGCTAACCAGGACCCCAATGATTATGCTCTCTCGCCTCTAAATTTTGTTGTTGCATATTGGCAACCCAGTATTTCACCGACAATTGGCATACTGGTGCCCCTTTATAAGTCCCTAGTATTTGGTACTTAGGTACCCAGGGCATTGGGGTCTCAGGGAATCCCTATGGCTGCAGTATATCTTTTGCCACCGATAGGGACCCCATTCAAAGGCTTCTGCAGGACTGGCATTGCAGCCTGTGTAAAAAGTTGCATGCACCCTTTCACTGCCATTTACACTGCACCAGGTCACTTATAAGCCACCCCTATAGCAGGCCCTCCAGCCCTGAGGGGAGGGTGCAGAGTACCTGTGTATGAGGGAACCCCTGCACCAGCAGAGATGCCCCCACGACCCCCAGGACCATTTTCCCAGACTTCATGAGTGCGGGGACGCCATTTTACGTGTGTACTGGACATAGGTCACTACCTATGTCCAGCTACATAATGGTAACTTCGAACATAGGCATGTTTGGTATCAAACATGTAGGAATCATACCCCCATGCTTTTGCAAGCACTGGTTGTATGATCCCATGCACTCTGGGGGCTCCTTAGAGGACCCCCAGTACTGCCATTACAGCCTTCTGAAGTTTTCCAGGCAGCCCCAGCTGCTGCCACATCTCAGACAGGTGTCTGCCCTCCTGTTGCTTGAGCAGCTCAAGCCCAGGAAGGCAGAACAAAAGATTTCCTTTGGAAGAGGGGTGTTACACCCTCTCCCTTTGGAAATAGGTGTTACAGGCTTGGGAGGGGTAGCCTCCCCAAGCCACTGGAAATGCTTTGAAGGGCACATTTGGTGCCCTCCTTGCATAATCCCTCAATCCCTGCTCTGGCGCTAAACTGGACAAAGGAAAGGGGAGTGACCATTCCCCTGTCCATCACCACTGGGTTTTGCCATCTTGTATTCCAAGTTGGCAGGGAACTCTGGGAGCATCTGAGTGGCCAGTGCCAGCAGGTGACGTCAGAGCCCTCCCCTGGTCAGTGCTTACCTGTTTAGCTGACCAATCCCCCTTTCAGGGCTATTTAGGGTCTCTCTTTTGGGTGGTTCGTCAGATTCAGATCGCGAGACTCCAGCAGGAATCCACTGCATCCTCTACTTCACCTTCACACCGAAGAAACTGCATCTGGACTCTCCAGGAACTCTACAAACTGCAACAAAGAATCAAAGCCGACTTCTGCAACAATGTATCTTCAGCTCCTGCCAGCAACTGCAACTGTTTCCCGGTCATGCTTTCTCAGAGGACAGCCTGTCTTCAGCCTTCACCAGAAGAGCGAAGGAATCTCCCTTGGAGTGAAGGAGTCACTTCCCTGCTTCAGCAGGCACTTCACTGCATTGATGACCGGCTGCGTGGATCCCCTCTCCTGACGAGCTGTGTGGATCCTGCATCACGAGTGGTGGACTGAAGTGGTCCTGACGTCCTACTGTCCAACCTCGGTGGAGGTAAGAGCTAGCCTCCCCACAAAAGACAGTACCCCCGTGCACCACGTGTTTTTCAGTTGCTAAGGCTTGTTGGCATCCTTCCACGAAGTTCATCATGCACCGTGCAGCTCTGGCCCCCAGCACTCTATCCTGCGTCGCACATCTTCAGGAGTGGTTCTCCGGCGGCGTGGGAGCCTTTGTCGTAGTGCTGAGTGGGCCTCCTTTTGCACCTCCTTTGTCCTCGTGTTGTGGGACTCCTGTGCACACTGCCTGGTCTTCAGTGAGCTCTCTAAGTTGCTGAGAGCCCCCTCTGGCTCCCCCTCCTGGGTAGAGTCCACCTGGTCGTTCCTGGACCCGGGCAGTGCCATTTTCTGCTAACCGCAAGCTTAGCATGTGCCAAGGCTTGTTGGCGTACTCCAGGGACGCATACCAGACTGCAATCCTCTATCCGGCGTGGCACATCATCTGCACCAACCAGGAACCCGAATCTGTCTTCTTGGGTGCAGTACTGACTATTCTCCTCACCTGTGGTTCTTCTTTTGCACCTTCATCCGGGTTAGCAGGGGGTCCTGTTCCCCCTGGACTCTTCAGTGCTTCTTGGAGTTGATCCCCTTCTTCCACAGGTCTTCACGTCCAGTAATCCACTGATGGTGTCTTGCAGTCTCTTCTGGTTCTTGCATAATCTTCTTTTTTGTGTTTCTGTGTGTTCTATTAAAGCTAATGTGTTTTACTCCTGCTTTCCTGGGCTCTGGTGTGGGTTCTATTACTTACCTTTGTTTTTTTCTAACACTCCCAGCGCCCCTCTACACACTATGCTTGCCAAGGTGGGAAACCGACTTTCGCATTCCGCTTTCTTAGTATATGATTTTTGTTCCCCTAGGCCCATTTCTAACTATTGTGATTTTCACTAATTGCACTTTTTTCTAACTGTTTTATGCACACTTCTACATACTAGTGTATATAGTTTGTGTATTACTTACCTCCTAAGGGAGTATAGTCTCTAAGGTATTTTTGGTAATTGTGTCACCAAAATAAAGTACCTTTATTTATTTTCTTTCATGTGCGTGAGTACTGTGTGACTACAGTGGTATTGCATGAGCTTTGCATGTCTCCTAG
Source organism: Pleurodeles waltl (assembly GCF_031143425.1). Classification (NCBI taxonomy): domain Eukaryota; kingdom Metazoa; phylum Chordata; class Amphibia; order Caudata; family Salamandridae; genus Pleurodeles; species Pleurodeles waltl. The sequence continues at coordinate 82,168,487 of NC_090447.1, read as the reverse complement.
ATAAGCCTTTGCTGCTCAGCTACAGCTACCTCTAGAGAGCCTGACTTCTAGACACTACCTACATTTTCCTAATAAGGGATAACTGGACCTGGTATAAGTACCTTAGGAACCCACTACAAACCAGGCCAGCCTCCTACACCTGCTTACATTTCAAAGGGCTCTGCCTGCAGCACACACAAAGGAACCTGACACCAGGCCTACCCCTGCTTTTGTTACCCTAGATAGTTTGGAGCCAGGACCAGGAAAAAGGAAGAACTGACCACAACCAATTTTGGAGTTAGATCAGGGAATTTGCCGCACACAAAGGCTGTCACCAGGTATAAAAGTGGAACCTTCAGACACTTTAATCAGAACACCTGGATCTGTGGAAGATTTGGAAGAAGGATTATTCTGCTGCCAGAAGGACTGACCTGCTGCTGAAAGAACGGTGTTGTCTCAAGAAGGAAGTTTGGACCTACTTGCATTGATCCCAGGCTACCCAGAGTGACCCCAAGGGTCAGGGTGAGGCACTGGGACACAACGAGCTTCCAGAGACTTCCCTGCAACTGCCCCAATGACCTGCCTGGATCTGCCCGAGCCCCGCTGTTGGCCTCATGGAGTGAGTCCTGGTCCCCAGGTGGTTCTCCACAGGTCCTGGACCCTTGGCTGGCATCATTGAAAGCCCACTGGACACAAGGGATTTTACCTTTGGGTAAAACAAACGTGTGCAGACATCCTCTAATGGCATTGGACCACCCTCCACCTCAAAAGGGGCAACCCAGTTTTCCACCTGGGGCTAGAAAACCTATTGGATGCCAGGAATACTTTTTACAAAATAAACGGGTGGAGTCTGGCCCATCCTGACATCTGTCCCCACCCCACGAACAACCCTAAAGCCCCAATAGTCTTTCAGCTCCCCTAGGGACTAAAGCAATTCACCCCTATGGCAAGTGGTAGGAAATTTAAATTCTTATGGGTTTTGTTATTATAGATGGTCCAGCAAAATAGGGCTAAATCCCAATATTGTCCCAATTGCTTTGCTGAATGGCTCACCCTTCGGGCTCAGTATTGGCCACCACCTGAGACACACGGGAGAGTTCAGGGTGGTATGCTTTGTGCCGATTCTAAGAGGTAATCTTACACACAATGCCCTGCCAACCTCTAACTTTGTCTAAAATTATGCATTTCCCTTGCATTTCTGTGGTAGAAACCTCTGTAATGTGCACGGAACCACACAATTCCTATCATCTAGCATTCTTACACTTTTGTGTGGCTGGGCCTAGTGCCTGAGATAAGAAAAGTTCAAATCAGGCAGAATACGAGTCCTTCACAAGTACTTGCATTGTCCCCAGCTTGATCCAGCATCTGACAGTACTAGCACCAGTACACTTTAGCTCCTAGGTTGGTGGTGCATGGGCCCTCAGGGCAGCCAAGGCAGATACACAGCTCCCCCCTGCCGCAGGCACCGAAGAAAGGAACTGAAAGCTTCCACGCACGACTTAGTCATGCACAGGCTTCAGCTTTGAGTTTCTTGTTTTTTTCACCTCTCTTTCTCCCATCTCTACAGATGGTGAGTAAGGTCATTTTGGCTTCTAACCCTCGATTAACTGGCATCCTTAGGCACTGCAGAGCTTAAGCCTAAAGTGCCCAAGGCTACCTTTATTGGTGACGCTGCAGCATTTCACAAATGGGGTGACCCCGTGGAGTATAGGCAGTGCTTAATTTGTAAATAAAAAGGTGCCGGTGCTCAAAGCTCTCCTCTTAAACACGTGGCTGCTGCAATTAAAAGTGCAAGCACATAATACTGATGCAGCGTAATCTTGAAGCCATCTCGGGCCTCTTCAATCCATTTAAAGCCACTCCCTGCCCCTTCAGCTCACTCTTGCAGCTTCCTGCTTTTCCCCTTTCTGACGCTTTTTCGTTTTACTCTTCCTCCATCTTTCCCACATTTCTTTTGCTCGCAGTAAGTGCTTGAGACAGAAAACTAAGTGATGAGTGGTGGTGCTCCGCACTGGAAACAACAAGCAAAAATTAAGCACTGAGTATAGGTTCTATGAGGACAGATTAGAAATCTGCCGGCCCTAGACAATCTGTCTGAAGGTTGATGCAGACACTAAGGGCCATATTTATACTTTTTGACGCAGTTTTGCGCCAAAAAAATTAGCGCCGGCTAACGCCATTCTGAAGCGCCATGCGGGCGCCGTATTTATTGAATGGCGTTAGCCGGCGTTAGCCGACCGGCGCTGCCTGGTGTGCGTGGAAAAAAACCACGTACACCAGGCAGCGCCGGCGTAGGGAAAAATGGCGTTCGGGCGTCCAAAAATGGGGCAAGTCAGGCTGAGGCAAAAAAAACGTCTTAACCCGATTTGCGCCATTTTTTTTTGGCGCCCAGACGCCATTAACATGACTCCTGTCTTAGCAAAGACAGGAGTCATGCCCCCTTGCCCAATGGCCATGCCCAGGGGACTTATGTCCCCTGGGCATGGTCATTGGGCATAGTGGCATGTAGGGGGGCACAAATCAGGCCCCCCTATGCCAAAAAAAAAAAAAAAAAAAATACTTACCACAACTTACCTTTTCTTCCCTGGGGTGGGTCCCTCCATCCTTGGGTGTCCTCCTGGGGTGGGCAAGGGTGGCAGGGGGTGTCCCTGGGGGCTTGGGAGGGCACCTCTGGGCTCATTCTGAGCCCACAGGTCCCTTAACGCCTGCCCTGACCCAGGCGCTAAAATCCGGCGCAAATGCGGGTTTTTTAGTCCCGCCCACTCCCGGGCGTCATTTTTGCCCGGGAGTATAAATCCGACGCAAAGCATCGGAGTAATTTTTTTAGACGGGAACGCCTACCTTGCATATCATTAACGCAAGGAAGGTGTTCACGCAAAAAAATGACGCTGACTCCATGAACTTTGGCGCTAGACGCGTCTAACGCCAAAGTATAAATATGGAGTTAGTTTTGCGTTGCATTTGCGTCGAAAAAAACGACGCAAATTCGGCGCAAATGGAGTATAAATATGCCCCTAAGCACCTGCTTCTGTCATCAGATTCAGTGCCTGAGGCTTCTGCTATAGCAAGGGTCAGCATTAATTTACTATACAAACAGTGAAGATTAGGCTATCATTCATTATTGGGATAATAAAAAGTGGGAGAAAATAACAGAGGGTGGAGTTCTGATACCCATAATGGAAGTCACCACTCTCCCCAATAACAGAGGGTAGAGTCCTGATACCCATAATGGAAGTCACCACTCTCCCCAATATGCAAGAATGTTTCTCATAACCTGACTGCTTTTCACAATTCAAACGGTCATATGTATTCATTTAGCAGCATATCTAATGCAGAATCATGTGCAGAAGTCTGGATGCTGCACTGCAAACTGTTGGTGGTAGCTGTCATGCAATATGTAAATGCCACAGAGATGATCAACAGTGGTATAATGATACATATAAAACACTTGATGGTTGATAATGTATAAGTGTCTGTTGGCAGGCATATTGTTTCCAATGCTTAAAATATACTTAAGGCCTGATTATGAGTTGCACATATCATTCTGACCCATGCATTAACCCCAGTTTACACGAATTACCAGTCTGAAGGTATTTAACTCATCCAATATTTATCAAATGCGTTAAATAACTCAACCTTCATTCCTGCCGAAATTTAGCTGGGGAAAATATAAAGTATTTACAGTATCATGCATTTTTTGCACGCTAGACACCAAAATATGCATGTTATTTCCTATAAACTCGTAATAGGTGTTATTTATTCGACCCAATAAAAACGGATTGCGTGGTATTGTTATTTATCAGGGACAATAAATAATGTCTCAACTTGTAATCAGGCCCTTAGAGTGAGCTCTGGATGAGCCCCTTAATCATGATTGGTTGCTTTGGTGTCTCTCTCTCAGACCTCTTTTTTGAGTTGATGCTGTTAGTCCTTTTTCTTGCGTTTGACCTGCCTAAGAGCATTTCAGTCTAATGATGTTGTAGTTGGATGAGTTCTATCCGTCCACTTCTAACTTCAAGGATCATATTTTTTTTATTTGCAATGTAGCATTCTTTAGGGGTGCATGTTTTGTTTTTCCTTCCTCTCTTCCCAATTGTTCTGCTGCTCACCTCTGCTGCACAATCTGTTTTTACTCCCATCCACGATACTCTCTGTCCTGCTCCCCATTTTTAAATATTTCTATTAACCAAATAATCAATTAATTTATCTGTGCATTTATTCATGAGAGTTGACCAATGAAGAGTGCTACTGAGCTGCTTAGTTGCTTTTTTGCACTGGAGGACACTGTGCAATTCACTTTGTTTAACCTTAATTTGGCATTCTAACATGTCTGTTTGTCATGTTACAACAGTAAATTCAAAATAATGAAATTATCTCCAGGAGGCATGATGCTTGGGCGGTTATTCGTCAGGTGCATAAGAGTTGGCAGCAATCATGGAATGGATTTTCTTTCATAGAAAAGCCATTGCAAGGTGTCATGCATGCACATGCGTCATGGAGCATTCAATTGCATTGCTAGCCATATTGGGATTTTTTTAAATACAAAACTGATCACATAGTTGCCAGACTTTTGTGCACATGAATCCTGTTGAATGTGTTTGCGTTCAAACACCAGTGAAAAAATATTTAGCAAAGCCAGTAGCCCAACATTTTAGAACTGTAACCTATTGGTTTTGCCAAAGCTTGTTACATTTCATGAGCATTATGGAAAATACAAATTATTTGGAAAATCCAGAGGGTGGATGACTTGTTATCTACAGTATAAAGTCCCCCGTGCCATATAATATAAGGATATTGCAAGTCACTGAGGAGCTCCTTTGTGAGGTTTTGGAACTGTGAGGTGACTTGCAATATCCTTATCATGTAGAGCAAGGGGTACTTTACTCCTTACAATACATGGTCAAACCATCACCTTTCTCATAGCCCTCTTAAATCCTTGGTGTGTAGGTCTTTCATATGAAATTGAGAGCATGTTTTTCAAACATGAAGAATAATAATAGAATCTCTAGTGGAAAATTAAACACATAAAAAAAGCTGTTAGATATTTGTGGCAAAGAGATATTAGAAGCGGTTTAATACAAGTTAAGGGCCTCATTTACAAGAACTGATGCACCGCTAAATTGCGGTAGTGATGCATCAAAAATACTTGCTTTGTGGCAAGAATGCTTACAGCTCCATTAATGCGTAGTATTTACAATACAGCGCACCATGAAGTAGGGTCCCAGGATGCTCCAGAAATACTGACACATCATAAGAAAGCATTTTGCACTGCACCTGTTTAAAAAGTGACGCACTGCTAAAGTTGGTCTCAGAGCTGAAGCAACTTTGGCATTGCATCAGAAATCTGAGGCGATCCGTCAGTTCAGATTGATGCAAGATGGCTAATGTGTGAGGACCAAGGTAAAAGACTGCATGAAATATAAGCTTCTACACTTTTACACTGGTCCTGGATGTAAGAGGTAATGTATGCAGTATGGTTATGTGTCACATTACAGTGGGCATAGTCTATCCATGATTATGTAGAGATCTGAGTATGTGTGACATAGTGGGTGACAGTGTAATGTAAGTGAATAAAGGTATGTGTTGGAATGTGAATTGACACTAGATATATTACATACCTTATGTTTGTACTTACCTGTTGTCCTTTAGAGTACGCAGGCCTGGACTTGGGGACCCCTTCCTCTATGGAACAGTGACACCCCTGGCCTATCCCTTAAAAAAAGTACAGAATGTCACATAGCCTTGCTGCAGTGGATGATGAAATCATAGGTGCCTCTTTCCCAGATTAGTGAAGGGGTTATATTAGATGATTTTCACGTGTGAAGACCTGCTACAGCTAGTAGGGATGTAAAAAACAGACATCTTCCAGGGTGTGAAGTGACTTCAAATTAACAGATTCCTATTTTAAAGCCACTGCGTCAGTCCATACGCCTGAGTTTTGGAGGTATAGGAATTCTGACACGTAGGCTATGCGTGACGCATCTTGAAAAAGCATCAAACAATGAAACTTTTCTAAATATCACAGCATCAGTTGTGAGTGACTTTTTCCGATGGAATTCCCACTCCCCATACATTAAAATCTCCATGAGGCAGCCGGATCCCCCACAGGTTTTTTCACGGAGTGCCTGAAAAACTGTTGCATTTGGCAAAATGCAACATGTAAATATGGAGCTAACAGTGCGCTGCCGCTGTGTCAAAAGAATGACTCAACTGTGGCACAAGCTCTTTGTAAATAAGCCCCTAAGGGGCAAATTTAGCAGCCCCTATTGCCTCCTTGTGCTACATTAGTGTCATTTTTCTAGGCTAATGTGGCCCAACGAGGCCAAAATAGCTGCACCAAATTTACAAAGTGGCGCAATGCATGTATTGCGCCACTTTGTAACCCTTTGCACTACATTATGCCTGCTCCAGGCATAATGTATGGAAAAGGGGACTTCCACCGTTAGGGGAGCTGAAAAAATGGTGCAAAGAAATCTAAGAGATTTCTTAGCGTCATTTTTTTGGCACTTTTAAAGCCTGTTCAGAGCAGGTGTTAAAAGGAAGCACATCATTATTTATAATGGGCCTCAATGGGCTTTGCAGGATTAGCGTCAACATTTTTCACGCTAATCCTGCAAAGGTCTGAACTAGCATCAAATTTGCTGTAAAAACCTCACTTTCATTACCAGAATATGTTGGATGTGAAACAAGGGACTTTGTCAACTGTGACAGAATGGGTTAATAAAAAATGTGTTTCATATGCGAGATCCCTAGTAGGAATTGCATGCCTTAAGTGTGAGAAAATATCCCTACTATTGTGTCTGCAGGGTTGGAATGACTTTATGCTTGCAAGGGCATCATGTTTCAGTTTTTAGCTTTTATTTAACAACCCGATGCATTCTGGAAGATGTAGTCTTGGTTCATTCACATCGATTGAATGAAAAGTGCAGTTTTCAGTGGCATTGGGCAAAAATAAAACTAAACTGAAATTCAATGTTCCCTGCTGACATGGAGTCATGCGTTAACCTTATCTATCACCTTCTCACACCGCTACATTTGTGTCAGTCTGGAAGTAACCACAGATTAGTAAGGGATCACATTGTCCCTTTCTCCACAGATAGTCTAGTCTCATCTCCTCATATCCAAGATATGGTAAATTAAAGGAATGTTGCATGCCGATCAACAACACCACACACACCTCACCAAGCAAAGAAGCGGGCACCTCCAGTTACATATGGGCCTTCCGGTGAATGATGTCACAACATGTCAAAGCCCCAGCAGATGTCATCAAACAAAGCAATGTTCTGGAACAGTGGGTCCCAAGCTGTGGTCCAGGGACCCCTGGGTGTCCACGAAGCCTCCTCAGGGGGGTCCGTGACTGCTTAGAAAATTAAATAATATTAACAAATTAATAAAGTGTATATAGATAAAGTGGCTAAATGTACAAATCAAATTTTTAAAACATACTGTAGATGTTAAGGAATTTGAAGAGAAAGAAGTGCAGGTGCGTCAAACAGAATATAGCATGTGTGGCTTCAATTGAATTTAGAAAAGCTCCAGCCTTCCTATCAAATTTCTTTTTTTTTATTTTTTTTATTTATACTTGTTTATAAATTAATTAAAAAGTGTTGTCATTTGTGTATGATGAATGCTTGCTTCTGCATTTTAATGTGTATTGTTTTGTGATTCAAATTATCGACACTATTGAGGCCTTGTCCCCGTCTTCCAGTTATGACTCAGTTTGGTGTCCCTGGATTCCAATAATGATTCAGTGGGGATCCTCAGCTACCAGTAACGATAACGTGGGGGTCCACAGAAGTCAAAGAGTTGTGTACCACTGCTCTAGACTGTCTACTATTGGTCATTGTTAGAGATGGAGGCTTGGTAAAGAGATTTACTTGTTGTTTCTATACTATGCGGCCCCTATAAACCTGGAATATCGCTTTATCGCTTCACTTATTAGCTGCACCTTGGTATGTATGTGTTCATTTGCATTACTGTTTTCTAACTCCATTTGAGGGGGGTGTGATAGCCTAGAAATGGTTACCACCTGCCCAAAATGTCTCTCTGGGGCAGATGCTGGGGCACAATAAGAACTGTACATGCACAAGTAAAGGCCTTATTGTGATAGTTTGGCAAATCCGGATTGCGTTGGAAGCTTCCATTTGAGCTTGCAATGGGCTTATAACTGGGCTAAATGCAGCACTCCCTGCAAGTTTTTTCCTGAAGGAATTTCAAAGGGTAAAACATTGCACAAATCATGTGGGCAAAGTGCAAACATTTTGTGTTTCTTCATTTTTAAATGGAGGAAAAACTTGCTATTAATGCATTATCCCCCGTTCTGGGACCCGAAACTTGGAAAGGGGTGTTAATTGCACACCCAGTAAATACCTCACCTGATATTATTAGTACTTACCAGTAACTGGCAGATGTTACTCCCATCCCCCTCCCCATTCACACCACATTTCAGGGCTTATTTATGGGTAGTTGGTGTGGGGCAGCACTGCAAGTCTTCTTGTTGCTCTGCCCTACGCCAAGGTGAAAGGGCAGGAATGCACTGTATTTATGCAATATGGTGCATTAGTGTCCTTTCCCCTGCGCTGGAGCACAATTGGCTCCCTAGCGCCAACGCATGCAACCTTGCACCTTGGTGCAAGAGTGTCTGCATTGTCGGCAGGATTGTTTTTGTGCAGCAAGGGGCACCTTCCTGCACAAAAACAATCTTGTGAGGTGTTTTCCTCTTTCCATGTGTGCTGCAGAATGCAACACACATGGAAAGTGAAAAAAACGAGGAGAAACACAAATATTTTTCCGTGTTACATCTCCCCGGGGGAGGTGTAAGGTATTGGCGTTTCCCAAGGTTTACGTGATTAGGTAAATCTGGGGCAGCGTAAAAACCCATGGGTTTCTCGTGGGAAAATCCACTGCAATGCCCATGGAATGCCTCCCTTGCGTAGAGTAAGGATACTCAGCGACTTGTGCTTCTTTGTCTTACTCCATATCTATGAGGCCATTCACAGCCACGCACAGTGGCTTAGCGTGGCCTCGTAGATATGGCTGAGAGATTTGCATCGCTGGAGCGTCATGAAGAGTGACGCTGTAGAAGCGCAAGCCTCTCATAAATAAGCCCCTTTGTCTGAACCACAGTCTAAATACCTCGTTAAATGCTGTCTCTTTTTCATTGGACAATGAAAGGCTCATGGGTAGTAAGTCCTTGTGAAAATGTTTCGTTTTCGAGGCAGCAGCAATTTACTAAGAGACTGGGAAACATAGCTTGCATCTCAAGCGATGCTCAGGCATGCACATCTCCAGAGGCCATTACACAGGCTGCTTCCTTTTAGCTGTCTTCTAGATGTGTGCGAAGAAAGAAAATGAATTATGACCACTGAGTACAAAGACAGATACATGACTTGCACTTTTCCCAGGGTACAGTTTCTCTTATCCAAGAAACAGCTTCATGTGCTTGCAGGTGGTCCACGCTTGCCACTAGTGGCGGCCGGTCATTTTAGGCACTGGGGGGCAGGCGGGGCACACATGCGCACTCACACTCATTCATTCACACACACAAAGATCCATTCACAAAACTCATTATCAAATATTGGAACATACGCACCAAACATTCATTAAAAAAAAAAACATGCACACACACTTACCTTCAGCTCTGCCTCGGAGGTCCCAGGAGAGTTGGGATTGCTGCCTTCCCTGACTGCCTAACCTAAGGTCAGCCAATGATAGAAGGCAGCAGTTCCAACTCGTCACAGAGTGGGATGGGGTCAGTGAAACTGCTGACCCCACCCACCCACACTCAGGTGTCACTGATTGACATTCGGCCCTGGGTGCTTCAGGGCTTAAAACTGCAGCGACCAAGTCCGAAGCAATCTGTGACATTCCTCCTCGTCATGAGGAGGAGGGCCTCAAGGCACCTTTGCTAGGTTGAAGAGGTCACGCCCAGAGGGCTTTGACTTCTTCAGCCCAGCAAAGTTCAGCTCAGGCAGCCGGGATCCTGCGCAAATAGCGCATGTCTAGCTTCTGGCTGCCTCACCTGAACATGAAGAGTGTATGTCCTGCTGACCTTCGCTCAGCCTGACAGACACTCTTCTTTAGGGGAAAAGGTGGAGAGCGTGGCCCATCAGCCCCAAAGGATGGGCGACGGCTGCCTGCCACATTACTTCATTCATTCATTTTGTAAAAGTAGTTTTCTATTTGTAAATAATAAGTGCCAGTGTTTCTCAGAAGTCGACTACCAGCACTATAGAAGGATGGTTGACAAATACAAATACCAAGGCTGACTACTTTTAATTCCACCTCATGGCTCTTCCATCCATCTCCGCAGGGCCGGCTTTAGTGCTGGTGGCGCCCAGTGCAACAGTCGTTTTTTTAATTCCCTCACTACCGCCCTCCAACAGTGCCCCTCATCTCTCCAAAATCTCCTCCGACATACATTTCATTTTTTCACACTCAAACTCAGTTTTGTGATCTGCATGGTACACATTCTTGCGTCCACGTGCTTGACTTACAAATGAGGACAATTCTGAAGTATGGTGCATCACTGGGCGGGGGCGGGAGCAGGAAATGAGCCATTCAAGGGCAGGAATCATGCAAAATGCTGCGAACACTCACAAATGTGCACAGTCTGTAGGTAGCTGCCCATCCTAGGTACATGCATAAAACTGCTCGCAAAAAAAGGCAAAAGTAAGCGCCTTTCGTACCTGCATATGGAAAAGATACTCCCCCATATTTCATGGGGATGCAGGGATTGGGTTTCTTCCATGGCAGGAAAATAAAGAAGAAACCTCTTTGTCTACGTCAGCTATGAGTACTGCAGAGCATACACCCATGATGTTTGAGGAGTTGAGTTCCTAATGCTTTAAAATCAAATCTATGCAAATAGTAGATGTACATTTAGGATGGATAGATATGCATTCATGTTGTGAATAGCTGAATGAAGTTGGCAGGAGACTCGAGTAAAACCATTTTGAATCAAAAAAGAAAGAAATAGTCTACAGGACAGAATTTGTGAAATGTTTTATTGCATTGTATGTATAACAAACCAGTCAAAATAGGGATCATAATACCATTTAACTTTTAAACAGAAACAAGTTGCATTAGTGGTTCCCAACCTGTGGCCCTGGGACCCCTGGGGGTCCGTGAAGCCTCCTCAGTGGGTCCACGACTGCTTAGAAAATTAAATAATATTGACAGATTAGGTCCCCAGCTTTCAGTAATGACTCAGTGGGGTTCCCTGGATTCCAATAATGATTACGTGGGGGTCCCCGGGTTCCAGTAATGATAAAGAGGGGGTCCACATTAGTCAAGAGGTTGGGAACCACTGAGCAACATTATCCTCCTTATGCCCTGAGTAGCAATAATATGATTAAAGGCCAGATCCGTCCATTGGAATATGTCATATGATAATGCCCTCCCTATAAGGTTCTACCCTCGAGGCACTTGCCTACTTCCTGTAGGTCTGTAATGAGGATTTGGAGCCCAGAGTCCATGCACCTGCAGAGAGGACCTGGTTATGCATATGTATCGCTTTGGAAACATACATTGTGTGGCTTCAGGTAAGAGGTCACAGCATTGTCATCATCTCAAACCTTGTTGCTTTAATGGTAAATTCATCAGTGAAATTCAGCCATTTCTCAATGACTTTCAACTATCATAGGTCTGTTTTGGGGCCTGTTTGGTGTATATCCAGTCACTGTAAGAAAGTAAGAGAAGGAGAGCAGGGGTGTTGCATATGGAGCTCTAGAAAGGTCAGATCCAGCCCAGATGTTCATGCTAACTGCTGCTGATGCAAATGGGTTTCTCTTAGATTAAGGGGCTTATTTACAAGAGGCGTGTGCTGCTGGAGGTCACTTTTTAGATACTCTGGTGTCGCAGGCCTCTCAATCATGTTTCTGAGGCGATGCAAAGTCACCCTGCGTGGCTATGTATGGCTTCATAGATGTGGAGTAAGAGAAAGCAGCGCAAAACACTGTGTTGCCTTACAGTGTGTCAAGGAGGCGTTCCATGGGCATTGTGGTGGGTGTTCCCACGTAACACCCATGGATTTTGATGCTACCACTGATTTACAAAAGCCTGTAGACCTGGGGCAGTCCCAAACCCTTACTCCCCAGAGCCGGCTTAATGAGGAGACATGTTTTCATTTCTCCTCGTTTTTAACCTCTTTTCACGTGTGCTGCATTCTGCAGCCCACATAGAATGAGGAAAACATCTACATGGATTGTTTTCGTGCAGGAAGGTTTCCCTTCCGGCACAAAATAATCCTGCCAACAATGCAGACAACCTTGCACCATGGTGCAAGGGTGCCTGGAAGGTGCTAGGCACCAAATTGTGTGACGGCGCTGGCTGAAAGGACAGGTATGCACCCATCTTGTAAATACACTGGGTTCCTGCCCTTTCGATTTGTCATAGGGCAGTGTAGCAAAAAGACTTGTGCTGCTGCCCTGCACCGGATCCTTTTAAATGAGGCCCTAATTTTATATACATTTATTTTTTGTGGCTATCCAGCAAGTCTGGCAAGGATCTGGCTCTCCAGACCTTAGTTGGATGATGGATGCCCAAAGATGGATCATGAAGGCTGAAATCAAGGTAGGTTTTCTGGGTAAACATTGACCACATAAATAGTTCAACTTTAGATTGCCTGTTTGTGCATTTATATTCTGTGTATATCTGAAATATCTGGCATTTCCCTAGCCATCGGGGAGCAGTGTAGACTAAAACACTCCTTAATCCTTTAATAATATTCAGATTTTTAAAACAGCATGGGTCGAAAAACAGTGCTATAGAACACACATATTTGTTTTCTTATGTTTTCCAATTTTCATATTTGTCATGAAAATCTAGACATTACAAATAAATAAACCACTTAATAGAAAGGATGCAGAGATGCATCGGTCTAATTGCAGTGGGCTACATCCGAAGCTCGTGTACTAACTCACTGAGCAACCGAGTTAAGGCATTGCGAGACTGCACTTTCTTAAAAAAAACTAGAGCACAGATATATTTTTTGCCTGCACGCTGGTGCAGAACGAGTTTATGACGAGGCCCCTGGTATGCTAAGGATACACTCAGGAGAAGAGTTTCTAAGTAGATGTAAAACTTGCAAACATTGGGACAGATTTATCATTATTTCAAGCAGCACAGCAAGCCACCCTGCTGCATGGAAGGGAAGTGGCAGGGATGTGCTGCAATTAACATGATACGGAACTAAAGAACTAAAGATATCTCTCCTCATTGCACCTCCTCTGAGAAAGCGGAGCAGTCGGATTCATTCCCAGGTTTACCAATGTTGAAAATTAGGGAATGCTCAATAATCCTTAGGTGAGTGCGTGAACACACGCATGCTCCATCCATGGAATGCTTTCCTGGGGCAGAGTAACGCAAGGCCTTGCGTTATGCCAGATTTATCAAGCCACTCAGGTAGCCTTGCATCGTTGGATAAAACGTGCTTTGATTTGTGCTGCCCTTGGTGCTCCCTCACATGGCGCAAAGGCGACACAAAACCATGATACATTTTCCCCTTTGTCGTCAGTTCTAAAAACGCCATGCATTGGATGGTACCTGTTGTGGTGAGTATTTATGGTGGTAAACCTGACTCTGTGCCGGAAATATAGTTAGGCCTTCATTCTAACGTAAATTAGATTACCGCATGAGTATTCCGTCACCTCAGAATTACTGATGTCTGGAGTAGATCTGTAATTCCGACGGGGGGAAATGCAGGAATACAAAGGTATTATGGCTTGTATGAACCGAGGGGCGTAGCTTCCATTAGTGCAGCAGGTGCAGTGGTACCGGGGCCCAAAAGTTCACTGAACTTTGAATATTGGTGTATTTTGCAATTCAAACAGGGGCCAATTTCATTCCTTGCATTAGGGCTCATGACCACTGGCTACACCACTCTATATACCCAGAGAGATAGGAATCAGGGTGGCAATCTCTGTTTTCCCACCTGATTCTCATGGTAATTCCTCATTTGCTTGCTGTTTTGTGCTCAGACATTTCATCTGTTATTAGGTGAAATGTCCAAGAAGTGAAAACACTGGAGTTACTTTTAATACTGGTTCAATTGGTAACTCCTGTTACTGGCCCAATCGGGATTGCCTCTTAAATTGGAATACGGGCGTTAGTAGATTCTCATACTAGTCTACACAGTGAATTTTCGCACATCTTCTCAAAATTTGATTAATTAAAACTTCACAAACGGTTGTCTGATACAATATCATAGCTAAAAATATTGCGTGGACAGAATATCGTATCAAAAATATCCAGGACCCAAATATCAAGACGATAAGTGCAAATAGATAAGTGTAGATTTACAATTATTAACTCCATATCTACGTACCTTGAACATATA